>NC_064640.1:297149131-297455277 GCF_023864345.2 Schistocerca serialis cubense | reverse complement strand
GCAATTGAGAGATGTATACCAAATAAATTAATAGGATGTTGTACTTATCTTCCATAGTTCAAGAAACGAGTCTGAACACTGTTGCAGAAGCAACAAAAAAACTACGCCAAATTTAAAAAGAATAAAATCTGCGAGATTGGCTATGTTTTACAGAAACTCGAAATTTAGCGCGAGCTTCAATACGAGATGCCTTAGTAGTTTCCACAATGAAATTCTGGCAGAAAATCCGAAGAGATTCTGGTAGTATGTAAAGTACACCAGTAACATGACAATCAGTACCTTCACTGCGCAATGCCAATGGTAATTTTAATGATGACAGTCCCACTAAAGCAGAGTTATAAATATGGTTTTCCAAAATGGTTTCACCAAAGAAGACGAAGTAAATTATGCACTCGAATGGAGACAAATGCTAACATGAGTAACTCGGTGTTGTGAAGCAGCTTTAATCACTTAATAACGACAAGGCCTCCAGTCCAGACTGTATTTCAGTTAGGTTCGTTTCAGAACACGCTGATACAATAGCTCCACAGTTAGCAATCATATACAACCGCTCGCTTGACGAATGATCCATACGTAATGGCCGGCCGGGGTGGCCGAGCGGTTCTAGGCGCTACAGTCTGCAATCGCGCGACCGTACGGTCGCAGGTTCGAATCCTGCCTCGGGCATGGATGTGTGTGATGTCCTTCGGTTAGTTAGGTTTAAGTAGTTCGAAGTTCTAGGGGGACTGATGACCTTAGAAGTTAAGTCCCATAGTGCTCAGAGCCATTTGAACCATACGTAATGATTGGAAAGTTGTACAGGACACATCAGTACTCAAGACAGGAAATATTAACCCGCTGAATTACAGACCCACATCGCTAAAAGGACTTTCGTACATATACTGTATTCGGAGGTTACGAATCACCTCGAAGAAAACGAGCCGCGTGGAATTAGCCGAGCGGTCTAAGGCGCGGCAATCACGGACTGTGCTGCTGGTCCCGGCGGAGGTTCGAGTCCTCCCCTCGGGCATGGGTGCGTTTCTTTGTCCTTATGATAATTTAGGTCAAGTAGTGTGTAAGCTTAGGGAATGATGACCTTAGCTAACTGCTAAGGTCATCAGTCCCTAAGCTTACACACTACTAAGTCCCATAAGATTTCGCACACATTTGAAAAAAACGATTTATTGACAAACAGACGACACGGATTCGGAAAACATTGTTCTTGTGAAACACAACTAGCTTTTTATTCCCACGAAGTAATGAGCGACTCTAAAACTGATTCCATATTTTTAGATTTCCAAAAGGCTTTTGAAACAGTTCCCCACAAGCGATATCTAGTGAAACTGCGTGCCTGCCGTGTAAAAATCTCATTGTGCGACTGGAGTCGTGATTCCCTGGAGTTACCGCAGAGACTGCCCACTAGTGCCACTAGTGATTGTTTTACCTAAACAGGCACCCACTTCATCAGCATGTGACACACCTTGAGAATTTTTGTTTTTTTTAGGTGTTTTTCTTCCTCATGCTCCAGGTGGTGTAGTTGAGACCCCTGGCCTCAGAAATACACAATGTTCCACAGCTGCGTCAAATGATAGTTCCTGAAGTACGCCCAGAGTTCACAGCAGAAGGTATCTGGTGGCGATGACCAGCCCCCAGCTTGGGAAACAGAGGCCCCCCCCCCCCCCCAACCCAGTCCCTAAGTTGTCAGACAATCATCGCCAGGCCCCTCTACTGAGGCCTGTCTGGCCAGGGTAGCCTCACTAGTAGCTACGCTACATCTACATCGATACTCCACAAGCCACCGTGCGGCGAGCTGCGGAGGGTACAGTGTACCTCTAGTCGCCATTTCATTTCCCGTTCTACTCGCAGATAGATTGAGCGAGTGAAAAACGACTGTCTCTATCCCTCCGTATGAGCTCTAATTTCTCGCATCTTATCTTCATGGTCTTTATTCGCAATATATGTTGGTGGCAGTAGAATCGTTCGGCGGTCACCTTCCGATGCCTGTTCTCTAATTTTTCTCAGTAATTCACCTCGAAAAGAACGTCGCATTCCCTCCAGTGATTCCCATTTGAGTTCACGAAGCATCTCCTTAACACTTACGTGCTGTTCGAACCTACCGGTAACAAATCTAGCAACCCGCCCTTGAATTACTTCGAAGTCTTCCTTTAATCCGACCTTCTACGGCTGCTAAACACTCTGGCAGTAATCAAGACTAGGTCACATCAGCGAATCATATGTGGTCTCCTTTACAGATGAACCACACTTTCCTGAAAGTCTCCCAATAAACTGAAGTCGACCATTCGCCTTCCCAACCACAATCCTCACATGCTCGTTCCATTTCATATCGATTTGGAACGTTACGCCCAGGCATTTAAACGATGTGATTGTATCTAGCAGGACGCTACTAATGCTGTATCCGAACATTACGGGTTCTTTTCCTACACATCCGCATTATCTTACATTTTTCTACATTTATAGCTGGTTGCCATTCATCACACGCCCGGCATAGCCGCCATCAGGGTCACTGAGGAGTGCACACCACCCAAGCCCCTCCCTGCACTGAAGGTGACCATGACAAAGCGGTGTCCCCCGGGATGGAGACCAGAGGAGGAAGCTGCTTCTCATGTCCAGTGCAGGGAGTGGTTTCCAAATACAGTACCTCAGGGACCTCCGAAGTGAAACCGCGCAGATGGATTTGGCTTTAAAGAAAATGAGTCAGTCAGGGTGACAGCAGCAGCATAATTTGTCATCATGTTGACATTCTGTACACGGCTAATCGACATGACATGGCCATCTGGGCCCCTCTGTGAAGTTTCCGTCTACTAGCCCTGTTGGGCCATTCAGTACTGACCAGCCGCAATGTCATCCTGTCAGTGATGTTAAAATTGGATGCAGTATGGAGTGGCACACCGCTTTCCTGGCCGTTTCAGCTTCCCAACCTTAATGCTGCTACTTCTCGCTGAAGTAGTTCAATCGGTATCATGAGTCTCAGTGCACCCCATTTCAGTCGCCCCACCAATGACAAATACCTGGCAGTACCTGAAATCTAACCTGGATCATCCACACACTCTGGCCATTGAGAAACAGCAACAGATTCTGAGAATTCTGTTTTTTATTTTAAATTAATTACGAAAACCCATTTATGGCCCATCTTGGGTTCAAATGCGACATTCTTGATCTCTCTCTCTCTCTCTCTCTCTCTCTCTCTCTCTCTCTCTCTCTCTCTCACACACACACACACACACACACACACACACACACACACACACACACACACACACACACACACACACTTACTTAACCCTTTGAGATCCAACAACATGGAAAAAATATGATTTTAAACTTTATCAGAAAATTACCCTTTATTATCATAGTAAGCAAAGAATACACGAGGAAACTGGTAAAAAGTGAACAACCAACAGTTTAAAGTTGGTGGTTTTACTTTGAAAAATAATTTTAAAATTTTTCAAAAAATTAACCTTTATTATCACAGTAAGCAAAGAATACAAGAAAAAAGCAGACAATTGTTTTAAGGAGATAGTTTCGCTTTGGAACCACTGGGACGTATAGTTTTCAACCATCCATCATTTGATGTTGTATATTAGAAAGCAATTTCGTATTTTTCCTACAGACAGTCACTTATCTTTAAATTTTCATGGACTCATAGCGCCCACAGCAAACTATAGTCCTAAATAACAAGCAAAAATGTGCCTAACACTTAATAAATGCACATCAAAGTACGTGCCGCACCAGTGGTTTCACTTCGAAACTACTCCTAAAAGCAGTGGTACAAACTCACATTTGTGTTACAGTAAGTTTCGATATACTTAATTTCACTGTCGGTGATATAAATATGATCACTGCAAAAAAGACAACACCTGTCAACCTCCTATAGTCACATAGCACAACATCCGCGCCGACTGTTGCTATGAATGCTGTAAATCACAGTTACAATGCGCTACATACATAGAAGTAACTCAGTGTACCACTGTGTGTCTCTGTCTTGCAATAACATCGGTGGTTTCATGAGAAAATAACTGGTACTTAAAATTAATAAAATGGTGGTTTGAGGCGGAAACCACTGGTACTCAGTGTTAAACTGCGGGGTACTCGCCGCAAGCGGATCCATTGTTCACACTCCCTAATGAAAATCGCCCATTTATGCAGAGCCTATATACCAGAGTCAGTAGTGACTACTGCTTATCAAATTCAAATAACGAAAAGTTAAAATATTGCAAAAATGACTGTACAACACATTCTCCTTTAAGAAATAATTAGTAATAGAACAGAAAGCACTTAACTCTTACAGTTAAGTGGTATTTGCTTCTCAACAGTAAACAACCAATCAAAGCGAAGAAAGGCAGTGACAATAGCGCAATGCGTTCAGAGAAAGCTATGCACTCGCATTGTCCGAAGTATTACGAGAGTCGGTAGATTGGCTGCCGCGAGTAATAAGTATAGTGGGCAGGGCCACAAAAAATGTGTGTAGACAGTAAGCTGGGAATTTGGGTCTTACGGGGAGCGTGTCAGAAATAAATCCCTGCAGTCGCATTATCCTGTGTGTCCGTGGTGGCTCAGGGCGTCTGCCATGCAAGCAGGATATCCCGGGTTCGAGTTCCGGTCGGGGCATACATTTTCAACTGTCCCCGTTGATATTTATCAACGCCTGTAAGCAGCTAAAGGTTTGGATTTAATTTTAATTTCATTCTTCGAGAGTTGCAAGATCACCAAATCATATTCCTGTATTTTGATTACAGTCAAGTTTTACCGTCTAGTGCTAGATTACGATTTAATTAAGTTCTTGTTTTTAGTCATTTATCAATAACTGAAGTTCGACAAACATCAGGAATGCAATATAAATCTGTAGCTGTCCGCGACACAACGGAATGACTCAGCAGATAATGCCAGTGGCCCTCTGATTTTCGATGATTGGTTCTCTTAATTGACAGTACATGAACTTCTAGGAGGTATGTGAAAAAGTTGGTACTTGGTGCAGCACCTCGTAGTGGTTTCTGAACAGTTACTTTGTGAGTCATCAACGCGAAGAAACTGTTTCGCCAATATCAACATTGATAAATCACTATACTGTGGCCCACTGAGAAGTAGCTACACAGGTTTTACAGAGGAGATGGAAAATGCAAAAATAGAGTACACTTACGGAATTGTAAGGACAGGAAGCTATTCTGTAGAGCTTTGGCCATCTGAGGTTTTTACTGAGTCACTCAAGAAATTTAAGTTCACATGGGAGCAGCGCTATTTATGATGTGTGTGTGTTTTGAGCAACTCTTCAACCGACTAAGATAGTCCGTGTACTGACCATGAAGTCCTCCCCACCCCCCCAAAAAAAACATGTCTGACTTGATGCACAAAGTTCGACCTATGCCAGACGAAACGACCCAGTTTTTGGCCTCTCGTCAAGACAAGTTAGTCAGATTGTAGTAACAATTAGTTTCGAACAAATTATTAATTAAATATGTGTAATAGCGTATTTTTTAAGCTTACTTTTAAAGATACCACTTTCCTTAACGTATTATTCGAGAAAATGCGAGAAGGCCGTAAGGAAGGGTTGTAGGCGTATTTTTGTTTACGTTTTGGCGCAGTCAGCTTATACAATCCCGTTTAAGTGTTCAGTTTTTTTTCCAGCAATTTACGTAGAGTGTGTCCATTCATTCGTAAGTTCATATTTCTGGAACGTAGCGTAAATCTTCTTAAGTTGTTTGATTTAGAAACTCTCGCACAAGTTGTTTGTCTACATACAGTTTGCGTACACTAATGTTACATTTTACTGTGATTAAGGTAATTAACAAATACTGCTGTTGAAGGAGTAAAGGAAGAGGTTGGCACAGGAGATAAAAGGGATGTGATTCCCCTTATAAAAAACTGATGAGGAGCTTCAACATTGTATCATTTGTCGTCGGAAGAACTATTACTTCGTCAGTTTGACTGAACTAGTAATGAAGAAACAATATACTTATTGTAGTAATGCAGTACGATCGAAATGGAGAACGACAGTAACACTGTTGTTTTGGATTAGTTCAATGATTGTTCCTGCAGTATACAGCGCTCTTACTGCCATGAAAAAATATACACGATGAGTCATGTAAGACGTAACACCCCTTTTACTTCGTGAATGGGTTCCAGATATCAAAACTAGGTTTTCTGCATATAATAGTACGCTAAGGGGCACGAACTTTTTTGTGTTATAATCAGTTTTAGCTCCTATATCGACCGAGATGTTGAACCAAGTATGATTTTTAAACACAATGACACACTTTTCAACGGCATACGAAAGCTCTTGAGAAGATGAGTACCGTAAAATAATGCTTTTTAATTTTGAGGTTGAAACTCTTCGCAAAAGAATACGAGAAATCTTCTGAAACTCAAAGGCAAGGCTGCCGGAATTGGCTATTGCGTTATAAACACGCACATGCGAGGCTACGTCATTGTATCAAGCCTTTCGACTGTCTCTGCACTGCAGAACTAGCAGGAACAGTGTCTTCTATCGGCTGGTCATTTCTGCTTCAAAATTCCTTGCGCGCAGTCCTGTAGACCAATGAGAAGAGAGACGTGCTGCTTTTATAACGCGAGTGTCAAAGAAATGGTGTTAATATGGAATGGCAGTTAGGAGTGTCTATCCTGTTCGTTGCTATCTGTAGCGCCAGGCACTACTACGAATTATTAAGTCACTAGGGCGAACAGGTAGCTTCAACGTGCAACAGAGGACGAAGACTGCAACTGACAGAGCACATTAAGCTACTCTGGCTATGACGCATATTAATCCGCATGGTGGTACGGAAAGTATTGCCATAGAGTGTCAAATCAGCGAGACGAGTATCCTTTAGATTTTGCTTAAATTCCACTTTTATAATCTGTCACTACATCAGACACTCTGAGAACGCGCTTTCGAAGGTCGTAAAGAACCTTGTTGATTTAAAACTTTTATCCATTCTGGATTTGGTAACACTGCGACTGTCTTGTTAAAGGTTTTAGGAATTACTGCAATCAATCGCCGTTTTTTCTTCAATTTTTATTTATTCATGACCGGTTTCGAATCGCCTGGCGATTCATCATCAAATGATACAATTTAGTTTGGAGTATTGTGGGGGTCGTGCATCTGTGGCAAATACAGAGACGAAAAAGTGAGTACTGTATGTGGAAAAAATATTACGACTGTAATATTAATTTGATGGTATTACTCACTGTTCTTATTTTTGTGGCAGGCACTGCTCTGTAAAACATGTGTGCTTACGAGTATCGTTAAATATCAAGTGAAACAGGCACTTTTCCACCTATGGCGACTCCCACATACTTTACAAAATATAAACAAAGCAAAGAGTGTGGCTGTTGTTGTCTCCAAAGAGTTTTGTGGAGGCAGAGATTTTATTTGCCCATTTTTCGTTTTGTGTGGCATTCGTAATAAAATATATATTTATTACATTGCGTTCTTTATAAGAATTATGCTATTTACAAAATCTTCAACAAAGTGTTTAGGACAATATTTCTAGTGGTGAAGTTATGTTTGGCATGTTTCTGATTGCTCAACAAACAGGGTAGTATATATATAGGGAGGGGAGGGGGGGGAGGGGAGGGGGGGGAGGGTGGGGGGGTGGGGGGGTGGGGGGGAAGGGCGGGGGACGGGCGGGAGAGGGAGAGAGGTTCCCAACCTCGCTCATACCACACCTGATATATTCCTTCCCCCCCCCTCCCTCCCATCCCTTCCTCCCTCCTTCCCTCCCCTCCCTCCCCATATGTATACTATGCTGTTTATTGAGCAATGAGAAACATTCCAAGCATCACTTCACTACCAGAAATATTGTCCTAAACACTTCGTTGTAGATTTTGTAAATAGCATAAGAAAATTTTGCAATGTAAAAGCACATTAATAATTCTTATAAAGAAAGACACACTGTCCAGCGAGTGCAGCAAGGTGCAGGTTCCCTGCTGTTTTGGGGTGGCATTATGTGGGGGCCGACGTACGCCGCTGGTGGTCATGAATGGCGCCGTAACGGCTGTACGATACGTGAATACCACCCTCCGACCGATGGTGCAACCATATTGGCAATTCGTCTTCATGGACGACAACTCGCGTCCCCATCGTGCTCATCTTGTGAATGACTTCCTTCAGGATAACGACATTGCTCGACTAGAGTGGCCAGCTCGTTCTCCAGACGTGAAGCCTATCGAACACGCCAGGGACAGATTGAAAAGGGCTGTTTACGGATGACGTGATCCACCAACCACTCAGAGGGATCTACGCCAAATAGCCGTTGAGGAGTGGGACAATCTGGACCAACAGTGCTTTGATGAACTTGTGGATATTATGCCATGACGAATACAGGGATGTATCAACGCAACAGGACGTGCTACTGGGTAATAGAGGTACCGGTGTGTACAGCAATCTGGACCACCACCTCTGAAGGTCTCGCTGCATGACGGTACAACATGCAATGTGCGGTTTTCATGAGCAATAAAAAGGGCGGAAATGATGTTTATGTTGATCTCTGTTCCAATTTTCTGTAAAGGTTCCGGAACTATCGGAACCGAGGTGACGCAAAACGTTTTTTGATGTGTGTACAAAAATCATAGCTGACCCTGTATCAATATGGTATAGGAAACTAGGTTCTATCTCGTAGCGTAGGCCTACCCTGCTTCATATAACGGCGGAGTCTGGCATCAGAGCTCTGCTTGGTGGTGTTTAACCGCAATAGCCGACTTTCGCCGCATTGCTTTCCAGTTTTAGATCATTTCTCGGATTGTTTTGTGAAATGTTAAAATGTCAATACGAACAAGCGCTATATGCATAAATGATCTGGCAGACAGAGTGAGCAGCAATCTGCGGCTGTTTGTTGATGGTGCTGTGGTGTGTAGGGAAGGTGTCGTTGTGAGTGACAGTAGGACGACACAGGATAACAGACAAAATTTCTAGGTAGAGCGATGAATGGCGGCTAGCTGTAAATGTAGAAATAAATCTGCGTTAATGCAGATGTGTAGGAAAACAATCCCGTATGTTAGAATACAACATCAGTAGTGTGCTGCTTGACAGTCATTGCAATTAAATATCTAGGCGTAACACTGCAAAACGATATGAAGTAGAACGAGCACGTAATGAAGACGAATGGACCACGGTGGCTTTTTGGGATAGTTTTAGCGAACTGTTGTTCATCTGTAAAGGAGCGTGTATAACAGTTGTGCGATCCATTCCTGAGTATTGCTCGATTGTTCGGGATCTCTGCCAGGTCAGATTAAAGAAAGGCGTCGAATCAATTCAGAGGCGGGCCGCTAGATTTGTTGTGTGTAGACGTGATCAACACGGCGTTTGAAGATCGTAGAACGATTCTACTAACGCCAACGTCCATGCTGCGTGAGGAGCACTAAGATGGAGAACTTAGGGCTCGTACAGGGGCATGTAGATACAATTTTGTCCGTAGCTCCAGTTGTGAATTAAACAGGAAACTAAATAATTAGCAGTGGTATGAAGTATCCTCCACCACGCACCATCCGGTGGCCTGCAGGGTATACATGTAGATGAATATCCCTGTAATTGTCTTTCGAAGAACTATTGATGGCAGTTATGAAAACTACGCGGTTTTATTACAAATAAAGAAAAAAACGTACTTGTTTCAATATCTTGGTTGATACCAGAGTTCAGAATATTATCTAGACAAACTATTACGCGTCCTCAAGACACTATCAATTGCAGAAAACCTCGTTTCGGTAGCTGCGACCGCTCACGAAATAAAATAGGTGTTACGTTTTACGTGACTCACCCTCTATATTCTTTATTTTCCTTTATTACCGTAATTACTCATAAGGTAAAATTATTAGCAAATTCCTGCAAAACGCCAAGATATGATAGTGTAGCACATTATATTCACCTTGACGGAACGACTTGGCTACTCATATTTTTGATTCCACAAGTATGGTTGTTCTCTGTACAGATCTATTAGTTTTCTATTATTTGATGATTCCCTTCGGAATTCATCTTGAGGCAGAAAATAAAGTAATTTAAACGTATCCTGTCAGTAGTCTACAGCCTCGTTCTAGCTCGATAGCGAGAAATCCCGTCCAAACAAAGCGAGCACGAACGAACGATTTCTTTTTCTGTACCGACAATGCACGGAACATGGTGGTCGTTGCACAGAGCGACGCGATTTGCCGTCCACAGCGTATGAACCATATCGCCCCGAACTTTTTTTCTCGACTTCGTTCGGCGCGGCACGGCGCATCCGACGTGAACACGGCTAACATTTTGAAGTCCAGTCACTTTAGGCCCCCATGCACAGGCGGACTGGTCCGCCGAGCGGGTCTGCTCCGACCCGTTCGCCCGTGTGTGGGCGATGGGCTCGGGGGTTGGGTCCGTAGTCCAGGTCCGTCGGTTCGCCCGGCGAACCCTACCTGCTTGCCCTGACCGCTACCTGACAGCCCACACTCGTCAGTGCAGGCAGGTAGGGTCCGCCAAGCAGGCGTCGGTGGGTGCGGCGAGTGGGTCGCCCGACCTGCCCGGCTGTGAATGGCCGCCTTTCAGACCTAAAAAACCAGCAATTTGTGCTATTATTTAAGGCGTTACTGGCACATATCTTAAAAGAGTAATACATACAAGACCAAGCTTCAGGGTTTATTTTTCATGTTTACTTTAGTCCTCTGATAGATTACAATTTTTTTAAATAGCGAAGACGCAAAGTGAAACTACCATTTAAAAAAAGTGAGAGGTGAATTATTTAACAATTTCCAACGTAATTCACTTTTGCATGGGAAAGCTGAAGTATTTCGGCATGCAGAGAGATATGTTGCAATGGTGGTGATACTAGTTTCTTTCCTGCTTGTTTTACCAGTAAATTGTCTGATCTCCTCGAAACAAGTTTTGGAAACCCATGCTGAATGCTGCTTCGTCATGAGATTCATCTGCAAAAAACGAAAAAAGGCGAGATAAAGACAAATAAAACAGAACAAAATTGTGATTACAGTAGTAGTGTATGTAGCAACAATACTAGCGACGAAAAATTGTATCTGACTACAGTTCACCTGAATACGCACCTTCTTTAGATTGTTTCCTTTCAGATACTTCTCCCTTCAAGCCACGATCATGGAATTCTTGCTCTTCAGCTTCCAAAATCTCTCTCTCACTCACCAAACGTGACTTATTTGCAGTACAATTACAGCAAACTGCGAAAATTAACGAGTATACGTACGCAATTGTGACGAGATCACACATGGGGTCCGCCATTAGCGATAGCAGCTGTTACGTTCGATAATGCTACTTTCGAAAAAATTGTAGAAACTGACAATAGCAGGCAGCATCTGTCAAGCGCAAGTAACGAGACGTCGTAAACACAGCGTTGTGGCCGGAGTTATGCCAAAACGATAAGGCACTACTGGGACGTTCGAGATTTAACCCACTCACGATACTAGCGAGCAGCCTGCTTATTAGAAAATGAGGGTCGCCACTTATTTCGAACTCAAATTCTGGAGCTAAAACTATTTCAAAGCAGCATTCGAACCTGCGGGTTGAGCGCCAACGCGCTACCTTGCGGAGTGTTTCGGAGGCGTACAACTGGTCCCTGTATCGTAAATTTGAAAGCACTATTACCAACAGCTCCATAGCATGATTCGGATTACGGTAAAAGATTATTCTACATTCACTGCAAGGGTAGACAAACACATAGTCCATCTTTAATATGGAAAGCGAATTCGGATATGCTACGCCATTTTGGCGCTATGCCTGATATAGTAACATAGGTTTAATTTTATTGTAGGAAACATCTGAACTTCAAAATTACTCTAATTCATACTTAAGTACATAACAAAATGTTAAAAGCACCATTTTCAGATTATATCTCTACCATTCTACTTTGGAATAACGTGTGGGAAAAGTGAAGACCTAAGTGCTTCAGTGCGACCTCTAATTTACGGCTACAACCATTCCTCCCGATGTGGTAGGCAACAAAATATTTTTGACAGCGGAAGGAGAAACGTCTTGACTGAAATATCATTAACTTCCTCTGGACGATCTCAACGAATTCTTTACGCTTCTAATACAGTTAAATCTGTATAGCGAGAGCATTTTCTCGCAGTTGTCACACGTCGCAAATTCGTGACGCTTCGGATTGCAAGAATAGGAAGTGGGTGCGTGTCGGGAAAATTTATTGAATCCCTTGAGCCGCTGCATCTTAAGAGTTCTGTACAGTATGAATGGATTTGTTTCAGCTATCTATATTTATTACCACTAATTTTAAGACGGGTAGTTATGAAATTTTCAATTTTCAGTGATATCTAGCCAACAAATAGTTATGGTACACATTACTCCAAATATCTGTAAGAGTGTTTTTTTTCTTCAGCGTTACGAATTTGACAAATTAGACATTCTTAAAAACGAAGTTGTTTTTATAGCAAATGAATTCTGCAGAGTTCTACAGAAAGAAGATGAATTTATTTGCTAGTGTAGCAAATGGAGCAGATGGAAATAGTGATGATAGTTGGACGAGTGCCTCCTCTGTGGTGGTGATATGTAAACAAACAGGTCTCCTAAAGCGGGTACTGGGTGTGAACTGCAGTATTGTTTAGAGTTGTTTTCGTATCAGTAGTTTCAAAGGACACCAATATGTAGACTTTTTCTTTAGCTTTCAGATCTCCAAAACTATCCTTACAATGAGAGAACGAGAGTGATCCTTCTTCACTTCCCTGGGGCACTCCTGACGATACCTGTGTCTCTGCCGGCCAGAGTGACCGTGCGGTTCTAGGCGCTACAGTCTGGAACTGAGCGACCGCTACGGTCGCAGGTTCGAATCCTGCCTCGGGCATGGATGTGTGTGATGTCCTTAGGTTCGTTAGGTTTAATTAGTTCTAAGTTCTAGGCGACTGATGACCTCAGAAGTTAAGTCCCACAGTGCTCAGAGCCATTTGAACCATTTGAACCCGTGTCTCTGATAAACGCTCGCCGTCGAGGATAACGCTGCGAGCTTTTTTGCTTTCTCGCAAGCCAACACTTAATTCATCCTTAGCCTTCAATTCCTAATGCAACACTATAAAATATATTACATAAATATGGCTAATATGTACTTTGGCTTATATGTACTTTGGCTTATATGTATTTTTTCAAAAAATGTTTACTACGACCGTTTATTAACGAACCTAGTAATTACACGTTTTTCCTAATGCTTAATAATCCCGGCCATAGAGGTTTAAAAGATTTCACCGCAGGTCAAAAATGCCTTAGTTTAAATGACTGCAATCTCCAACGTATCCGGAACATAAAAAGAGCCACGGTTCTTTGAACATTAAAAGAAAATATCAATCTTACCTGGTGACGACCACATAATCTGCAGCAATAATCGAGAAGACGGCGAGCAAGCGTAGTGTGAACAGCTTATCTAGTGGATTTGTTGCACCTTATTTTTCAGCCAATAAACCATAGTCTTTAGTTTGCCTTCCCTACGACGTTTTGGCGGTCGGCATCACACTCATAAAAAATAAATAAATAAAATGAAAAACAGTTGATTACATGACACAGTAACCCCAGCCCATCGTAGCTAGCGAGTCCTGGAGTACGCACCCGCAGTAAATTACTACGCTGAACAGTATCCAACACGAGGCAGATTGGAAATACGCTTTTACACGTTGGAGTCACTCAACGAAGTTTTGGAGTAATCAGCATAGAATACCTACATGTTCAACAGAGCTTTCACTGAAAGCTTCGCGGGCAATTACGAGCTAAGAAGCCACATCATTACGGCGAGAGGTTTACCACGCTAGCCTGCCTGTCTTATTAAAATTACACGAAAACTTTGCGCTGAAAGAAAATATACTGTAATACCGAACATCGTATGCATTTCGACAGTATAGCGTTATTTCACAGTAGAGGCAATAACATAAAACTGAAGTCTGTTCCTTTCACATGCGAATGGAATAACGAAAGAACACGCATTCAGTCGAAGCTGAAAGAGAAGGCTGTGCAGTTGCTGAATATAAAAGGGGTCTCGTAGAAACGTCGCGTTTCCGCTCGATATTTAGCTATAACACGAAATCGTCCGCAGAAAAAGGACAGTCTCGTAACCTAATATAGCGCAGCATCCGCGGAGTGCATCGAGCGTAGGCGGGGTGGCGGCGGCGGCAGCAGGTGACCTCGCGTGAGCGGCCCGCGTGGGCGTCCCGGCGTCGTGGGCGGCGTAGGCGGCAGCGCCAGGCGGCGCGCTTATTGACTGCACACGGTCGCCGTCCCCAGCCCAGCCCGCTCGTGCACCTCCTCAATGGACGCGCGGTCGATAGCCATTCACAAAGAGACGCCCCAGCTGACACCCAACCGTCACAATGACCTTTCCGCGGCTATGCCGTGACTGTTCCCCCACTCCAAGGACCGCCTTTTAGATCCAAATTCTCGTGAAGTGACGGACTGACATTCAAACACAAGGCAAGATTCGACCTTTCTCTCTCTCTCTCTCTCACACACACACACACACACACACACACACACACACACACACACACACACACACACAGAGAGAGAGAGAGAGAGAGAGAGAGAGAGAGAGAGAGAGAGCGAGAGAGAGCGAGCAGTAAGGACAGGCATAAAGCAAACAAAAAACAAGTCTTCAAAGGAAGGAACTTCTGCTAACAAAAATGTTGCGAAGACCAGCACTGCATATATCCCCGTTTCGAGACTGTATTACTAAAAAAAAAATATGATGTAAGTTCTGATGATTGTTTTAATGCTTCAGGTTTTCTAAACAGTCTTCACTCATTTGAGTACAACGCACAAAACGATCATACAGCCATGCGAAACTTTCAGTTAAGTCCTTCTGAGTGAAGTTGTTAACTCTTACTTCACGTTTGCCTGAATGTCTGTTTGTCGCTTAAGCGTTTAGCCTTCATAATTTCTGCTTCGTATCGATAACACCAAGTCTCGTAACCCGTCACGATTTTTTCCAGGAAAGAATTGTCCGTTTTGCATTTCAGTCAAGTCGCGACAGACATCCAAGAGTCGTTTCTGTTCGGGACTCAAGGTCTGCGAGACAAACTTTGCAAACACTTTTCTCTTTTTCAGAACTACTATTCTTCACCACCACCACCACCACCACCACCACCACCACCACCTCCTATATGATTACACTGGTTCATCGAACCACCTTCAAGCTACTTCTCTACCGTTTTACTGTAACAGCGCGCGCGAAAAACGAACACTTAAGTTTCCTGTGCGAGTTATAATTTCTCATTTTATCATGATGGTCATTCCTTCGTATGTAGGTGAGCGCCAACAAAGTATTTTCACACTCTGAGGACAAGGTTGATGACTGAAATTTCCCGTGAAGATCCTGTCGCAAAGAAAAAAAGCCTTTGTTTTAGCGATTGCCACCCCAATTCGCATATCATATCAGGGGTACTACTCCCCCCCCCCATTTATTTATAATACATTTATGCTGCTTAGATACGCTAAGTATATCTACTCCTAAGTTACAGCTGTTGACAGTTAATGTTGATTCGAATTCTGGAATATTTACTACATCGGATTTTCTGCCAGATTGCGATACAAAATTTCGTTGTGGAACCTATTAAAAGCATCTCTCATTGATGTTCGCTCTGAATTTCGAGCTTCTTCAAAACTTGGGCATTCTTGGGAATTTTTCTTTCTTTTAAATTCGGCGTGCTTTTTTTCGTTGTTTTTGCAACAGTGTTTTGACTTGTTTTGTTATACTATGGGGGATCAGTGCCATCTCTTATTAGTTTATTTGGTGTGTATTTCTCAATTGCCGTCGATACTATTATATTTATTTGAATTTAGACCCCATCTGGTCTACGCTTGTGCCTGTGTACCGCATCGGTGCATGGTTGGCATGGTTTTGACCGGATTTGGCATGGTTAATTTAAAGGGGTGCCCCGATGTCCTTCCTTTCGCCACCCCGTTATCCTCCGGGATGTGGCGTGTGTGCTCGAACTGTCTGCGTGTAGTGTTAGTCATGAGGATGTGAGCGACAGTTTTCTAGATGTTTGCAAATCGTGTAACTACGGAGAAACTTCAGCACCAGCTCGATAGTCACGTAGTGGGATGTGAGAAACCGCCTAAAAACCACATCCAGGCTGCCCGGTACACCGATCCTCGGTCCTTAATCAGCCGGGCGGATTCGATCCGTGGGCGTGCACCTCCCCGTCCCGGTAGCGGCGCTTTAACGTGCCCGGCTATCCGGACGGCTACTTTACTCTTCTTCAAAGCAAAAGCATTGTGAAGAATTGGAAATGCGACACGAAGTCGTACAGGAATCATGCAAAAGTGCCAAATAAGTGACTTACTAAGACATAATCAGCTGGTGAATGAATGACTTTAATATTACGTGTATCATCCGATATTTGTGAAACAAAGGATACATAGTCATATAATAAAAGCAACAGAAAAGTTGCAAGTAAATGACATTTACCAGATACGTCGAGTTTTACAGAAGAGCTGAAGTTATATGGTACATACATAACTGTCGGAGGCGGACTGACGGTTCCAAAGTGGTGACAGCATGAAGAAACAAAATTCTACTTATAGGTGGCAACAGTGTACCCTTAGTGACGCTAAACAGCGTCAAGTGACAAACGACTACGTATATGCTATAATTTTTTAGGAAAAACCGTCATATAACCAAAAGATCCAAATGACAATATAAATTTTACACATAATTATATTGTGGTTTATAAGCGCTTATGTAACAGAGAAAAAGATCTTGAGACAATTTTATGTAAGTAAAATAAGAAAAAAATTCAATAGCTGTACAGGCATTACGGAGTCATTGTCCTAGAATGACAAAACTTTTAACTAATGATCCAGATAACAATGCAAGAAAATAAATACAGAATTACTTTTGGCTTATGAACACCAACGTAGCAGATCTAAAAAACAGGAAACAATTTCATTTTAAACAAGTAAAATAATTTCTTTATTGTACAAACATTTAGAAAATAATCATTTCTATGACATTATAAAAAGTTGGGGCACGAAACAAACAGCACATTTTAATGATACACTTCTCTAAGTGCCCCAACACGTTCATCGTACAGAAACTAACAAATGTACTATATGAAAATCGCTAAAATGAATTTGTATAACAGACAACCAAATGTTCGTGACATATTGGAATATGCAGACTTATGTTAGAACAAGAAGAAAGCACAGGTAGCTATATTGGGGGCCTGGTGTACTTAAAAACTCATCTTTTCCTTTGGGCCTTTGTCCCGCTTCGACGCGGGGTGGGCCGTGTTAGTACTGATTTGGCAATGTTAGTGGAAGAGGGTGGCCGGATGTCCTTCCTGCCGCCACCCCACGCCCCCGGGACAGAATTAGTGTACCCCAGCTGTCTGCGTCTAGTGTAAGCCATGAAATAGTGCGAACGTTTTCAAATATCTGCGAGTGTTGTCACTGAAGCGGAACGTGGGCACCAGCCCAGTATTCACTTCGCGGGATGTGGGAAACCGCCTAAAAACCACATCCAGGCTGGCCGGCATACTGGTCCCCGTCGTTAATCCGCCGGGCGGATTCGATCCGGAGCTGGCGTGCCTACCCGAGTCCAGGAAGCACTGCATTTAGCGCTCTCTGCTACCCTGGCGGATGTGATGTACTTAGAAACTAAAAAACCAATATGTCGTTTAAAATACTGAAAAAAGAAGGAAAAACCATTGGCGATTGGAGTGCAAGTGTTCATTCAGTATTGTAAGCGGGTTATGTGACTTACGCATACAGAAACCGCTATCTTCCAAAATATCCAATTCATGCCCTTTAGGTTCAACATGGAGTATATCCATTCCTCTGTCAATCGGGAGCATTCAATGCCTTTTTTTAGCAAATAGCAGCCAAGGGCCGTTTTATTTTTTGTATGTGCGCTCAGTGGCAGCTCGTAATTATACATTCTGCGCGTTCACAAATAAAATTTTTTAAATTCTGATAAATATGGGAGTCTGAAATTTATAACATCTCCTGTATAACAGTTTCAGCCGCTGTCAACAACAACAACAACAACAACAACAACAACAACAACAATAATAATAATAATAATATGCATAAATGGTCTGAAAAAAAGAACTGGTTTTTGTGGAATTTTGTTGTTTTGTAGATAATCAAGCAATGTTTATGGTTGGCTGGTTTGGAGAGAATTGAACCAAGAAAGTTTATGGCATGAACAAAATAATGTTTAAGTTTTCACTACTCTCAGTTTCGCGTTTTTGTGTAGTGGGAGTTTTCGCGCTTTATTTTTTCGGGCAAATGTACAAGATTCCTAATACAGGGTTATTACAAATGATTGAAGCGATTTGACAGCTCTACAATAACTTTATTATTTGAGATATTTTCACAATGCTTTGCACACACATACAAAAACTCAAAAAGTTTTTTTAGGCATTCATAAATGTTCTATATGTGACCCTTTAGTGATTCGGCAGACATCAAGCCGATAATCAAGTTCCTCCCACACTCGGCGCAGCATGTCCCCATCAATGAGTTCGAAAGCATCGTTGATGCGAGCTCGCAGTTCTGGCACGTTTCTAGGTAGAGGAGGTTTAAACACTGAATCTTTCACATAACCCCACAGAAAGAAATCGCATGGGGTTAAGTCGGGAGAGCGTGGAGGCCATGACATGAATTGCTGATCATGATCTCCACCACGACCGATCCATCGGTTTTCCAATCTCCTGTTTAAGAAATGCCGAACGTCATGATGGAAGTGCGATGGAGCACCATCCTGTTGAAAGATGAAGTCGGCGCTGTCGGTCTCCAGTTGTGGCATGAGCCAATTTTGCAGCATGTCCAGATACACGTGTCCTGTAACGTTTTTTTCGCAGAAGAAAAAGGGGCCGTAAACTTAAAACCGTGAGATTGCACAAAACAAGTTAACTTTTGGTGAATTGCGAATTTGCTGCACGAATGCGTGAGGATTCTCTACCGCCCAGATTCGCACATTGTGTCTGTTCACTTCACCATTCAGAAAAAATGTTGCTTCATCACTGAAAACAAGTTTCGCACTGAACGCATCCTCTTCCATGAGCTGTTGCAACCGCGCCGAAAATTCAAAGCGTTTGACTTTGTCATCGGGTTTCAGGGCTTGTAGCAATTGTAAACGGTAAGGCTTCTGCTTTAGCCTTTTCCGTAAGATTTTCCAAACCGTCGGCTGTGGTACGTTTAGCTCCTTGCTTGCTTTATTCGTCGACTTCCGCGGGCTACGCGTCAAACTTGCCCGCACGCGTTCAACCGTTTCTTCGCTCACTGCAGGCCGACCCGTTGATTTCCCCTTACAGAGGCATACAGAAGCTTTAAACTGCGCATACCATCGCCGAATGGAGATAGCAGTTGGTGGATCTTTGTTGAACTTCGTCCTGAAGTGTCGTTGCACTGTTATGACTGACTGATGTGAGTGCATTTCATTTCAAGCACGACATACGCTTTCTCGGCTCCTGTCGCCATTTTGTCTCACTGCGCTCTCGAGCGCTCTGGCGGCAGAAACCTGAAGTGCGGCTTCAGGCGAACAAAACTTTATGAGCTTTTCCACGTATCTGTAGTGTGTCGTGACCATATGTCAATGAATGGAGCTACAGTGAATTTATGAAATCGCTTCAATCATTTGTAATAGCCCTGTACATGTATTAGTTAAGCAGTTAAGTGTCAGGTTGAAAATGAGACATCCTTATGTTGCACCCATAACAACAACTTACGCTTACTATACACTTCTTTGTTCAATGTTCGCATGTAGTCATGCTTATTTGATTTTCTTTCTTTGTCAGACAATGGACTGGGTCTAGGAAGCCCTAGTTCCTTTGCAGCTAACTTTTCTTGGCAATTTTCTGTTATAACTTAAAACGGATTCAACAGAGCTCATGTTGACACTGCACAGGAAACTGGAGTCATGCACAGTAAACAACCAACTCTAAACACATACTGCCATTTGCGGAAATTATTAAATTCAAGTAGTACTATCTAGCAACCAGATCACTTGACTAGAATACAAATGAGGAGCTGAAAGACATAAGGACCAAAAGGACACCATCTTCAACCCCAAAATTAAGTGAATATCAGAGAAACGAGGGAGACAGCTTTTCATGAATGTTCATATACACATACATTCTGGTCCTACAGTACAGATGAACCTGACCCACCATAAGATCAACAGATGTCAGCTGCATGAATCAATGCTACAATCTCACCAATCGACGATGATGTGCTTTATGGTTCTCAGGGCCTCAAATCGATTACTGTATGAAAAAAATCCAGAACTTTTATGTCTAGTGGAATTTATGCAAAGCGAACAGAGACAAAAGTCTGTTGCAGTTTTCTGCCACCTGGTGGCATTGATGTAAACTTGTAGTTGAGTAGCAAGAGCTGCGCTGTGCACGCCCTGAACCGTGCACATTGTTTATGAAATACGAATGTATTTGACCCATAAGGCAGTTACGTCACGCCAGTCGCGCATGCGCAAAAGAACCTTACAGTGTGCACAAGTGAAGGTGTGCTCGAGGTCCACATGCCAAGTTTCAAAGCGTTTAGAGAAGCGCGGCGCGGTAAATTTATTGCTGTGTATTTCAGATTACCACATCATATGCTTAACAGCATTCAAAGAAAAATAACCAATAAATCCGCAATGTGCTCTCGTACAACGGCCACCACTGTGTATCTTCCCTGAATCTGGTAGCAAAATTCCTACTGTTCTGCCCCACTTAAATCCTATCATGAGATCCACATCTAATCCTATATACTGCAGATTTTTGGTTCTTGTCTATTTCCTTATCCACGGAATAACGCAAAATCAGAGTTTTTTTCCAGGCGCTGAAGTCAATTTGCACCCTTGCTTTTTGAAGGCACATGCAATTTTTTCGCAATGCGAACCTGAAAAGAAAATTTAAGTACGTTTAGCATTTTCGTTTGCTACTTTAGGCCGCCACTTTTGCTTGTTAAAAAGTTTCTTCCCTACATTATGCATAAATTTTTCAGAGTAACCGTTGACCAATCCAGTTTGCATGATGATACATATTTCTCTGATCAAACTCACACTATTATGATGTAACCTAGCTAGTCTCTTAAACAATGAAAGGAAATAGGGACGTTTATGAGTTGATCGAGCTCATACGTCATACTCTGTCCTTTAATTAGAGTAATCGAAAAAACATTTTAAGACGAATGCAGTTGATTTTGTACGCCGATGTGTTCCTTTGAACGAGACGTGGGGGTCATCACTGCACACTAGAAAAGAAACAGCAGTCAATGCAATTGGTGGAGCATGGTGGTCTTACACAACAGTAAGCGAATTTGATTTCATGAACGTGAAAGCTAGGATCAGTGTTATATGGTCTGTAGAATAGAGTCTTCTTATTGCTTCACAAAACACGAAGCCATAACCAGCAAATACAAAACCTTCTAGATCAACTGAATTTTTTTAAAACGCGCAAGAAGCGGCCAGGATTGAAAAAAAAAATAATAATAATTCATCATCACAATGGAAATATCTTTGGCAGTCGGCAAACTGATATGTGGAATACTGATAACTGGAATATCCATCCCATTCACTACGTTTGGCAGGGGGCGGGGAAGGCAGAGATGCGTTTGCGCGGAAAATGGAACCCCACGGTCTTTTGCGCTAAAAGGAATCAGTTATCAATGAATAAAATGCAGAATACTTACTCTAGAAACCTTACAAGTTATTCCAATTTGAGGCATGTTTAAACACTGTAACTGGTGCTAATTCCGAACAGGAATTGACTGATATCACAACCACGTCCCATGAAGAACCACGGGATGCTTCAGCTGACGAAGTAATGACTAACTCCACAGTCTTCGACTCAGAGTGAAAGTACGGCTGTTTTAATGGCCGTGCCATCGCCCAGCAGTAAAGCAGATCACAGGAATGCGCGACGTCTTTTGGAGCCGTTCAAAATCCGTCATGGGACTAAAGAGTAGCTGCAGAAAGTACTATGGAACAATGAGACATAGCATGTTATGGTTCTCAACTTGGTGCAAGCCTAGCTAAAGGTACTAACATGCATGAGTTTTTGCAAAGGTGAAAGTCTGTGGTGGTGGTGGTGGTGGTGGTGGTGGTGGTGGTATAGTTACATACTGTCTGCAATCTGATAACTGGTTTCGTCGATAGCGAAAGGAACCCAAATGATTATAGAAACTACTTACGTAATACCAGCGCGATAATGTTCGCGTCCACAAATCAAGGATTATTCTGTCTTCGTTCGAAGTAGTTCTTTGTGATTTCCTGGACTGCCCTATTCATCTCCCCGCCCCGAGTATCACAGATTGTGCGACAGATTAATTTGTCTGCAAACTCCAAAACCACTGACAGTGAGAAAGAACCATTCAACTACTTTGCAGAGAGTATGATGTATGCGGTTAGCTGAAAATGAGTGCCGGATTGGGACTCGGAACGGGAAGTACACTGCAAACTGTGCTACCAGAAGACGTCTCCACATAATAGAGCTTAAACTTCCCTAAACTTCCTTCTAGGTTTCTTCCCATCAAAAAAAATGGCTCTGAGCACTATGGGACTCAACATCTTAGGTCATAAGTCCCCTAGAACTTAGAACTACTTAAACCTAACTAACCTAAGGACATCACACACACACCCATGCCCGAGGCAGGATTCGAACCTGCGACCGTAGTAGTCCCGCGGTTCCGGACTGCAGCGCCAGAACCGCTAGACCACCGCGGCCGGCATCTTCCCATCACTTGGGTGGGGCTGCGGAGAAGCCGAACTCTCACTATGCACTCTCCACTTGTGCTACTCTACAAACTTCGATGACAAATACGTCTGCAACAAGGCAACTGTGTCTAATTGATGACAATGGAGTAAAAAATTAGAGTTACTTGCGAAATAGAAATTCAAAAAATAGATGTGAACGTAAACCCACTGTAACAGATGTCCGAAAGAAAAGACACGCCACATTCATATAAATGATTCGTCTCGATGGGCAATGCATTCAACAACTTCAGTGCGGATGCACAGTTACATCTCACCTCCTGCGGCAATCAGGAAGTAGAGGGCACAGAGGAAATGGACGGGGATTGCCGATAGGTGGTGCTGGATGGAAAATTGGATCGGCCAAGAGGTGTAGCGAAGTAGTCCGCGAAGGTGCGATAATCACTGTGACGCAGTGGCTAACGCAACTACCTAGTATGCAGGAGATCCCATATTCGAATCCCGGCCCAGCACACATTTTCACTCGTCATCGCTGATGCCGCACCCAGTCCTGATATAACTGATATCAATAGTTCCTTTACTTTCCTTTGCCTTTTCTCGCTCTCCCTTCACCTTCAATTTACATACACTATGTGATCAAAAGTATCCGGACGCTCCAAAAACATAAGTTTTTCATATTAGGTGCATTGTGCTGCCACCTACTGCCAGGTACTCCATATCAGCGACCTCAGTAGCCATTAGACATCGTAAGAGAGCAGAATGAGGCGCTCCGAGGAATTCACGGACTTCGAACGTGGTCAGATGATTAGGTGTCACTTGTGTCGTATGTCTGTATGCAAGATTTCCACACTCCTAAACATCTCTAGGTCCACTGTTTCCGATGTGATAGTGAAGTGGAAATCTGAAGGTCAAGTACAGCACAAAAGCGTACTGGCCCACTTTGTTGACTGACAGAGGCCGCCGATAGTTGAAGAGAGTCGTAATGTGTAATACGCAGACATCTATCCAGACCATCACACAGTAATTCCTAAGCAGCATCAGAATCCACTCCAAGTACTATGACAGTTAGGTGGGATGTGGGAGGTGAGAAAATTTGGATTTCATGGTCGAGCGGCTACTCATAAGCCACACATCACGCCCGTAAATGCCAAACGACTCCTCGCTTGGAATAAGAAGCGTAAACATTGGGCGATTGAACAGTGGAAAAACATTGTGTGGAGTGACGAATCACGGTACACAATATGGCGATCCGATGGCACGGTGTGAGTATGGCGAATGCCCGGTGAACGTCCTCTGCCAGCGTGTGTAATGCCAACAGTAAAATTCAGAGGCGATGGTGTTCTAGTATGGCCGTGTTTTCATGGCGGGGCTTGCACCCCTTGTTGTTTTGCGTGGGACTATCATAGCACAACCCTAGACTGATGTTTTAAGCACCTTCTTGCTTCCTACTGTTGAAGAGCTATTCGGGGATGGCGATTGCACCTTTCAACACGATCGGGCACCTGTTCATAATGCGCGGCCTGTGGTGGAGTGGTTACACGACAATAACATCGCTGTAATGAACTGGCCTGCACAGATTCCTGACCTGAATCCTACAGAACACCTTTGGGATGTTTTGGAATGCCGACTTCATGCCAGGCCTCACCGACCGTCATCGATACCTCTCCTCAGTGCAGCACTCCGTGAAGAATGGGCTGCCATTCCCCAAGAAACCTTCCAGCACCTGATTGAACGTATGCCTGCGAGAGTGGAAGCTGTCATCGAGGCTAAGAGTGGGCGAACACCATATTGAATTCCAGCATTACCGATGGAGGGCGCCACGAACTTAAGTCATTTTCAGCCAGGTGTCCGGATACTTTTGATCACATGGTATAGTATGATTCCTCTATTCCCGCAAGAGGATCGGACGCTATGTGCGTATGCACTGAGGATACCACAGGAGTCATGCTTACAAACATACTGTTGATGTGTGGCTTCTGTGCAGTCGGGTATGTCCGACAGGACAGACATGATTTCATTTTATGTCTCATGAGTAACAAACCATCAGGGATGTTTCAACCCTTCCAAAGCTGCCCAAGGCGACTGTTGGTCGTGTGATTGAGAAGTGGAAACCTGAAGGAACAACTACAGCTAAACCTACAGGCAAACCTCGTGTGATGACGGACAGGGACCAACGAAGATTGCGAAGGGTGGTTTCAAAATGCTACATGAAATCAATGGTAGAAATTTTTCGTGAGTTCCAAACTGCTACCAGCAGTCCAGCTAGCACAATGACTATGCATCAAAGGTTAAATAGAAAGGGGTGCAATGGTGGTGCGGCTCCTCGTAAGGCATACATTTCTTTAGTCATCCTAAGCGACGCTTGAGTTGGTGTAAATAGCGAGGCCACTGAACAGTGTAGGGAGTGATGAATCACGCTATACTCTGTGGCAATCGGACTGAAGTGTGTGGGTATGTCGAGTGCCTGCAGAGCGTTATCTTGCCATCATGTATAATACAAACGGTGAAGAACAGAAAAGATGGTGTTACAGTATGGGGGTATTTTTCGTACTTAGGGTGTGGTTTATTATTGGGCTCGAGGAAAACTCAACGTGGAAGGATATGAACACATTTTACACAACTGAGTACAGTAGATGAACAGTTCAAAGACGATGGTTGATCGTATCCACACGACAATGAACCCTGTCAGAGCAGCATCTGTGAGGCAATGGTTTGTGGAAACCAACTCTCCAGAAATGGACTGATAGATTGATCTGCCCATAGTCTCGACCTGATCACAATGGAATACCTGTGACGTTAGCTGGTACGTCGATTTCGCTTCGGACCCCAGCGTCTTACTTCCCTACCTTCTCTATTGTGGGTCCTTTAGGAAGAATGAGCTGCCACTCCTCCACAGACATTAAAGACCCCTCATAGAAAGTGTCCCTAAGTCACTAGCGTTGACTGCCAGTTTGCCACTAACACCTAAGTTTTTCGTATTCCACAAGAAGTTCAAGAGAACTTTGTTCTTCAGTATTTGGTACATATACTACCCGAAAGCTTTATGGATCTAATGTGTGTAATAACACTTCTCAATTTTAACAAACGAAGTACGGACATTCAAGCTATACCAGGTAACTCGAGAGTTTTGTAAACCTTTAACGCTTCCGAACGAAGCAATTAATGAAATATAGATGCATATTTGAAAGATCTAAACGAATGACCAATATTTAAGCACAATTCGGCGGCCTAATGCGAAACAGTTACGTCTTCGCACAGTCATAGTCTGCGTGCAAGCAGTGAACCGACTTTTGTACTCGCCGTTTAAAGGTATGACTTCATTTCGTTGTTTCCTCCTGTGAAACTTAAATAAAACGACAGGTTTTAGCCGAAGTTTTGTTTAACAAATATATTTTTCTGGTCGTACGGGTCAGGTTTCAGATTCGTACTGCGATGTTTTCCGTATTTATCAGAATAAACTCAAATTTTCTAATCTAATTGGTGGATTTCTTCATTGCTGATCAGCGCATCACCAATATAAGACTAGGTCAAATAGATAAATAGGCGGAAAAGTGTGTCGTCGTCTCCAAGCAGTCGAGTGTTAGGGTCGTTCAGTGAGTTATTTAGGGAATTGCGTAGATGATAAATGTCGATGAGGGCATAAAGGTCTGAAGCAGGCACTCGTCGAATACCGGTATATTATATTAACCACTGCATTGTGTAAGGATCGGGGTTACAATACACCACAGTGACCTCCTGAAGAACTTCGTACGCATTTTACGGAGAATAATTCAGGAATATTAAAATTCGCTCAGAATAATCAAGATCATACCGGAAACCAAAAGTTCTCCAATTTTTTTAACGGCGGCGGAAAAACTTTCTCGCTTTCAATTCTATTAGCGGGCTGCTTTGCAGAAAACTGCACTATTCAGCGGCAGGCGATAATATAATTTACATTATCACCTACGTACGCAGCGCCACGGGCACAATTATGAATTTTCTACCTGATCTAAAAATAATTAAGACATACACCTCCGAAAATGTACTACTTTGTATACTATCCGGAAACAATTTTCGGTAGCACCTGGAGTCTTCTCCGTGGTGTATGCAAATGCACAGTGTCCAGACAGCAGCCACGCCCATCTATCAGTCCGACGTTCTATACGTACATCACTGCCATGTATCCTTCCCCATTTAGTACATTTCATTTTATCATCATTTGAAAAGTGTCACGTAAGTGTGTGCTGTACACATCCAGTTGCTTTCAGCAGCCAGGTAACGTTTCGACAACAGTGAGTGAGCTAATATGTTAAGTTCGCACACAATGTGTTTCTACTAACAAGGTTGTAAGCGAAACCAAATGATCTCTCTACATAATGCGTTCGTGAAGAATTTACTGGAAAATATGACTTTTGTGATCTGTCCCTGTAACCCGATAGCCATTCTGTTGCACGTCAAAATTCTGAACAAATAATAAACTAGCAGAAACAGAGACTGCTTTAGCGAAACAGTTTTCATTTTTCGTTGGGAAATTAAAGCTTGGACCTTTTTAATCGAGAGCGTTTCATGCTCTCGTTGACCTGATAGAATTACGAGGTACTGTAATCCATTTCCTGTAAACGGTAGGGGTGGGAGGGAGGGTAGTTGCGGAGCATCCAGCACTTACGGTCCGGCTGCGTCTGTTATTGATTAGCTATTGCTGTTCTCCGGGTCACGCGTGCTCTTACAGCAAACAGGGCTGCTGCGCTTTCATGGACGTTTTGCAGCTCACATCTAAGTGCGTTTCATCGCAATATAAAAGTACTTACGTTACCTTTACATCTATGAAACAACATGTTTCCCAAATGAAAGTTCGTATCATTATGCAGGTACGAGTGGATTTGAAAAGTAAGTTACACATTGTTATGGCAGGCTAAGTATTATTGAATGCTGCACTGCACTTATGTGACACGGATACAAAACAGTTTTTCAGTATAGTCACCAAGTGCCTGTAGAGAAAGGTCGTATCGTTCTAACAATCATTCAATCCCTCGATGGTAGAAATACGCTCCTTGACCACGAGCCCATTCGAGATCCACTGTGTGAATGTTCTCATCGCTGGAAAATCTCTTTCCGCGTTATGTTCTTTTAGCTTCCCGAAAAGATGGAAAACGTATGGCGAAAGATCTGGACTTCCTGATCTGTATAACTCACGAATGTGAGGCCTTTGTCATATTGTTGCTGATATTTGACTATAGCTGGATGCAAATTTGCGAATGGCTCATATACCGCCAGAATTTCACGGCGAATCTGTGTACTATTCAGACCTTTCACCCACAACAGTCGTACTGTCACGTGTGTACTTCAACTCTGGACTGCGTTTCCAGTTGCCGCGCCATTTCACGTGCACAGTGACACATCTGTTACCCGTACAGCAGCAGAACTATGCCTAGAGGAAGGAAGGAAGGTTAATGTTTCACGTCCCTTCGAGTACGACGTGATTAGAGACGAAGGAAAAGCTCGGATTGTTTTTTTTAAGGAAGAGGAAGAAAATCGGCCGTGCTCTTTCAGAGGAACCATCCCGGAATTTGCTTGGGGCGATTTAGGAAAATACCTGAAAACTCTCTCTCGTTAAGTTCGCCAGGGAGCTGCAAAGGGTCAACAACCAAGGCGTGAATTTTGCCTTCTGTTTTAACAAAGAGCCTCAGTCGATTGTTTGTCTTTTGGAGTATGTCGTGAACCGCTGCAAGGACGGTACACTTGCCCCACAGTATCTAAATTTCGTATTCGCTGCATACATCACGGTGAAATAATTTTGGAAGTTTACAGTATAATTTTGCAACCTTTTAATGCTATGAATGTATTATTAATTCAGTCTGCTTTCTTATTTTTTGTTCCTGAACGGCCATATAACCACTCTGCTGCGGCTTTAGAAACTCCCACATCACATAATACGTCAGATGCCGTCACAGTCTCTCTATTTATCGCGTATGGAAACTCTTTTAGTAAAATAAAAATATAATTTAAGACAACTCCATTTTTGTAAGAATGGTATTGGACAACAATCTTGTCTAAGTTACTGCTGGAAGGGTATAGCTGAGAACATCGACCGGGGTAATCACCCTCCGCCAGGATCATACGATCGAAGCTCAATGTTGGAAATTTGTGCTGCGGTAACATTGAAGTCTAGAGTTAAAATTGGTAACAAATACGTCACGCGGCACAAAAATTCGCAAGGACACTCGGCACTACAATTTGAGGTTAGAGGCATGTAAGAAAGTCAACTGACTTGATCCACAATAGGTGTTGGTTTGAGTGCGACGTAAGGCATATTAGATGTGTATCAACCGGGTACTGTTCGGATCAGGATAGGTGATTTCGTACTATGAGTGTTTACATGAAATGAGAAGACGTTCCTGTTGTCTACCAGACTAGAAATTCATGTCAGCCAGACAACACACCACAACAACGCTCCAGAAATGTCGCAGTAGTTCTCTGAAAACGCCACGGACGTGAAGGAACTTGCCTGGCATCGATCACCTGACGTTGTTTGTTCTGAGCCCGATTGAGACTCACTCGAGTGGGATGCCCACAATTTGTGAATCGTTGTTGAGCGGACACGTATCAAAATTGGTCCACGATGCATCCTGTATCTTGTGGATACCACGTGAGTCGTTGCCATCAGATCGATAGCGGGTGCTAACTCATTAATGTGATACTACAAAAGTTCAATGAATCATGTAATATGGACGCCATTAGCAGTCAATAATCCGTGAGAGATAGAGGCAGTGAGATATCAGCAAGCTACGATTCCATGAAACAGTAACATTTCATTTCACCTTCTTCACCTCGTTCATTAATGTACAGGATGACAATATTGAACTATATGAGAAAAACGTAAATTAGTTACAAACTACAGCGTGCACACACGTTATTCAACATGTATACGTCACTAAAGATATTCAGATTTAGCTCAAATGGCTCTTAGCACTATGGGACTCAACTGCTGAGGTCATTAGTCCCCTAGAACTTGGAACTAGTTAAACCTAACTAACCTAAGGACATCACAAACATCCATGCCCGAGGCAGGATTCGAACCTGCGACCGTAGCGGTCTTGCGGTTCCAGACTGCAGCGCCTTTAACCGCACGGCCACTTCGGCCGGCTTCAGATTTAGGTTATGACATGTTCGATATGCCTGCAACCATTGACGATTATGTGGCGCAGACGAATAGCGAAATTCTGCATGACCCGCTGAAGTGTCGGAACATCGATGCCGTCGTTGCCCTTCTGAATGGCTGTTTTCAGCACACCAATGGTTTTGGAGTTATTGCTGAACACCTTGTTTTTAATACAGCACCACAAAAAGGAATCGCATGTGTTCAGAAGCGGAGAATATGGCGGCCAATCGAGATCCATGCCAATGGCCTCTGGGTACCGCAGAGCCAGAATGCGGTCCCCAAAGTGCTCCTCCAAGACATCAGACACTCCCCTGTTTCGATGGGGTTGAGCTCCGACTTACATGAATCACATCTTGTCGAAATCAGGGTCACTTTGGATAATAGGGATGGAATCATCTTCCAAAACCTTCACGTACCGTTCGTTAGTCACAGTGCTATCAAGGAATATCGCACCCATTATTCCTTGACTGGACATTGCACACCACAGAGTGACCCGTTGAGGGTGACAGATTTCTCGATCGCGAAATGCGGATTCTCAGTCCCCCAAAGGCGCCAACTTTGCTTATCGACGAACCCATCCAAATGAAAGTGGGCTACGTCGCTAAACCAAACCATGCATACCATATTAATTCCCATCATGCCCCGCGGTCAACCGTGCAGTTTTAACGTCCCAACGCAAAACGTTCAGAAGTTATGACGATTTTATTTCATATAGTTTAATATTGTCGCCCTGTATCTGTAACAAAAAGCACGAAGCTGCAGGATCGATTAGTCATGTAATACCGCTTAAACCTAAAATAATCCGCCCCCGGTAGCTGAGTGGTCAGCGCGACCGACTGTCAATCCAGAGGGTCCGGGTTCGATTCCCGGCTGGGTCGGAGATTTTCTCCGCTCAGGGACTGGGTGTTGTGTTGTCCTAATCATCATCATTTCATCCCCATCGACGCGCAAGTCGCCGAAGTGGCGTCAAATCGAAAGACTTGCGCCAGGCGAACGGTCTACGCGACGGGAGGTCCTCGTCACACGACATTTCAACCTAAAGTAGTCTACGAAATTTATTAAGAATCATATAGGTGTAGGTCTTATGTTGCGTAGCTCGTGTCTTAGTAATAAATTCACTCAGATGCTAGCACCACGTAATGCCTCTTGAGTCTACATCCTTTACTGCCTTTTCAGGTCTCTTCAACAACAATCCACACTTCATATGAAATCTAGATTTTTCTGCAACAGATACCATTATGTGGCGGATGCAGCAGTGGGGAAGTATCTCTTCCCCTGACAAGTCTTGCTACACCGTTGGTTACCCACGCTCTTGTAACAGCGCAGAAAGCACACAATTCAGAACTTACCGGTGACAGTTCGACGACCCACGCTCTCAAATCTAGGCTGTCGTTATTCACTATATTCCGTTAACTCTCGTCTTGTTTTCTGTGTGCGTGCCCCCATACTGACAACAAATTACGATCGGTGACCACTTTCTTCGCTTCCAAGTACATCCAATACCCAGCCCGTATGACTGGCTGGCGGGGAGGGTCGTGCTCTCACTGTCTCTTAAACAATCTGTCCACCTACCTGGTTGTCTGCCCCTTCACTCTGCGATGGTAGATACTGCTTTAGCCGACGAAAGCAGTGTTGATAAAAATTCGGCTAAACACCTACCAAGCAAAGGCCACGTAACCCCAGTCCATGGGCAGTAGCTGAAAGTTAAATAAACTATCAAGCGTTCGGGATTCGTGCATGAGAAGTTTGAAAAAACTGTCCAAAATTTCCTTTTAGTTGGTTTATTGTCTTTAAAACAAGGAAAACGTCTATCAAATCCGTATTTAATATCCCGGCATCAATTATGAAATGTTACTGGTTGTTTCTGTTCCACTTTCACATTCGAAAGCAGCCAGAAGTTATTTAAAATGTCCAGAACAGTCACTGGCCCATGACTGCGAGTTAACACATTAAGTCGTTGAGTAGGCTTCTTGCACAGAAATGCTCGCCATAATGCCTCGTGATCTCCACGGCCGGCCGCGGTGGTCTAGCGGTTCTAGGCGCTCAGTCCGGAGCCGCGCGACTGCTACGGTCGCAGGTTCGAATCCTGCCTCGGGCATGGATGTGTGATGTCCTCAGGTTAGTTAAGTTTAAGTAGTTCTAAGTTCTAGGGGACTGCTGACCTCCGTTGTTAAGTCCCATAATGCTCATAGCCATTTGAACCATTTTGAACAAACTCGCGGGAAACACTTAATTCCTATTGGCTATTATGTTAAGCAGCCGATCAGATAATCTCGAGCACTTCTATATTCGCGGTATTTCTAATGTCAGCCAATCAGACTACTACACGAAATTTAGACTAGAAATCTCGTAATTCCGAAATTTAAAAAAAAATTAATGAAAAGAAAACACGATTCTTTTCCAGAAAATAAATTACTAATAAATTTAATACCCAGCGCCCTTTCTGGCTGCCTTTTACAAAATCAATCTCCCTCGGACATACGTCACAAACTACCCTATTACACAACAATTTTCTCACGCTTAACTTCACACAGTCTTAATAAAATCTAACATTCTCATTCTACGTTTGTCCTCCATTCACTCTCTCAGACTTTCCAAAACAGACAACCAAAACACAATGAAATAATGATTTTACAATGTACTGTTAATAACGTCACAAATCTGTGGCAATGAAACTAGAGAAAATTTCAGAAAATTATATTATATGAACCTATCCTCTTGGTTGCAGTTTCAATGATGCTATATATGAACACATTACAGTACCTAACTCTGTTTCACAATGTCAGCACGGTTATTATGTGTTCTGGGCAAAAATTTAGATTTCCGAATGATACCGATTTAAAATTTTTAGCAGTATGGTTCTATTACCCATAGAATTTGGTACACAGAGTACGAAAAATATCGATTAACATTTAACAGTACTTCTTCAGATTCTTAGACAGCATGTGCAACGTATTACACGCAGCGTTAAGCAAGTACAACGGCCCGCACGGCCCAGTAGGGGGCGTCGGCTGTGCGAGCGTGAGAACCAAAATCCTCTCTCGTCCCGGCTCCGCGGCAAGCTACGCTTTCAAAGCAAGATGACAACTCGTAATAATTCTTACACGATCTTCAGTCTGCTCGTATCATCCAACGTACTAACATATTTAATAGTAATCGTGAAGCTTTTTTATTTAGAACATATGCAATTTGAAGGCATGTCTTCATCACTGGTACTGATCAGTTCGTAACTGGAATATCTTGAAGAGCAACAGCAACAATACTAGTGAATACGCATAGCAATGTTATATAGAATGACAAAACACAATGCCTACTTGTACAGACTACCATATGGCTGAGAAAGGGAGCTTTACCCACACCAAGCTGTCTGCTTTGCTAATACTGACAACTCACTGTTACGGTGACGCTCAATGCACCAAACGGCTACTATCCCTTGCTTAATGGGACAAATACCGTAGGAAACAGCAGCTTCTATATTCAGCAGTTTCACAACATATTACTGAATTATTTGGGAACCTGCATACTAAAATTATCAGCAGTCGGAGCTTAACCGGTAACACGTACGCCTCCACGCTGGGGAATCTGTATGGGGCCTGGATAGCCTCCCCCTACAATTCTTTACAAAATAACGTCTGGGACAATTGCTTGCTGTCCCAAGGGGCAGTACATTTTTAACAAGTCCATGAGAATGCTTTGACCGCAATGCCGAAAACGAAAAACGCTACGGGTAAGAGACAGCCATTCACAAGCGTACAGAATACGATAGCTGTTCTGTCTGCGCTATCTTAACTGGGATCCGAATAACGCGAACACGTAGATGAAATTTTTCAATAATTGTGACTCGACGTGCGTTCAGACTTAACGGGTTGGATACCTAGCGTATTTAAAAGGGGGTATTCTCACGACAGTTTAAAATAACTTAATTATCGAATGACTACTTGACGCAGATTAGATACTGAACGAGGAAAAAACGGGCTTAAGTTGTTGATGAAAAAAATCGTGGTGATTTAGCTGAATTACCCAGGGCAGCCAGAGTGGAATTAGTGGTACAACGCTCTCAGTTACCGGTTGCGAGCTCTCTCTATAAACAACGGCGGGGATTTTCTGCGACTAGCTGGTATAGCAATCCAACACTTCGTACAAGCATGGCAGACTAGTACGAATTTTTGAGTAGAGAACGAAAGTCGCTAGAAAGGCGTGGAAAACATGTGAATGTATGTTTATTAATGAGTTATGACTAAGTAGCATACCTCACAACCGTTCAACAACATCCAGACACACATTACACATGCGCGATAGCGACATTTCACTTCAAGCGGTGCGGGCGAGCGTACATCATTTGTATAACTGGATGTGAAAGAATATGACATATCGTAGCAGGAGGCTGATGATGAGAGAACTCCGAGAATTTGCTGTCTGATAATCCTAATATTATGATAATACGTATTCAAAACAATTTAAGAATTCGAGAAATCAATTAGTACTCTTTTTCCGTTCTTGTGATTTAACTACTAACGTGAATTCTTAATAGTATGCATAACGCTGAAATTTAAAAACCAGCGAGAAAGTGTAATGATAATTAACAATCATCTTGTTGACGTAGGTATGTCGGTAACAAAAAAATATATTTCGCTGCCATGATGGCAAAAATAAACATTACACACTGAGAATGAGTACATAAACAATTCTAATGTTCTATACCGAGAAATATGAGACGACACCAAAAAGTTACGGCAAAAGACAACAGTTATACACCTTTCTTAGTTCATACTGTGTTCCGATCAATAGCGTGCGTAGCTTTTCAGAAGCTAAGAAAGCAAAATGTGTCGCTAGACCAGGTAAGACACGGAAACGAACATGAATTTGAGGCACACACAAAAGTAGCCACAGCTTCGTAACTTCATAATTTGACGAAAGAACAGATACGTTGAATAGAAGAAAGGAGAACAAGTCCTAACAAAATCTCTCGAGTAAGCCAAGTAAAAAAGACAAGGGTTACAGTTTACGACATGTGGATAACCAAGTCAGAGAGTAAGCCCAAGGCTAAAAGTAGAAATATGAATGCAGAAGGGGGAGATGAGACCGCGGGAAGTTCAAAGACTGTCATCATGAAGTGATTAATATAAACAAGGGATAATCTAAGCATGGCTGGAGGTTTTTTTTTTTTAACTGGCTTTCGTATAAACGACCATGAGGCACATTTTAACGCAAACGATATGTTCATATGCCATACGCTTGAACACAGTCAAATTTCATATTTTGTGCTATAGTTGGTGAGAATAGACTCATATCAAAGGCACGTTTAAAGCTAACACCCACACCCTTGTCTGAAAAGGGAAATGAAACCGTGCCTTCTGATTTACGCAAATTCCCCAACAAAAGTACGGAGGCCTGCAACGGGAATTTGTAACTAACGCATCTATAGCTGTACTCCGCAAGTCGATGCGCAATGCAGGCGAGGATCGGGAGTGGGGAGGGGAGGGGTGTTGTCCCCCTCCCCAAAGAAACAAACATTTTGCATATACTTTCCCAGAAACTTTCCGAGAATAAATTAACATGAAAACAGTCTCTAAAATGACAAAGAAATCTAGAAAATTATAAATTATGTTTAACTGGATACTTGTGAGGTTGCGTCCTGACCGCCTGCGGAGAACGTTCCATCCAGGGTGCCCCTACCTGCTGCCAACAACAAATCGGGCAGAATTCAGAGCCCACAAGTAGGACCGGCAAACCACAGGACAATGAGTAATGCAAGGCAAGCTAAGCCACAGCGTTCCATTGCACACTTCGATTTTATATTGTGTAAATTTTGATGCTGTCAGAGTTTAGACAGTTCGTTGCTATGATAGATCTTGAATGCATAGGACAAGCACTTAAAAGTTTTCGGATGAATCTGATCAAATGCTGTACTTCTCTGAACCGCAATTTCCTGCTAGGTATGCTAAATTCACTGGTCTCCAAAATTAAAGTAACAAACCGCTATTTCACCGTCCTGAGTCTAATTCACGATATAATCATACAAACTATCAACAGATGTCCGTACGATCGTGTTCTGCACGGAAGATGGCATTTCGGTCAACGTAAAACCACCCCAATGACGATGTCAGGGCACCTATCAAACAGAGTGGTGTTTGATGGGTAGTCCCACATCCACAACTGCTGTGTACAGTCACAGACAGTGCAGTATGGCACAGAGAAGGCGCCTACGAGACTATCTGCGGTGGAAGGTCATAAGAATTATGGAAGAAGGACAGTCGCAAACTCATGTGGCCCGATGACTTAACGTGAATCGTTCTGTTGTTTCTCTGATGTGGCGGCTGTTTATAGAGATCGAAACTGTGTCACGAAGACCAGGACAGGGCCGACCACGTGACATCAGATAGAGAGGAGCGTTATGTAGCTGTAAGGGCACGCCGTTACCGCCTTAGTACTGCACAGCAACTGGCATGTCCTCGCAGCATCCACTGGACGTGTTGTACCGAGGCAAACGGTGTAAACAAGGCTTAGACAGAGTGGCCTTTACTGTCGGAGACGTGCTGTGTATGTGCGCCTCTGACGCGTTTTCACAAAATGCCACCTGGACAGTCTAACAGTGGGCCAATGCTCTTTCCACACGTGAATTCCGATTTGGTCCGGAGAGTGGTTCTCGACGGATTCGCATCCGTAGGGAATGTAGAACACCATTTCGAGACTCTTAACATTGCGGAAAGAGAGCGATGTTGAGGAGGATCGCTAACGGTGTGGGCATGGATTTAATTGATCGCTCGAACATCTGTTCACGAAACTGTACGGGTGAATCGGAAAGGTTTAACTGCTGACAGGTATTGTGACGAGGTCTTCGGGCCTCATGTACGGTTTTCGTGAGATGCTGTGCGCCCAGACTTCGCATGATGGACTACAATGCTGGACCTCATAGAGCACGAGTGGTTGATGTTTTCTTGGAAACGGAAGATACTGCACGCATGGCCTGGCCTGTTAGATTTCTTTAGTTAACTTAGTTAATGATGAAATTTTACGGTCAAAGGTTGTTTTAGTTTCTACAAATTCTTAAACAATGGATCGCTGCAACCTTAAAGGGAATCAAGTCGCTCCTCAACTTACGCAAACGCTTTGCAGTCCCACTTGCGTGAAGAAATATGCGCCCGAATACTGGTCCAACGTCTGTAAACAGAGACACACTCCGCTACTCAGTGAACATAGGCGATGCTAAGCACCGTAAATTGCATGGGCCACAATAGCCAGTATTGGCTGAAAATGGTAAGTTACTTAGCTGATTGAAAAGGGGGCCGCGAGGACAATCATCTGCAGCTAGCTTCAAGTAGATTTTTTACTTAACAAAAGTCGTGTCCCTATCTGTTAAAAGTCAAGTGTGTCAATTACGTTTATATCTGGAACGTGGGTAATAGCATTTTCTCTTATCTGGTGTCGGTACTGCGCCATCTTACGTGAAGGACCATTTCTTCACACTACAAAGGTGAGTTCCGCTCCTACAGATAGCTTGTATGCCAGAATCTCACTGGAGGCAGGTCGCTAAAACATTCAATCGTTCAGTTAGCTGAGTACTTGAAACTACTTCAACTTTTATAATTAGTGCATTGCTGCTACTAGTAACAGAACTGCAGTCTGTACCTGTTACATCGGGACTGAAAAGACGGTTATAAACTATCGCAGTGTAAGACGTAGCCGCTTCTTATTCCTTTGAGAGGTAAACTTCCACAGTTCAAGCTGAAATAGCAAGATAAAATTATTGTTTTCTTCTTCACTCCGGAGCCTCTTCGTCTCCGAATAACTAATGCAACATGCATCATTGTGAATCTACTTACTGTATTCATCTCTCGATCCCCCTCTACGATTTTTAGCCCCCCCACCCCTCACCTTTCCTACACATCCCTTGATGTCTCTGAATCTGTCCTATCAATTGAGTCCTCCATTTGGTCAAGTGGTGCCACAAATTTTTCGTCCCCCCCCCCCCAGTTTTATTCAATGCCACTTCATTATTTACGCTATCTACCCATCTAATCTTCTACATTCTCCTGTGAGACCACATTTCAAAAGTTTCTATTCTCTGAACTGTTAACCGTCCACATTTCACTTCCATACGTGGCTACTCTCCAGACAAATATCTTCTTTAGAAAAAGACTCCCTAACACTTAAATCTATATCCGATGTTAACAAATTTCACTTCTTCAGAAACGCTTTTCTTGCCATTGTCCGTCTAAATTTTATATCCTCTCTACTTCGGCCATCGTCAGTCGTTTTGCTGCCCAAACAGTAAAACTCTCTACACTTTCAGAGACTCGTTTCCTATTCTGATTCTCTTAGAATTACCTGAACTCTACTACATCCCATTATCCTTGTTTTTCTTTTGCTGATATTCATCTTACATCCTCCTTTCAAAACATTATCTATTCCACTCAACTGCTCGTCCAGGTCCTTTGCTGTCCCTGACAGAATTACATGTCATCGGCAATACTCAAAATTTTTATTTCTTTTGCCTGGACTTCAAGTCTTTCTCCAAATTTAACTTTTATTTCCTTTACTGTTTGCTCAATGAATGAGAAACATCAGGGTCAGGCTACAACAGTGTCTCACTCCACTCTCAACCAGTGCTTCCCTTTCATGCTCCTCAAGTCATAACTGCTGTCTGGTTTGTGTCCAAGTTGTAAATAGCCTTTCGCTCCCTATATTTTATCCCTGGTACCTTCGGAATTCCAGTTAAGATTGTCAAAAGCGTTCTCTGAGTCTACAAATGCTATAAATGTAGGTTTGCCTTTCCCTGACCTATCTCCTAAGAGAAGTCGTAGCGTCAGTATTGCCTCACATGTTCCTACATTTCTCCAGAATCCAAACTGATCTTCCCCGAGATCTGCTTCTACAATTCTTTCCATTATTCTGTTTAACTCATTTTAGTATGTTGCAACTGTTACTTATTAAAATGTTAGTTCGGTAATATTCACACTTCTCGGTACCTCCTTTCATTGGAATTGGAATAATTCTAAAGTCTGGTGTTATTTCTCCTATCTCATACATCTTGCTCGCCAGGCGGAATAGTTCTGTCATGGCTGGCTCTCTCCAGGATATCAGTAGTTCTGACGGAATACCGTTCTCCAGGGGCCTTGTTTCAACTTAGTTCTTTCTATGCTCTGTCACATTCTTCTCGAAATATCGCATCTCCTATCTAATCTTCATCTGAGTCGTCTTCCCTTTCTATAAGGAATCTCCCTTCCACCTTTCAGCTTTATCTTTTTTGCTTATTACTGGTTATCGATATGAGCTCTTGCAAAACATGCAGCTGTTTCTCTTTTCTACAATGGTCTCTTTAAATTTCCTATATGCAGCATCCATCTTTCCCCTAGTAATACAAGCTTCTACAGCCTTGCGTTTGCCCTCTATGCATTCCTGCTTGGCCATTTTGTATTTCCTGTCAGTATAACATTTAGACATTTGTATTCCGTTTCGCCTTTTTAATTCTCTCCTTTCAGCAGTTAAATTCAGTATCTCATGTCATTTCCAGGGGTACCTACTAGGCCTTGTTTTACCAGTTTGAGCTTCTGCTGGCTTCATTATTTCATCTTTCAAAGATTTCCATTCGTCTTCTACTGTATTCCTTTCCACCACTGTAGTCAATCTTTGCCTAATGCTCCCTCTGAAACTCTCCACAACCTCTGGTTCTTTCAACTTATTCAGGTCCTATATCTCTTTAACTTCCCACCTTTTCGCAATTTCCTCAGTTTTAATCTACGGTTCATAAATTATGATCCGAGTCTACGTCTGCCCATGGAAATGTTTCACAGTCTAAAATCTAGTTCAGAAATCTCTGTATTACAATTATATAATTAATCTGAGACCTTCCTGTGTCTTCAGATCTCTTACAGGTTTACAACCTTTTTTCGTGATTCTTAAACCAAATGTTATGCCATCCTCTCAATGGATGTGAAGACACACGTAGATAAGGAACTGGTGGCAAGTCAGATTTTTTGCCTCGTGAAACGTGGCCAAAGAGATGCAACATCGGTCTTTAAGCCACAAGACCAACTTACGAGCCGCCATACTGTGCGAGTTAAACTATGTATCCGGTGGGTCATCAATTAGTATGAATACAATATTTCAACGCATCAGCAAATTGAGGATTCTAGAAAATGCATCATTCCAGCTATGATTTGCTATCACAGAATGAAAGGAAACTATATATCAGTAGATATTAGGCTTCCTCATATTTGTAACTTCTCAGTAAATATATTTTTCAATGACGGTGAGCAGTTTCGAAAAAATCTCTTCTTCCATTCAGATGAAATTACAATACGAATCTCGATCTTGAAATCTGGGTGATGAAATACGTTACTTCAGAGTGTGCAGACTGACATTAGACACTACAACGATATTCAGTTTAAAACCGAAAATGGGATGAAGATTCAACTGCGTTAACAAATAACTTTTATTAGTATGCATGTCACATCACTGTACAACATTATTCGCTGCAGAAGCCACTGACCAATCCAGAGTCTCCTTAGCGATTCTCGCTCTTCTCTTGGACAATCGCTAACAGAGTTAACACAGCTATTTTATGCGCGTCCATTTCCTTACAGAAACTGTGAGATTTGCGAGCAGATACCATGCGGCAGACTGGCGTTGCAAAGCTCGAGGTTGCAGATCCCGATGAGATGTGGTATGTCCTTTCAGAGCGTGCACCAACCACGACGGACACGTGCTTCGTGGTGAGAAACACGTCCCGCTTTAGGACGGATTAGCGATGATTAAGTTACGCTCTGTGCAAAATTCTACCAGGCGGCTTCCTCTTGCGCTCCTTTCCCCCAGCCCATATTCACCTACCTTTTTCTTCTTTTCCTTTCCCTTTGCAATCCTTGGCCGCTAGATGGCTCCGAACTGTAGCGTATAACATGGTGGTGTGTAACATTAACATGTTGGTGCTTGAGAAACAGCATGCTGTACTAGAGTTTCTAGCCGCTGAAAGCTTCGTCCACACATGGGACACCCTTTTATTCGGCACGACAATACCATACCACAGACGAGCGCTGCAACGTCTGCAACAAGCCCACGCCTTAGGATAACAGTTATCTATCATCCGCCATACAGTCCTCACTTGGCCCCATCCGATTTCCGTCTGTGTCCCAAACTTAAGGAACACCTTCACTTTGATAGTGATTAAGCGGTGCAAGCTGAGGTGAAGTCGTGGCTCCGTGAACAAAATCAAACTTACACTGTGAAGGTATCAAAAAACTCGTTTTTCATTGGAAGAAACGTGTTTGTCGCCAGAGTGACAATGTTGAGAAACAATTATGTAGACATGAAGAATAAAGACGTAAAATGTTAACAACATTTATCGAGTCTCATCCGGCACACAGTTTTAATCTGCCAGGAAGTTTCATATCAGCGCACACTCCGATGCAGAGTGAAAAATCTCATTCTGGAAACATTTATTGTATTTAAAAAGCATTAAGAGGTTTGGCATACAAAATCTGGAGTTACTACTTTTCAGCACGCACTGGTATTGTATTATTGTGGTGGGTGTTGGCTTCGTGTCCACCTTGGTTACGATGATGTGTTCACTATCTGGTCGCAGTAGTTAACCAGCATTACTGTTTTCTTATTCATTATCAGACCAACTCCTGCATGACCCCTACCCGATAATGTATTGATAGCCCCGTACTCACCTCGGCTGAAGTCCTACTCGTCCTCCAACCATACTTCACTAAACCCGACTGCATCTAACTTCAGTTCACCTATTTCCTTTTCTAAATTTTCTAATCTATTTGCCCACAGAACGCCAGTTTTGTTGTTCCTGGTATTCCTGATGTCGACATCCTCCTGAGTAGTCCCCGCCCTCAGATCCTAATGGGGAACATTTTACCTACTGAATATTTTACCCAATAGCATGTCATGATCATTTAACAATACAGTAGAGCTGAATAACCTTGGAAAAAAACAGCTGTAGTTTCCTCTTGCTTTCAATTCGTCGCAGTACTGGCATAGAAAGGCCATGTTAGTTGATTTTACGAGGCTAGATTTGTCAATCACCTAATGTTGCCCCTGCAACCAATGAAAAGGCTGGTGATCCTCTTCAGGAACCACACGCTTGTCAGGCCTCTACTGTGGATGCCCCTACGGTACGGCTATCTGTATGGTTGAGACAAGCCAGCCACGGCAAGGGTGGGTGTGAAAATGAGCTTGTCATCTGTCTATATTGGTCTCTAAGGGGGTTATCTGTCCAAATCCAATAATTTCTTAAATCCAGAACCAAACGATGAATTGGGTCTAGACTACACGGGAATAATTTGCATTGCCTGTAGCCAGTCGAAAGGCAGTTTTTTCAGCAGTTTTCACCAGATGTTCATTATTGTTCTGGACATTAAGTTTCGCCATGCTAAGGACAGACATAACAACCCCAGCAGGTGTCTCAAACGATTTAAGGAAACCACAAATCGAAATCTTGATGCCCTAATGATTTGAAACCTGTTCGTCCAGAATTTGAGGTCCGTGGGCAAACAACTGTGTCATCTCACATGGTGAAATCGTAATGAACAAAAAGTGAAAACGGGCTAGAAATACAGAATTATGATTTCTTTGTATGGTCTTTTTCGTGTTTCCCTTTCATAAAGTATCACGTGTCTACCTGTTGTACGCCAATGAATAATGTTTACAGAATACATTTACGCTACTTTAGCGCAATTTAATCGTTCCACACATCGTAGTTTTTGCAGGTGAAAATGCTTTAATGTATCAACATTAGTATGGAGAATAATCCAGCACGAATAGAAAAAGACCTTTATTGAACAGTTTATTACAGACGCAAGTGCTTTCACATTGGGGGAGAAAATTCGCAGGCATATGTACACGGTTTATTAATTCATAACTTATTACGCAGGAAGAAGTGTTGAGTTTCACCTATATACCAGTGGAACTAAAAATCTAAGATCGCAAAACGGTATTTTCATGGGTGAGCCATTCTTACTAAGGCATTAAAATCTTTGAAAGCCACTGTTATTGCAGTCTGAAATGGCTGGTAGCGGGAAATGACAGAAGTTCAATTCTGCTCCGCAGTTTAAACGGTTACTGATATCCGAAAAAAAGAAACCAGAAGTGAAAAACCGTGTCTTTACCGCAGTTATTTAAGGTAGAGCTGAAGATCATTTCATTTGGCGATGGTTGTGACAAGTTATCCCCTATTATGTCGTTTAAGGAGCCATCCGCAACACTCCCCTGAAGTGAAATCACTGAACAAAGCGGGCGTGCTGAAAAGTAATGCCTCAGAACTTTTTATATGAAAATTCTAAAGTTTCAAAAAAAAAGTTATTAACATCCTACATCCTTATTCTTCTCGTCTACATATTCGCAGCCCTTGACGCTAGGAAGCCCGAATTGCAGCGTGTAACACGGCGGTGTGTAACGTAAGTATGTCGGTGCGTGAGAAACAGTATGCTGCAATCGAGTTTCTAACAACAGAAAACTTCGTCCACACATTGAGCACCCTCTCCTTCGACATAACAATGACAACAAACACGAGCGCTGCGACATCTACTACAATCCGAAGTTTTGGGTTCACTGCCATCAACCAGTTTCCAAACAGTCCCGACTTAGCCCCCATCAGATTTTCATCTTTTTCCAAAACTCAACGACCACGTTCGGGGACTTCACTTCGATAGAGGTGAGGTTGTGGCTTCGTTAACAAAGTCAAACATTCTACAGTGACGGTATTTACAAACTTGTCTGCTGCTGGGAGCTATGTATCTGCCGCCAGGGTGACTATATTGACAAATGAAGACGTAGACACGAAGAATACAGGTGTAGAATGTTAATAAAGTTTGTTTCAATTAGAAAGCTTTAAGAGTTTTCACATAAAACGCGGAAGCATTTCTCCTTTTCAGCACGGGCTCGTACAAGTCTTGAGGGTCGAAAGTGGATTTGAACGCTGCTCCTCCCGAATATGAATCCAATGTGTTAGCCAATGTGTAAACTCAATCAGTACCTAAAAATCATTTCTCAGTTACAAGGCATTTTTTCCACTGCATGCTTTCACACCGTGTACTAGAAAAAAATACTTTTATTATAAATGATAAAGTGATATCCAAAGCCAAACTACTCCTACAAATTTAAGGCAAAATAAGAAAAATGAACACCAGGAACGTTAGTTTCCTTTTATAGCCAAAATCAAGCAAGAGATGTCAAAATACTTGGGTATACTTATTCATTATAGGATCACTTAATGTACAACAGGTTACGCAAAATTTTTCCCCTAAAATAGGACAGTCACATATCAACAGTTCCGAACTATGTATAAACCTATGCTTATAGAAGCTAATTCCTACTATGACAAACCTGCAGTCCCAAATTTAACACGAGAAGTAAAGTAACAGTCCACGAACAATTAATGCTTAGTGAAGATAATGTGTTCAAATGTGTGTGAATTCCTAAGCGACCAAACTGTTTAGGTCATCGGTCCCTAGACTTATACACTACTTAAACTAACTTATGCTAATAACAACATATACACCCATAACCGAGGGAGGACTAACTACCGGCGGGAGTGGCCTACTGTCTTCAACCAAACTATGTAGTTATATCTATGAAAGCATCTCATAAACATCTTTAAAAGCCTCTATTAGCAAGAAAAAATTTACGAACAGCAAATAAAATGCTGAGTGGAATGATAATTTCAGGTGCGAGCAAGATCTACGAAAAAGGAAACCAAATTACTATGTCTAATGTGCTTAATTGTACTCATTTCTGAAGGCCTGGGGCAACTATCGTTCAAAGACCTATAATCTGGAGTTACTGTGATTTATTCTGGTGAAACACCGTGTGATAACGGTATCCTAAGATAGAGTTTGACGAGCGAGGGATCAGAGCTCAAAATAAATTTTTCTCTTCGTGGACGTTCCTCTTCCGCTTGTTCAGCAAATATGATGCTGTGCAAATCGGTTTTGTATAGATCTTACTGCATATCGTTTTACTAGTAGCACTTACAGAACTAGTAAAGTATGGTTTTATAGTGGCAATTGCTTGAAGCACATTCTAGCGACAAAGCTACGGAAATACACAAAGTGCACGTGCAAGCATTTCGTGATGACTCCCTGGATCACGCTCCAACCCTCGACTGGTTTAACCGGTTTCAGATTGCCAAATGTAAAGTGACTGTGAGGTATGCGCTGAGCGACCTTCCTCAGCATGAAACTATCTGCGAAACTATTTTGTTCCGTCTGAAGGTACCGGCGATTTTTGTCGTTGGCGAAAACCAAACACAAAGTCGCTAATTCACAAAACGACAGAATGGAAATGTAGTACATACCTTAGAGCAGACAGATTTTGCTGCCAGAAAAATAATGTAACACGGCTGGAATGCGGAAGATCAAACCGCATAATTTGTTGAATAGGTATCTGGTGAATGATCGCGTCGGAACGTAACTTGGCGACCAACAGTATTTTCGTAAGGGAAGTAAAATGGGTTGGATTCTCATCGTAAGAATGAAGCACTTGCAAAACGATATAAAATACGCACTTCAACATTAATTTAGCCACGACCCTTTCATTTTTATACAGTTCATGTCCCAACTGTACTTCAGTACTATAATATAAAGATAAAAGATGAAACGGGAGACACTACTGTTCTTCCAGAAAAAACTGACTTAGACCACATAATGAATAGAATTTCAAACGATTAAAAAAATCCGCATTCGCTGAACATACACCAGCTACAATATTAAACGATTATGTACTTTTGAGACAATCCTATCAGAGCACTTCACTACGTATTGCCGCACTGAATATGACGCCACACACTTGCGATTAGTATACTAGACAAAATGGAAGTGGAACTCTTATCTCAGTGCGATTACGTCGCTACTCAACATTTTCCCTGTCAGAATAGTGTCAGAAGCGTACAGCTGTTTCCGCGCCAGAAAATATCATAGTACCAATGTGGACTCGAAACTTTGGATTAACAGGACTAACATCAAATTGAACTACTTATAACAAAAATGTAGGGGGGTCCTACGAAAATTGAGTGGACTGTAATCATTTTGCTTCTGCCCTGTGGTCCTTTCTTGCAGAGGTACAGCATAATACACCGCATGAAATCATCTAATAATTTCTCTTCTTGCTCCGGTTAGACAACGAAAAGATTGCTGACGTGTGAACATAAACGAGTAAAAAATGGAATAACGTTGCATTTCGTACGATATTGAAAAAGTATTGTACCTGGGAAACTATACGTGTCATGATATTGGCATGAATGCGACAAATTAACTCAGCTTTCGGCAACTGGGATGTTTAAGTCCAGAATGCAGCTAATCGGAAAAAGTTTATATTATATGAAAACTGAGAGGACTATAAAGCACAACGGACATGGAATTTGGGGGAAAATAATCACAAGCCTACCGTTGCACATTCCTAAAGTGGTAGTGAATACCTTTGCTTATCTCTAGGTGCGGAAATAAGCTCTGAACAGCGACTTTTACTCAACGAATTAAGAACGCGAAGCTGGCCTTTTTTCTTCACGCAGACGGCAAGATTTTCGCTTAAATCACACTTTTCTTTATTCTGTTTTCTCTGGTAAAGATAGTGGTTAATAAACTGTACTCGCACTTTGAAGAAATTGTATGCTGATTTCTGTCTTGACATTCAACTTTACGTTTTAGCTAAGTTCCTTACATCACTTGTCGCGGATGATGTGGTGATCATTCAGTGAAAAAACATCACACACTCTTCCGCACACTAGGTTCAAATACACTGGAGTTTTACGTCACGAGCCGGCCGGAGTGGCCGAGCGGTTAAAGGCGCTACAGTCTGGAACCGCACGACCGCTACGGTCGCAGGTTCGAATCCTGCTTCGGGCATGGATGTGTGTGATGTCCTTAGGTTAGTTATGTTTAAGTAGTTCTAAGTTCTAGGGGACTTATGACCACAGCATTTGAGTTCCATAGTGCTCAGAGCCATTTGAACCATTTTTTTTTTACGTCACGACTACAACCGCAGAGTATACTAATACTGAAACAGCATCTTCCTCTCCCCTCCACACCCACACACTCTCCCGCAATCCTTGCCCCCATGCAGTCATTCTTTCAATGGTGAGTATTCAGTTCATGATCTAAAACCAGCTAACTATTTATATATCACACACGTTCGTATGAGACTGGAAGCAGGAGAAGCGTACAAACTCGCCACAGTAATATTGTAAGCAGATTCCGACGATTCACGGCCAGATTTTCTATGAAGACAACCGCAAGGAAAACATATGCAGATGTCTACTAAGAAAGTAAAGCTGGGCAGGTACACGAGGAACGGAACCTGGAGCTATAAGTAAAGTAATGAGAATAGTAAAATGAGTGTTCTACATGATGGCTGACACAAAAAAACAAGTTTCACAAGTTGTTCACTGCAACACATTCTAAATCTGTTTCATATAATTTCGATCTAAGTGGAGTCCTTTATTCCCTGAGCGACTGTCCCTGCACTATACACTACGCCTCCACTCCTACCACTCATTACTATGTCTGTTCAGCAGTGGATCAAATGGATGCAACCTGCGTGATGAGAAGTTTTAAGATGAAAAAACGTAACCATTGTGTGAATAATACCATTAGTTGAAATGTATGTAACAGTTCGAAACGGTCTTCGCAAGAGTCCCCTTCAGCGTATGGGTGTGCTGGAGTTACGAAACGACTACGTTTTGTTCCTACCGTGCTGGCGAATTTTGGTATAGATTCTCATGCGGTTGCCCTAAGGATGCCTGTATGCATGGTGATACTAGACGAAGCAGCGCAGAAGGAACACTTTTTCCCATAAGTAAGCAATGATATCGTAATATCGCGAAAGGTTAGCCTGCTGGTCGAGCAACACGGAAGTGCGAATGCCGATAAATAATGAATCGTCTGCTTTAGAATCTAAACGACGCTTAATACTTGACTGCATAGAGTGTGAAACTTCCGAAGTTGTTCTATCTTCTATTCGATTCACGCACGTTGTGATATACTTTTAATTAAGTACAAAATGAAAAAGTGGTACAAAACATTTAGCGCAGCACCAAAGCACTCCAACAGACTATCACAGATAAGCAGGAAAAAAATTAGGAGTGACAGTTTAATGGCATCGTAAGTAGAAAAGGACATGGGGGAAAGCAGTGAGGTGAGTGCCACGGCAGCGCCCTGTGCCGTGTATCCCGTATTTAACGCACGTGTCCGGGGATTGTGACATTCCTTTGCCCTTCGCGGCCCCCCACACCCACAGGCCGGACAGCAGGAGGGGAGGCTGAACACTGTAATGGTGGCGCGCTGGGTGCGGACGTGACTTCCGCGCCAGATACGCGATGCCACCAATGCGTGACGCAGTCTTCGCCACAACTCACTCCACTAGAGCTACATCCAGTTGACACAGATTCTGGCGGACCGCCATGTGCCTACCATAACCAAGTACTTCCTAGTTAACGACCGCAACACACATACAACAGCTCAGGCGCCCTTCACTTTTAAACGGCAACTCGCAGGTAATTAGATATACAGGTTAGAAAATAAGGTTCAGTCTTTTTTAATGAATTACATTTATCATTTTCCAGTTAGGTACTTAGACAAAACCCCCAAAATAATAGATGCACAGTAATGACAGGCTGTTGGAATAACAACATCAAGAATAACAGTAATATTCAAAGCAGAAATACCATGGAAAAAGGTCTAAATTCCACACTGATATAACAATTAGCAGCAGTACAACAATATTTTGTGAAGATACCACAAAGGATACTGCAAACGTGTGTCATTAGCTCGACTAAGAAGAAGAAGCTGTTGCTTTATTCTTGATCTGTGGATGCAACAACAGCGTTCATAGTTTTGGCTTCTAGAGGGCGAAGGTAAACTACCTACCAACGGACGATATCGCACAGATTTTTCATTGGCGACATATTTAGTGCATGGACAGGACACGAGATGAGATTATTTGTTTTCCAAAAGAAAGGCTTTTAACTCTGGACGAACACAACGTAATGTATGAGTGTGTTGCTGGACGGTATACTCAGAGTTATACTGGAGAAAGTGGACAGGTTCTCGGACACCTTCGATGAGGTGAAGACTGATGTTTGAAGCATTTGCAATCTTCGTCTTCTTTTGAGAGATAAAAGAAAAAAATGTATGTTATAGTGCCATATATAGGGGATATATCCGAAAAAATCTACTATAGTTTTCGTAAGACTAATGTTGCAATAGTTCTCATACTAACATCATAATCAAAAATACTGTCGTACACACCATCGATAATCCAGTTCACCCAGTCAGGAATATAGGAGATTAACGATTGTCACGACGTTTGTATGGGAGGAATTGGATGAAGAATACGTGTAAGATATAAAGAACATCACTGCAAAAGTGGTAACAATCAGTCCATACTCCGTCTACCCCTTAAAGGGAAGAACCATTCTGCTCAAAGCCTAAGACTGTTACGGATATTCTGGAAAAATGGAAAATCTACACATATTTTTAGAACCCAGTATTATTTCTAATGGAGAAACTGCTCAAAAAATAGGAATATTTTTAAAATTTTCGAAGGAGGAGGAGGAGGAGGAGGAGGAGGAGGAGATTAGTGTTTAACGTCCCGTCGACAACGAGGTCATTAGAGGCGGAGCGCAAGCTCGGGTGAGGGAAGGATGGGGAAGGAAATCGGCCGTGCCCTTTCAAAGGAACCATCCCGGCATTTGCCTGAAGCGATTTAGGGAAATCACGGAAAACCTAAATCAGAATGGCCGGAGACGGGATTGAACCGTCGTCCTCCCGAATGCGAGTCCAGTGTGCTAACCACTGCGCCACCTCGCTCGGTTAATTTTCGAAGACATACTCAAAACGCAATATAATAGTTCATTGGAAATATCCGTACTAATGCTCTTAATTTTACATTTGTATTCCATTATATGGTGTATTGCTTCCAGACAGTTTATATATTCAATTTCTTGGTCTAAAAGGTGTATTTTATTCATTTTAAAACATTTGTTAAAAATGTGTAATATGCATTTGCATAATCTTTGACTTTCTATTCATTTTAGTGCCCAGACTGTCTATATATTAATGGTGTACTAATGCAACTGTTGTTTTAGTTCAGCCATGTGAGCTGTGGTTTGAAACATCTGTTAAAAACGCGAGATTTGTATGTGTGTTATAGGGTAACATATTCAGGCAATTGACATTAGGCGTACATTATGTGTGCCTGTTCTTTTATTCAAACCGAGTGTCTGTACATAGTTTTAAATATTCTATGAACTTACATAGCTGTACTCTGTATGCACGTGATATTTTAATGAGGTAGTATGATAGGTGTTTCGGCTATCAGTTCGTAATTTCCACTGGTTGTGCCTTTTACCATTAATAACATACTTTAACATAACTACACCCCTAAATACAGTGACAGTCTACATGTGACAGGTTCATTTTTTTCCCGCAAGGAATTATGAACTATTATTATTGTAGTTTCATACTATATCGAATAAGCGACATCTCACACGTACGAATTTGCTTTCTTGTACTCCACTTTTAACTGAAATGTATTCTATACCTCAATGGCCGCTCCAAAACAATATGCATACTAAACTTAAATGTACCTTATTTTACACAGACGTAGATTTGTAACAGAAGTCGTTCCTCATTTTCATTTTATTACTATCAGTTCTAAAGTTCTTGCAACAAACAATGTGCTATTGCATATAAGGAATAGAATGTTTATGTCATGACTGTCACTTATGCCCATAGTGACATGCGATGCACAGCATGTATAATCGTATACATACTGTTTACTGGAACCTATGAACAGTTCTAGATTATCTCTGATCTGATTTGTAAAAAGTAATCAGCTGGACAGTCGGCAGTATGCTGAGTTTCTTTCTTGTAATCGGACTTAATATGCATGTCTTGTAGAGAAATGGCTGGTACATTTTTACTATTGGCAATTACTATTTGACAACAGGTAGCATATGTAAATGTAATGTATCTAAGTAGTTTGTGGAATGTACTGATACAATCTGTTAGATTATTTTTAGGTGTCGTGCTTTTTTTCAGTGACGAATTATGGATTTTATATTTTTTCAACGTCATTGACTTTAACTTTTAAGCTGTTGCAAATATTTTATTTGAATATGTGACACTTTAGTATCAGAGTTTTTCGTAAACAAGTACACCAGTTAGCAGTATACTGACAGTTCACTTTGTAATGCTTTTCGTGTGTTCTTTCCATCGGTATGCAAGATACTTTATGGTCTGTAGGCCGAAACTGGTTGTATAATAAATTTTTATCAACAATTCTTGGCTGTGAATCACGACGTTCTTCAGATATTAATGAGCTGTGGGCCATCACCTTCTTAGGACGCAAACATGGCTAATGTGTAATTATAGGGTTCTGCTAGAGGCGTTATACCCTACCCAACAAATGACAGAAGAGTCAGTTTCTCCATATGATTCTAGTAAGGATGCAACAATAATTATTAAATAATTGTGAAAAAGAAAACATTTCTAGATTGACACCATAACTAACGATGTTACCTGCTTCACAAGCGAATGGCACATTCAATCCAACTGTCGAGATAAAATACGATGCTAATACAAATCACAAACTAATCCATTATGAACTACTGAACACAATAATTCGTCGAACAGGGATTCGAATGAATGTTACCGAGAAAGAGTAGCGTTCAAATCGCGGTCTGATCATTCATATTTCGTTTTTCGTGCGTTCTATAGATTGTTTAAGGCGAATGCCGCGATGGTTCCTTTGACAAGAAAACTGTCGATATTCTTCGCCGCCCTTGTCACATCCGAATCTGAGCTAATGGCAACGTCAGGAACGGAACGTTGACACTGATCTCGGTTCCTTTGGAAAGTGTTCTTCAGAACAGGAATGCGGGGTGTTGTTATCCTAAGCGCTGAACACAAAGGACGCAGGTACTCGGCGTGCCCATTCCGCGCTACGGACCGGCGCAGGTATACGTGCCTACAGAGGACCAACCAGCCAGCCAAATACTGAACCAGTCTGTTATCTATTATTCCTCTTTAACAGGTTACGGCCACTGAAGAAACGCTACACTCAGAATGAATATTCTCTGTGCAGCGGAGTGAGCCCTGATTTTTAACTTCCTGGCAGATTAAAACTGTACGCCGGACCGGGCCTCGAAACAGAAAACGTTGCGTATCGCGGTTAAGTGCTCTACCGACAGAGCTATCCCAGCAAGACTCCAAACCAACCATCAAAGGCAAGGTGCTGGTGGTGGCAGTAAAGCTGTGAGGGCGGGTCGGCTCGTTAGTCTTGCTTGCATAGCTAAGTCGGAAGAGCACTTGCCCGCGAGAGGCCAAGATGCCAGATTCGAGTCCCGGACCGACACACAGGAGTTCCAGAGGCTACACCTGTTTCGAAAGTTAGTTTTTCGGTATATGCACTACTTCGCAGCTTCATAATGAACTGGCTTTCACCACATTTAAATCGACGATTTTGTAGTGAAAAATGTTACCGTTGGCTTCTTGAAGTTTCATGCACTTAAGATCATGCATTGCTGCGTATGAGATGTAGCTAGGACAGCGAAATTGTTTTTGATAGTGGAAGATTAGTCGTATCTCACTCCACTCTAGAGTGCATCTTGTGGATTACTGTGGCTTGGTGACTAAGTGGATGAGCATCAGGCAACAAACACAAAGGTCTGTGGTTCAATCCTACAACGGTTCCATCATCTAACACGATCCACAGTTTATGATTTCCGCATTTCTCTAGTTGTCGTAGCAACTCTTCTGCTAATTCCTGCCTATCGCCATCTCGTCTGGAGTTGAAGGATACAAAGTGATCTCTCAACACTGCTATGGAAAATTATTTTATTGTCTCGCTGTCAGAAATAAAACTACGAAACATAATCACCATCAGCTTTGGTAATTCATTATGTTGAAACACAAGAAGTGTTCTCCAATCTCGCAGAACTAGAACTGTTTGTGGCAAATGTTGGTAGATAATCATAGTAACTGTAAATATTGCTATTATGCGATGTGATACCCAGCTAGCAGGTGGTTAAGTTAGCTGTAAGAAATACTTAAAAAATGGTTCAAATGGCTCTGAGCACTATGGGACTCAACTGCTGTGGTCATAAGTCCCCTAGAACTTAGAACTACTTAAACCAAACTAACCTAAGGACATCACACACATCCATGCCCGAGGCAGGATTCGAACCTGCGACCGTAGCGGTCGTGCGGTTCCAGACTGTAGCGCCTTTAACCGCTCGGCCACTCCGGCCGGCTAAGAAATACTTACATACGGGAGAAATGCATCACAGTTACTACAATTTTCCAGGAGATTTTGGTAATTCAAGTAAATCCTTAAGCGAGTTTATAAATCTAACAGTGCGCTGGTACCAATTTATCTAAGAGCATGATCGCGGTATTTTTCATGTGGTTTATCTACCCTGCAGCAAGAAAAATAGTCTGCTATCGCGTTGTGGTTTTCAGCTATCTCTACTAGCGAACTAAAAAGCGACAGTAAGACCCGAATCATTCCTTAGCTTGTGGAAACAGTGGAAACTTGACGAAAAATCTACGAAAAGCACGCTCGGTAATTTGCCTACTGCACACTAGAAGTGTGGTCTAGGGATAGCCGGCACGGTAGCTCAGCGTGTTCGGTCAGAGGGATAGCAGCCCTCTGTAATAAAAAAACTGAGTTCATCGATCAACAACGAAATTAAACGGATGTCTTTCGACTTCCGCCCCGAGCAGATGCAACGAACAAAAGCGAACAAAATGAGATTAAAAAAAAAGGGTAGCGTCTTTCATTCGTAATCAAAACGTCTTCGGTCCCGGGTTCGATCCCCGCCACTGCCTAAATTTTGATAAATAATCAGCATTGGCGGCCGAAGACTTCCGGCATAAGAAGTCAGCCTCATTCTGCCAACGGCCTTGTCAAAGAGGGCGGAGGAGCGGATAGAGTTTCAGGGCACTCTCTTGTCCTAGGAGTGGAAAATTGCCCCTAAAGGCGGAAGAATCAGCAATGATCAACGACATGAGAATGCAGAAGGCAATGGAAACCACTGCATTAAAGACACGTAACGTGTATCCACAGGACATGTGGCCTGTAATTGAAAAAGTGTCATGATGATCTCTCCATTGGCAAAAGATTCCGGAATAGTCCCCCATTCGGATCTCCGGGAGGGGACTGCCAAGGGGGATGTTACCATGAGAAAAAGATTGAATAATCAACGAAAGGACAACGTTCTAAGAGTCGGGGCGTGGAATGTCAGAAGCTTGAACGTGGTAGGGAAACTAGAAAATCTGAAAAGGGAAATGCAAAGGCTCAATCTAGATATAGTAGGGGTCAGTGAAGTGAAGTGGAAGGAAGACAAGGATTTCTGGTCAGATGAGTATCGGGTAATATCAACAGCAGCAGAAAATGGTATAACAGGTGTAGGATTCGTTATGAATAGGCAGGTAGGGCTGAGGGTGTGTTACTGTGAACAGTTCAGTGACTGGGTTGTTCTAATCAGAATCGACAGCAGGCCAACACCGACAACGATAGTTCAGGTATACATGCCGACGTCGCAAGCTGAAGATGAACAGATAGAGAAAGTGTGTGATGATATTGAAAGGGTAATGCAGTGTGTAAATGGGGACGAAAATCTAATAGTCATGGGCGACTGGTATGCAGTTGTAGGGGAAGGAGTAGAAGAAAAGGTTACAGGAGAATATGGGCTTGGGACAAGGAATGAAAGAGGAGAAAGACTAATTGAGTTCTGTAACAAGTTTCAGCTAGTAATAGCGAATATCCTGTTCAAGAATCACAAGAGGAGGAGGTATACTTGGAAAAGGCCGGGAGATACGGAAGATTTCAATTAGATTACATCATGGTCAGACAGAGATTCCGAAATCATATACTGGATTGTAAGGCGTACCCAGGAGCAGATAGAGACTCAGATCACAATATAGTAGTGATGAAGAGTAGGCTGAAGTTCAAGACATTAGTCAGGAAGAATCAGTACGCAAAGAAGTGGGATACGGAAGTACTAAGGAATGACGAGATACGTTTGAAGTTCTCTAACGCTATAGATACAGCAATAAGGAATAGCGCAGTAGGCAGTACAGTTGAAGAGGAATGGACATCTCTAAAAAGGGCCATCACAGAAGTTGGGAAGGAAAACATACGTACAAAGAAGGTAGCTGCGAAGAAACCATGGGTAACAGAAGAAATACACTCCTGGAAATTGAAATAAGAACACCGTGAATTCATTGTCCCAGGAAGGGGAAACTTTATTGACACATTCCTGGGGTCAGATACATCACATGATCACACTGACAGAACCACTGGCACATAGACACAGGCAACAGAGCATGCACAATGTCGGCACTAGTACAGTGTATATCCACCTTTCGCAGCAATGCAGGCTGCTATTCTCCCATGGAGACGATCGTAGAGATGCTGGATGTAGTCCTGTGGAACGGCTTGCCATGCCATTTCCACCTGGCGCCTCAGTTGGACTAGCGTTCGTGCTGGACGTGCAGACCGCGTGAGACGACGCTTCATCCAGTCCCAAACATGCTCAATGGGGGACAGATCCGGAGATCTTCCTGGCCAGGGTAGTTGACTTACACCTTCTAGAGCACGTTGGGTGGCACGGGATACATGCGGACGTGCATTGTCCTGTTGGAACAGCAAGTTCCCTTGCCGGTCTAGGAATGGTAGAACGATGGGTTCGATGACGGTTTGGATGTACCGTGCACTATTCAGTGTCCCCTCGACGATCACCAGTGGTGTACGGCCAGTGTAGGAGATCGCTCCCCACACCATGATGCCGGGTGTTGGCCCTGTGTGCCTCGGTCGTATGCAGTCCTGATTGTGGCGCTCACCTGCACGGCGCCAAACACGCATACGACCATCATTGGCACCAAGGCAGAAGCGACTCTCATTGCTGAAGACGACACGTCTCCATTCGTCCCTCCATTCACGCCTGTCGCGACACCACTGGAGGCGGGCTGCACGATGTTGGGGCGTGAGCGGAAGACGGCCTAACGGTGTGCGGGACCGTAGCCCAGCTTCATGGAGACGGTTGCGAATGGTCCTCGCCGATACCCCAGGAGCAACAGTGTCCCTAATTTGCTGGGAAGTGGCGGTGCGATCCCCTACGGCACTGCGTAGGATCCTACGGTCTTGGCGTGCATCCGTGCGTCGCTGCGGTCCGGTCCCAGGTCGACGGGCACGTGCACCTTCCGCAGACCACTGGCGACAACATCGATGTACTGTGGAGACCTCACGCCCCACGTGTTGAGCAATTCGGCGGTACGTCCACCCGGCCTCCCGCATGCCCACTATACGCCCTCGCTCAAAGTCCGTCAACTGCACATACGGTTCACGTCCACGCTGTCGCGGCATGCTACCAGTGTTAAAGACTGCGATGGAGCTCCGTATGCCACGGCAAACTGGCTGACACTGACGGCGGCGGTGCACAAATGCTGCGCAGCTAGCGCCATTCGACGGCCAACACCGCGGTTCCTGGTGTGTCCGCTGTGCCGTGCGTGTGATCATTGCTTGTTCAGCCCTCTCGCAATGTCCGGAGCAAGTATGGTGGGTCTGACACACCGGTGTCAATGTGTTCTTTTTTCCATTTCCAGGAGTGTATATTACGTTAACGGCAAGCGAGTTTTAAACTGCGAAAAACATTCCGAAGCTTTCTGAATTATCCTAAATCGACAACGCGGGAGCCGGCCGAAGTGGCCGTGCGGTTAAAGGCGCTGCAGTCTGGAACCGCAAGATCGCTACGGTCGCAGGTTCGAATCCTGCCTCGGGCATGGATGTTTGTGATGTCCTTAGGTTAGTTAGGTTTAACTAGTTCTAAGTTCTAGGGGACTAATGACCTCAGCAGTTGAGTCCCATAGTGCTCAGAGCCATTTGAACCATTTTTGACAACGCGGGAGTGTTGGTTCTGTCGCATCAGTTCTGATCAGAAAGGAAATCGTTATGGGACGATATAAACGTTAAATAGGCTCTTTTTTTTTTACAGTGTCTATAACCGACGTTATGGTCGCTGTGTACAGTCCCTCAACGAAAATACCATAAAAACTTCAGCGTATTTCAGCCAACTTTGAATAAAAGGCTTTTTCCTGGATCATTTTCCTTAAATTTTTAAGTAAAATTATACTTAACACTCACTCTTCAGAATGCGGTTCAGATACATTGTCCTAAGATATATTTTTATCTAACTTTTTTGCGAATAATATTGTCATTGTCACTTTATGTATTTACGAGAGTTGGAACTTTAATAGTGGCAACTATTTATTTACCGCTCGCACAAAATATATACGTGTTTCAAAGTTTTACTGACCTTCAAAGTAGTCACCAGGATTGTGTTTAACCCTTTGCCAGCGATGTGGAAGTGGTAGGATACTCTTAGCAGTTCCAGTTGTGTTGACAGTTCGAGCGGCGCGGTCTACTGCACGAAGAATTTGTAACAGTTCTGAAGCGAATGCCGTGAAGTGTTTCCCTCGGTTTAGAAACCGATTTGAACTCACGATGGCTTAAGTCAACGGAGTGCAGTAGGCGGTATAGCACTCAGCAGCCCCATCAGTCAGACAAATCAGTAACAGCTAGGAAAATGCTCAAGCAAGTACAGTGCAAGCTATTAGTTGTTTGACTGATGGGGCTGCTAAGTGCTGTACCACCTACTGCACTCCGCTGACTTAAGGCCTCGTGAGTTCAACTCTATTTCTAAACTGAAGGAAACACTTCACGGCATTTGTTTCAGAACTGCTACAAATTCGTCGGGAAATGGACGGCGCCGCTCGAACAGTCAGCACAACTGGCACTGCTAAGAGTATTCTACGACTTCCACATCGCTGGCAACGGGTTATACACAATGCTGGTGACTACTCTGAAGGTCAGTGAAACGCATATCTATTTTACCCGAGCTGTAATTAAATAGATGCCACTATTAAAGTTCCAACCCTCGTATATAAGATGTATTTACAAAACACGTATTAACGGACGAGACAGTATTATTTGCAAAAACCTATTAATGAGCGTACACTTCTTTACGGAATATATTGCCTTTTTTAATCCTATATGAAGATAATCACAAATCAATTTTTTACATGATGAAAATTAAGTATGCGACATCTTCCGCTTCTAAGTATTTATCGATGGACATTACCGAGGCCCGAATGATACCGCTCTTTGTATTTTTTTTTTTTTGTTCAAACATAGGCCACAATGAAAGAAGCAATGCTGTGCTCAATCCGAAGGTTGGCTTGACGACTACTGTGCTTTGCAAGGCATCATCCAACTGGAGGTGGTATACTCTAGCCTACCTCGTAAGGGAGAACAGGCTAACGCACAGTTTTAGAGGCTTCTACTAGTTAATACCAAGCACTGTACCGCTTTTCATCATCATACACAAGGCAGTGACAAATATTAGTCGTGTTAACTAACATATAAAAATCTTAGGCCCAATTGGGAATCTAACCCCTGACATCTTTACTCTGACACGTATCAAGAAGACCCAGAGTTAAAGCGTTCTCCGAAAATTATGTCTTCTAGCGTCAGGATCCAACTCGTGGAAAAGACATAGCGCTCACGCAGTGCCTGGCGGCAACAGACAGCCGCAATAACGAAGACAAATTGCAATCACAGCAGCGGTGGGCGGCGCGCCTTGTGGGTCGCCGGGGTCGCCAACAGAGAGTGGTCTCCTGTACGCAGCAGGCTGCAGCCGCAATTGCAAGCTACTTCCGACTGCCAAGTGAACGTAGCCCCCTGCCGCAGTTGCTGTTACCTTCAGTTATAAGGTGAACAACTACAGTGCACAGCATGTATAGGTCACCGCTCACACGGAGTAATTGCAACGCTAGTCGATTGATTACGATGACACACCGGGAACTATGACGATCCAAATGAATCGTCTGATTTCAAAATAGACTGATTTACGCAGTCCCAGCCACCGCATCATACGAAAAATGAATCCATGTGAACAAGGAATCAAAGTATCAGCTTACTATCCTGCGACCACAGGCGTCAGAGACAGAGTTATACTGGACTGCTTTTAGTTTAAGGCAGCTAACCTTGAATTCACGGATGTATACAGACCCACAACGGAGTAGTTGGAATCGACGCAATGAGAAAAGAAGCGATACAGCGTTGTTGTTCCGCCGGAACATGTGTTTTATTCAGCTCTACACGCTAGCCTATCCTGTGCAAACCTCTTCATCTATACGAAACTACTGCAACCTACATCCATTTGAAACTGCTTCCTGTTTTCAAGCCTTCGTCTCCCTCTACAGTTTTTACACCCCGCACTTCCCTCCATCACCAACATACAGCAACAGCGCTAAACTATGTACCTGGCAATATATGAATACGATGCATTAAAAATTTATGAGCAACTATCTACAGTGACAAATTGCGAGCTGTAGTAGAGAATAAGCCACGACAAATTGCGGCGCATCACTGACTGTTCTGCAGCTTCTGGCGGTGGGAATATCTTCAGAAAGTTACGCCGCTGGATGAAGAAGTTTCCCCATAGTACACCGAGTAACTCATAACGAGCTGCCTAGATAGTTCGAGGATCTTAGATGTATTCTGTTTTCCTAGAAAGGCTGTCGGTACTCCGCACACTGGTTGGAAACTTTATTACTCCATTTTTTAGGCAAGAGGTTTTGCAATTGATCACTTGCCCCAAGAACTACCGAATAATCACTCCCATCCCGTGTGTCGCACCTGTTTGAAAACGTCACAGTCACTATATCTACATCCATACTCCGCAGGCCACCTGACTGTGTGTGGCGGAGGGTACCTTGAGTACCTCTATCGGTTCTCCCTTCCATTCCAGTCTCGTATTGTTTGTGGAAAGAAAGATTGTCGGTATGCCTTTGTGTGGGCTCTAATCTTTCTGATTTTATCCTCATGGTCTCTTCGCGAGATATACGTAGGAGGGAGCAATATACTGCTTGACTCCTCGGTGAAGGTATGTTCTCAAAACTTCAACAGAAGCCCGTACCGAGCTACTGAGCGTCTCTAATGCAGAGTCTTCCACTGGAGTTTATATATCATCTCCATAACGCTTTCGCGATTACTAAATGATCCTGTAAAGAAGCGCGCTGCTCTCCGTTGGATCTTCACTGTCTCTTCTATCAACCCTATCCGGTACGGATGCCATACTGCTGAGCAGTATTCAAGCAGTGGGCGAACAAGCGTACTGGAACCTACTACCTTTGTTTTCGGATTCCATTTCCTTAGGATTCTTCCAATGAATCTCAGTCTGGCATCTGCTTTACCAATGATCAACTTTATATGATCATTCCATTTTAAATCACTCCTAATGCGTACTCCCAGATAATTTACTAACTGCTTCCAGTTGCTGACCTGTTATATTGTAGCTAAATGATAAGGGATCTTTCTTTCTATGTATCCGCAGCACATTACACTTGTCTACATTGAGATTCAATAGCCATTCCCTGCACCATGCGTCATGTCGCTGCAGATCCTCCTGCATTTCAGTACAATTTTCCTTTGTTACAACCTCTCGATATACCACAGCATCATCCGCAAAAAGCCTCAGTGAACATCCGATGTCATCCACAAGGTCATTTATGTATATTGTGAATAGCAGCGGTCCTACGACACTCCCCTGCGGCACACCTGAAATCACTGTTACTTCGGAAGACTTCTCTCCATTGAGAATGACATGCTGCGTTCTGTTATCTAGGAACTCTTCAATCCAATCACACAATTGGTCTGATAGTCCATATGCTCTTACTTTGTTCATTAAACGACTGTGGGGAACTGTATCGAACGCCTTGCGGAAGTCAAGAAACACGGCATCTAACTGGGAACCCGTGTCTATGGCCCTCTGAGTCTCGTGGACGAATAGCGCGAGCTGGGTTTCACACGATCGTCTTTTTCGAAACCCTTGCTGATTCCCACAGAGTAGATTTCTAGTTTCCAGAAAAGTCATTATACTTGAACATAATACATGTTCCAAAATTCTACAACTGATCGACGTTAGAGATATAGGTCTATAGTTCTGCACATCCGTTCGACGTCCCTTCTTGAAAACGGGGATGACCTGTGCCCTTATCCAATACTTTGGAACGCTACGCTCTTCTCGAGACCTACGGTACACCGCTGCAATAAGGGGGGCTGACGTAAGCGTGTAAAACAGATTTGTAATTGTTTTAGTTCCACTGAGTAATTGTTTGAAGTTTCTCTTCTTACCCTACCTTTTCCTGTGTCGTCTGCCACTAAAAGTGACACCATTAAAAAAAAAAAAGGCACTACAATGATAAAGCAACAAAATGTGCAAAACACAGTACTGCAACGTTTTTCTGAGCTCCGCACAGTGATCACATAGTTCTGTTTAATTATTTGTATGTTCCATGCATCATAATGCAACGTCTTGCTACGATGGGGATCGAGGCAGTTTTAGAATCATACACTTTCTCGGTGATAACTAAACTACTGCAATAGAAAAATCAGACGTGAGAACTACCGGGTGGTTACAATTAAACTTTCCCTATTTAACACGTTTTAACACGGAAACTTAATTACTGCACGAGGACCAAACGTGGTAGTGTTAATGCCAAGGACATGAGGAAGAGAAATAATGTGGAATCAATTCTACTGAAACACTTTTGCTGCTATGGTACATCATACCATTACATATTGATACCATTACTGCTACAAAAGGGGCTCAATATGACGCCCATCAGTGTCCAGAAGAGCCTGAAAACGCAGGACTGCATTCTGCACAGCAGAACGAAGCATATCCGTAGGTGTACTGGCTACCTTTCTTGATATGCCGCGCTTCAAATCAGCACATGTGTCAATGTTCCCCTGGTTAATCTGTCCTTTAGGTAGCCCCACAACCAGAATCACAGGGAGTAGGATCAGATGATCGTGCCGGCCAATCATTTGGAATCGATCGGCTGATAATTCGATCGTTTTCAAATGTGTTTCGGAGAAGCAGGTGAGCTTCACGAGCCATGTGCGTTGGGGCGCATCTTGCATGAAAACTGTTGAGTTCAATGCGTCTCTCTCCTGCAGGGCGGGTATGACATGCTGGCGAAACATATCGCAGTTACGCTGGCCAATCACACTGCACGTCTTTAGTCCTTGAGCGTCAAAAAAGAATGGGCCTATGATAAACGTGGCCGCGAAGCCATATCACATGGCGACACGTTCAGCATACATAGGAACTTCATGCAGAGTGACTGTAGGTGAAGATCCCACACTGGGCAATTCTGTGTGTTCACCTCACTCGTCAGAGAAAAATGAGCTTCGTCTGTCCATAGGATGGTCCAGGGCCAGCCATCGTCAACTTCAGTCCTTGCGAGAAAGTGGAGAGCGAAGTCAACACGTCTTTGGGCGTCCTGTGATGCAAGGTGCTGTACGATATGGATCTTGTACGGATACCATTTGAGAATGGTTCGAAGCACCTTCCGTACAGTGGACCACGGGATGTTCAACTATTGTGACGCGGCACGCGCAAAGCCAGACGATCGGGAACTGTGCCCGGTGTTGTCTGTCATAGCAACAGCGATTTCATCAACCACCTGTGGTGCAACCGGTCGTCGGGCTGTTCCCGGTGCGACGCCCAGATCTCCAGTTGATTCGAACTTTTTCACGCTCCGCACAGCAAATGGAAAAAGAGGACCCTTCCGTAATCCTTTCAGCCGGCGATATTCTTGAAGTGCAACTGCAGCTTATTGTTGTTTTGATAATAGAGCACCAATAATGCCCTGCTCCTTTTGTCCAAGCTAATGTTGACACGTCAACAAGTGCACTGCGACTGGTCAGGTATGAGAGACTGTGAATCACGATGACTGATCACGGCAACTGGTGGCCACAGTTGAAACTGGCCGGTGGCGCTCTGACGCATAGAAATCATGCACCCCATACTCTGGAAATTAATGCTATCAAGTTTGGTAGTCATATGGTAATCAGTTTCCGTGTTAAACAGGGAAAGTTTTATAACCACCTAGGATTTTGTTGCCTTTAGTAAAACATTTGGAATGCAGCGTACTCAGGCAGTGACTCTTCATGCGACACTATTTTTCAGGAAGCACCTCGATAATACTTTTTTGGAAAATAACACACGATACAACCTTATCCAGAAGCTCTGGAGTACTAGTTGGGGAGCATCGGAAGATACGATTCCAACTTCTGCGTTCAGTTTAGTGTTTTCTACAGCTGTATATCGTGCTCCTGTGTGGTTGAACAGCCCTCACATAAATAAGATAGACGGCAGCGCAACACAACTAGATCTGACTACATCAGAACCACTCCACTATACTGAATTATGAGTTATGAATAATCTCCAACTTGCCATCCATGAAGATATTCGCGAGTTGACTAGAAACAAATTTAGTTCCAGAAATCCAACCCAGCGACTGTCCAATCTGACAGCTGATACCAACATCACCACTGGCAGCAAAGGACGTGAAATCTGGACAACGAATGCTCCATCTGTAGTACATCTTATCGACCCTCTACATAGAGCCAAGGACTTTCAACTCCGACAGCATGAGTGGCAGAATATCAATCGCATCCGAACATAACAAAAAGTGTGTACAGAGAACCTACACAAATGTGGTAAGCAGTCCAGCACAAGATGTGATTGTTGAGCACCGAACCACACCATCCGGCACACTGTCGAGGAGTATTAAATGAGAGCCTGGATGACCGTAACGACTTTTTCATGGCTACACCGTCAAGTCTTGATTGGCTACGGAGATTGTACTATAGCATGCGACAAATGTTTGTTAAACGTATCATTTATATTTATGTCTTGCATTTTCTCCTCTTGCTTTTATTCACGTGTAATGGTCTACACTGAATAAATAAATACGAGCGATCTCCCACGATATCTAATTTCCTTACAGCACGCTCAGCAGCTAAGCGCAGACAACTTCAGGTGCTGATTTTTTATATGGTTGTTACGTGATACTGCGAGAAACGTTTGCGGCTGCTGTCAACAGAAAATAACCGTCATCAGAAATCTTCCTTCTCTCAGAGAATTACTCGCGGTTTTCCCTCAAAGCTCTGATCGATACCAACTCTTCATGGACCAATTGGAAAGTCACATCCTTCCGTTGCTAGTATAGCACCAAATTAGAGTTTAGCGTTTTCTGATACGAGGAGATTTCTCTACTCGCTTAGCGTTCCTAATGACCCACGGAGCCGCATGGCTTAGTGGTTAAGACGCTGGACTCGATGGGAACGCGGTTCAATCCCAAGCCCGTCCTTCTAGATTTAGGTTTTCCGTGCTTTCACTAAATCGCTTAGGGCAAAATGCGGCACTACTCCTTTAGAAATGACGCAGACGATTCCCTCCTACGCTTGTATCTATGAAGAGCTTGTGCTCAGGCTCTAATGGCTGCATCCCCGATAGGCCTTTAAATTTTAATCTTACTTTTCCTTCGTCCCCACGAGGGTCCAAACTACAATGTGAGGACAAAAGACAACATAAAACGCTAACGCACTATAGTATTAAAATGTCCAGGTTTTAAACAGCACTTTCAAACTGCTTTTGGTATTCTGATATCTCTCAAATGACCTGTGTGAAAATGTGATTGCAGCCAGGGTAACTCCCGTAATTCTCATCCGAATCCACTCTCCGGGGAGAAAATAGTACGTAACGGAACGAGTGTGATGTGTAGACCGCAGAACTACATCTTGGTATTTGTTCTTCCTGTGCACCACCAGTTCGAAGTCTAACAAGTCAAATGCTCCCTATAGCCTAGCTTTCATGAGCATCATCTGGCGGGGCCGCTAGCTGTAATGCGGAAGGCAGGAGTGCCACTGGGTGCGAGCGGCGCTCCCACGCACGCCAGGAAGCAGAGGAGGATGTGTTCATTCTAACCTACCAACTGCACTAGTCGCTGCTTTACTACTTATATTCTGGCAACGCAGCTGCGCTATTCCGCTGAAACATTCGAACACAAAACAGAAGCGGTTTTTCGCACCACTGCATTTACGGCAGTACCTCAGTTACGGACGGGAGGCCGCCGGAGGCCCTTGCTTCTATGTATAACCCACTTCCGGTGCCTGTCCTCTCACCCCTTTTCGTCTGTGGCTCTCGAGCCATCCGCTTCTCAGAAATGACTGTCTCGTATGCAGTTACACAGTTATCTTGATTGGCGACTTAAGTTTTAATTGTGTGTATGTCATGTCACGTATTAATCAGTACGATTATTTGGTATTTCCTGGCTATATAGTAATGTGTAAACAACGTTTTTAGTTAATTCTGTATATTACTAAAACAACCATTCCGAATTGGAGAATTTTTTTCCAAGAAGTTTACATTGCTACATTCTACCTTATCAATTAGCAGCTTGTGACCATGTACTGTACCACGAAAGAAAATTTCTACTTCTTCACGTCCGTCTGGTGTCCATCGTCCATCTCTAATCTTACTCTGTATCCTCAAATGGAAGACCAATATGCTGTTTTAGCGCAAGTGTTTGCGTGGAAGACATCTGTGTGTTCGTTGCATTTTCTTTGGAAGTATGCACCAGACTAGCATGTTCTCTAAATATAAGACTTTAGTTCCTACCGGCGTATACAATGTTAATGTAATTTACACGAATGTTGTCGCCTAACTTCGCACGATATTTCAACAGGTAGCCAATCTGTCAGTTTCAAGGCAAAACTGCAGCTAGTAAGCGCTCTGCAAGTTAAATTAACACCTCGGTTTGCAGAGCAATTTCAAATGGCTCTGAGCACTATGGGACTTAACATCTTAGGTCATCAGTCCCCCAGAACTTAGAACTACTTAAACCTAACTAACCTAAGGACATCACACACATCCATGCCCGAGGCAGGATTCGAATCTGCGACCGTAGCAGTCCCGCGGTTCCGGACTGCAGCGCCTAGAACCGCATGACCACCGCGGCCGGCGCAGAGCAATTTCGGAAAGCTCTCTCTCTCTCTCTCTCTCTCTCTCTCTCTCTCTCTCTCCCCTCCATCTCACACACACACACACACACACACACACACACACACACACATTATAAACACTACGCTAGCGCCACCACAAAACCAAAGATAACCGATGCCAGAAGTTACAGGTAGTAAAAATTACTAAACAACGGGTGCGGTACCTTTAACTCTGTCCCTCTGTTTCTTTTCTTTTGACAAAGGAGATAGCAGGTTTCCACGCACAATTCAAGCAAAAACTATTCTTTCTATTTAAAAGATTATTTGGTAATTTAATCTCAACTGCTCCCTTAATAACACTATCCCAATAGCTGTAAGTGCATACCAGAATCTCCGTAATATATTCTATATGATGACCAGCCCCAAGACAATGTTCTGCAATAGCCGATTTGCTCGGCTGTTGCAAGCGTGTGGCGCTTATGCTCAGTGCGCTGGGCCTCCACGATCTTTATAGTTTCACCAACATACATGGTGTTTACAGATGAATGCCGTGGTTTTAACGCTTTATAATATTTATTATATTACTCTTACAGTTATAAACGTTATGTCAAATGAAAGAGCAACTCAAACAGTTTTACCAAGAACGTTATAAATGTTAAATAATAGCGAAGTACGCGATTAGTTGAACTTCACTGTACCCAAGCGCTGGATAGACCGCAAGGGGCCCAATGACAGGGCTTGCTTTGCATAGCCTCCACGTTCACCCGACCTAACGCCATGCGATTTTTTCCTTCATGGAGGATCGTGTGTACGTACCTCCGCTACAAGCAGACCCCCCTGAATTAAGAAACCGGATTGAAGCAGCTGTTGCTTGAATCACTGAAGACACACTTATCAACGTTTGGCAATAACTCGGCTATAAACTTGATGTGTGTCGTGTGACAAATGGTGCTAACATTTGTAAGGTTCTTGGTAAAACTGTGAGTTGCTCTTTCATTTGACATATCATTTATAACTGTAAGTTTATTATAATAAAGATTATAAAGCATTAAAACCCCGATATTCATTTATAAACACCCTGCATAACATGCCACAACAGCAACGAATACTATAGCACTTGCCTTACGCAAACCAAGGTCACTGTTAACAGAACCGAGAACGATTCAAGTCTTAGACGGAGGTGGGATAACACATTTCACATCATTTTTTCGCAAAATATAACTAGTCTTGTTTGAGATGTTCCCTAGATACGGCTGAAGTCCTTAGACCTAGGTGCCAACTTAGTATTATCATCACTCACGCGGTGCACGGTTGCACGATAGCGCAACGCACATCTGACCTGTCTTTCACTATATCTATTCTAACGAAACGTGATCTCAATACGGGTTAACACAGCTGACAAAAATCACTTGGTCTAGAATGACATGGGGCTTGTCACCAAAGTACGAAGTAGCCCTTCACGCTGAGCCGGATGGTGCCAACTATTAGACTGTATGTACAAGTCAGTGTGAGTAGGCTTCCTATACACAGGATGTCCCGACGTCCCATCGACCTTCCTCCTGACCAACCCATCAAGGAAGGGAAGGCAGGCATCTTTTTTCACCTCCATCGTGAAACGACTATTCGAGTGTATTGAATTCAGCAGTTACAAAAGTCGTTCAATTTCTCACTGCCATAAGGCCAAAGAACTAAAAAATCGTCTACATATTTGAAAAGACACGCAGGTTTCAAAGCCGCCGACTTTGCAATAAAAGATGACAACGGGCTTCTCGTCGCAGCACCATCTGTCTGCTCATAGTACAAAGTAAGTGGAGGTCTACACATGTCTAAATAAGTACTTTAGTTCAACATCAAACCTAACCTCAATTGAACATAACGATACAATGAATGTTTTCCCAACCGGATATTTCAGCTGCCGAGAATTCTTCCGGGTTGTATGGCCGTAGTCCATGGAACTCTTCTATCCCTAACGTTTCGTCGAAAGCTACGTTGAACATCTTTGGAGGTGCTCCTGGTTGTGCTGAGTCTTGCCGACTGACGAGTCGGACGTCGATGAACGCCCTAAATACCGTGGAAATATATAAACATGGGGATAATTTTAACAGAAAAGAAGAAGCCATGAAACTCAGCGATAAATGTTGAGCCTACTAGCTGGTGGCTGTGAGCATCACATTAAAGACGCGGCGAATTTCTTAGATTATTAGAGGGAATGCGTTTGAACGACTCTGATATTCTAGAAAGTTTTATTGTGCTGTCTTTCTTCACTCCTGTTCCTGACTGATTCGTTACGTTCAATTGAGGTTAGGTTTGGTGTTGAAATGAAGTACCTATTTAGACATGTGTAGACTTCCACTTATTTTGTACCATGAGCAGACAGATGGTGCTGCGACGAGAAGCCCGTTGCCATCTTTTTTTCCAAAGTCTGAGGCTTTGAAACCTGCGTGTCTTTTTCAAATATGTAGACGATTTGTTAGTTCTTTGGCCTCGTGGCAGTTAGAAACTAAATGACTTTTTAAGACTCCTGAATTCAATACACCCGAATAGACTTTTCACGATGGAGGTGGGAAAAGATGGCTGCCTTCCCTTCCTTGATGCGTTGGTCAGGAGGAAGGATGATGGGACGTCGGGACACGCTGTGTATAGGAAGCCTACTCACACTGACTTGTATATACAGGCTAATAGTTGGCAACATCCGGTTCAGCGTGAAGACCTACTTCGTAACTGGGTTCACAGGGCCCACGTCATTTTAAACCCGGATAGTCCTGTCGCCTGAGTTAACACGTATTGAGATCACGTACCGTTAGAATTGATATAGTGAAAGACAGGTCAGATGTGCGCTGCGCTATCGTGCAGCCGCGCATCGGATGAGTGATGATAATACAGAGTTGGTACCTTGGTCTAAGGCCTTTCTGCCATTCGCAGGGAACATTTCCGACAATATTGGTGATATTTTGCGAAAATATGATGTGAAATGCTTTTTCTCCACCTCCGTCTAACGTTAGGCTCGTTCTGCGTTCCGTTAAGAATGAACTTGGTTTGCGCAAGGCAGGTGCTATCGTATTCGTTGCAGTTGTGGCGTGTCATATATTGGTCAGACTGTAAGGACTGTGGAGGACTGGATTACTGAGCATAAGCGTCACATACGCTGACCACAGCCGAGCAAATCGGCTATTGCAGAACGTTTGCCTTGGGGCTCGTCATCATATAGAATATAATACGGAGATTCTGGTATGCACTTACAGTTATTGGGATAATGTTGTTAAGGGAGCAGTTGAGCCGGCTGGTGTGGCCGTGCGGTTCTAGGCGCTTCAGTCTGGAACCGCGTGACCGCTAAGGTCGCAGGTTCGAATCCTGCTTCGGGCATGGATGTGTGTGATGGCCCTAGGTTAGTTAGGTTTAAGTAGTTCTAAGTTCTAGGGGACTGATGACCACAGATGTTAAATCCCATAGTGCTCAGAGCTATTTGAAACATTTTAGGAGCAGTTGAGACTAAATTACGAAGTTTTAAACATAGAGAGTGGTTGTTGCCTGAATTCGGCGTGGAATCCTGCTCTCTCCTTTGTAAAAAAAAAAAAAAAAAAAAAAAAAAAATAATAAGAAAGAAAGAAACAGAGGGACAGAGTTAAAGGTACCTCGCCCGTTGATTAGTAATTATCTTTCTCTCTATAACTTCTGGCGTCGGGTATCTTTGGTTTTGTGTGTAGTAGGGCTAGCGAAGTGTTTACAGTGAGTGAGTGAGTGGTCGGTTTCAGGAATTGCTCTGCCATCTGAGGTTGCAAATTCACAACGCTTACTTTTGTCTTGAAAATGACAGGGTGGTCACCTGTTGAAATATCGTCGGTTGTCAGCTAAGTTATTCATCAACATTCCTGTAAATTATTTGAACGTTGCATACGCCGGGAGAAAATCAGGTCTCACATTTACAGAACAGTGTGTAGTGCATGCTAGTCTGGAACATACTTCCAAAAACACAAACACACACGCTACATCAGCATTATCAACTCACGTTATGGATACTGGTGTCCCATTCAAGGATAGAGCGAATGATCATATATTACGTAAGACAGACAACGGGCACTATACGGACGTGAATAAAGTAGAAATTTTCTTTCGTGGTATAGCACATGTTCACAAGCCGCTAAATGATAAAGTAGAACGTAGCAATATACATTTTTTGAAAAATATTCTCCAATGGGGAACAGTTGTTTAAGTAAAATAAAGAGTTAACTAAAACAACATGTTTTTAACATTACTGTATAGCCAGAAAACAGTAAATTATACTATTTACTATGTGCCATAACAAACTTTCTTATATAAAAACGATTTTCTTTTCATAGTTCGTTCTATCTTCGGATTTGAAAGAAGTTTATTCTAGTAGTTAAGAGTCTCTGGAAAGTAAACATCTGAATGTGAAACTGGTAAGTTGTTGTGATATGTTTATTAGTCTCCTGTGTGTGCAAGATAAATTTTCAGCAAAAATACACAAATATATTAATGAAATGATTTAAACATACAGGTCACTTAAGGTATACACGAACAGAATTGATTCTATCTGTACAATATTAATCTTCGATACTTCATGTCACTGGCACTCACAGGAAATAATCCTCACTGCATTTCAGATTAATGTCTATGTAACTGTATTGGCCTGATGATGGTGGCATGCTACCAAAATGCGCCGTGCTAATAAATATTAGTAAGAAATGAATAAAGTAGTGCCAATTATTTTATAAATTTATAAACACAGTTGCTGACTTCAATCAATCTACATAATACAGATAAATTCAAGGTAATAGGCGTTATGTTCTCAATGAAGGAAGCTGCAGGATGCTGTGTCTATTCAGAGCGAGGTAAAAATTAGTTTCAAACACATACTAAACAAAATTTCGTTTTCCGTTCATATAAATGTGTAAAACGAGACCAGGTAGCACTGTGGACAGTGAATAACGACTGATGATCAACAGTCCGCAATACAACGTGCACTGTCCTCATAGTGACAGTTGCGTTCTCTGCAATGTACATAGCAATGGCTTCACTTTCTTTTATGATATTTGCAACATTTCTTAGGATGTTGTTCCTAATCCTTGTGTTACACTGGTCCATTTAAGACAAATATGTGGCCGCAGTTTGAATCCTGCATGTAAACGAAGTACGGCATATGTTTTATCTATGTGCATATACTCTGTATTATGAAAACCCTATGTACGACTTACGCCCAAAAAGAGAGATATGAGCAGACGTTGTTCGCACCTTTTTTCAATTTCAAAGAGTTGCGGTGGATACCAATTATACTCTTATACTATGTACATCCCTGCGACACAACATACTTTGGCTTGCAGGGCACTAAAATATACACACTGTGTTAGAAGTTCACGTAGTTCTGGCACTGCGGCACTTTACAATTAACGCAAGACATGGATAACTCCCCTGTTCAGTAGACGTCTTGGTGTGGTGTACAGGGAATTACACCTATGATAAACAATGAACGAAGTGTTCCTACGGTCAGAATGTTATATATATATGATGGTTGCCGTCAGCTGTCCTGGAGGTCCCGTCTCTAACTGCTGCAGAGAATACCCGCCAGTAAACTGGATGAGATACAGTTGTTATTGCGATGATAGCTTAATGGTCCCCGGTCTTGAATGGTGGACAAAGGCGGCAATCGTATGACCCATTCAGACGGTGTGAATCTCTTAACTGCTATGTAGGAAAAGGGAGGGGGAGAATGGAGGTAGTGACGTTAGCTGTACAGTGAAACGAATCAGGATCTCGAATGGACTTGTTTCTATTCAGAAACTGAGGGATCAATATCATTTTGGAATTCTATTCTTGATCTTTTCGTAATTCGCAAATAGTTCTACTGAACACTGCGGATGGACACTTTTTCGTCCATTCCAGAACACAGAACGTCCTTAGCTTGCCAAACAAGAAGAAAACGTCGCCGGATCCGTGGGCTGCGTAAAGTGGCCTTCACGTAACTACATGCAGCGAACCCAAGGACCAGAAACACCGTCTCCACGTCATAAATGTTTTTGAATTATGACACGGTAACCGCTCGGCAGAATGACGACAATAAAAGGTTTCTGGTGCCTATGAACGGTTATCAAAAGAACCTCTACCTCAAACCATATACGATACACTTACACAATCACGGCCAAGTTCTCGCAGGACACCAAGGCACAAAGGTCGGCAAGCACCATTACAGCTCGGCCTTTGAGGCAAGCGAGTTTGTTATTTATGAAAACACCCTTCTCGTGCACTGACGCGAAAGATGCTTGAGAAGGTGGTAACGCTCGTTTGATCTCTCCTCCTGTCGAGGTACACAGAGCAGAATGATTCACTTCTTAGAAAAGTCTCAGGACAATTTCAGCGGGCTAAACCTGCATTACAATGGTTTCTAGCATACGTGGACATCTTGTCAGACTTCCACATAAATATAGTATATAACTGTTTGAATTTAAATTCTTGATGGTGTTTTGGCATATTCGCTGACATCGAGTGGTACGAAGTTTGCGCTTTGAACAACTTACAGATAGATCAAACAATTGGCTAACATTTCCGAATTATTACATTAAGCGTTAAGTAAATTCGTGCCACCACTTCACATAGATATGAGGAACAAAAATAATTCTGTCAGCGTTCAAAAAAGTACAACAGGAATACAGAGTTGTTCAAAACGTGCACCCTCGTGGCCAGAAAAGTATTGCCCACATTACAGACAACGCGCGACATCTGGAATACTGCCGAGACTTTTCCAGCACCTCGAGAGAGCGCAGGCGTGTATCGCGGACTGTTAATACAGAATACTGTTGTTCGAACAACAGTCTATCTTTTCGTGGTGTTTCTTTGATACCTCTATATTCAAATGGCTCTGAGCACTATGCGACTTAACTTCTGAGGTCATCAGTCGCCTAGAACTTAGAACTAATTAAACCTAACTAACCTAAGGACAGCACACACATCCATGCCCGAGGCAGTATTCGAACCTGCGACCGTAGCAGTCCCGCGGTTCCGGACTGAGCGCCTAGAACCGCTAGACCACCGCGGCCGGCGATACCTCTATATTACTACAAGCAAATATCGAGATGCTTCCGTAACACTACTTTTCAAAATTTCTTTTCACAGAAGGCAAAATCTGCCAGGGCACATGACAAAATGAATGAGTCATTTATGACGAAGCACGTACTTCATATTCCATGGTGTCATGGCGAAATTATGAGGCTAGAGTTGGAAACTTTTCCACATGGCTATAAATTACGTCTGTCACCAGACTAGAGAGAGAGAGAATATTGTTAAATTTCTCTTATATCCTGATCGGAGGCCCAATTCTCCAAGCAAGGTAGGTCTATCACGGTCAACTCAGCCCACTCACTCAGTATGCAATCCTGTATTCCTTCGTTCCACGAATGTATAGCATTTTTATTTTCTAGATGTGTGCGTAAAACATCAACCTGCGCAAAACCTGTATTTTATTTTTCCGGCTCCATGTACTTTCAGAAAAGAAGTATCCCGCTTTTAGCTTAGCCCGGACCGAATTGCATATTTATACGATCTATGAGTAACTAACAAAATATGCATCACACTCATTGTCGAACGGTAGCCTACAGTTTACTTTTTAAGGACATTAGGGTGTGCTCTGCAGTGATTTTACACCCTACTTATAGCAGTCCTTGCTCTGATATGACGCAAAACCTGAATGTGTCAGTCTTCTTACACAAGCTCATGCAATACATTTCCGTGGGTGCCAATACCGAGCGTCCTTAATACTCAATTGTAATTATCAGTGTATTTCATTTTAAATTATCTCAAGATGTTATCTCACTGAAAGCTGGCTAACTCTTAAAAATGAATCAAGATGATAAGCACAAGCGAGTGAATGGGACTTTTCACCCCGCCTCTCGGCGGCGATAACGTGCCGCTTTAGAAGCACACAGTTCTGAACCAGTCTCGTCTAACAATAAAGCCATTAGAAAGATTACTAATTACTCTCAATGCCTTATTACAGGCTTTCATGTAACATTAAAAGTGCTAATAAAAGTCTACTTGTTTTATTTTTATTTCAAAATGGTACTTACTGACAAAAAACACGCCTCATATTTACACGTCAGACCTGACAGGAAGTGCTGGCGCTTCAGCTTAAGAAACCATTAATAGAACAATGCCTAGGATAGCATTTTTAAAAAAAGGTAATTTACGCAGAATACCCTCAATGTACCAAAACAGATCACTGTATGTTTTTTACACTTCCGTTGGTGTGCGAAGTTGCGCGCGTGTTATGAGAATTCTACGCGAAACACTAACTCATTCGAGTAAAAGGTTATCGATGCATGTAATTCCTAGGCAGGTGATTAAAGATAATGATCACTATAGGCACAAATAGTCGATGGTGTATCAACTATGTACAACTACGATCGCTTGGGATGGAAAGTGTCAAATTGTACGTCTTCGTAGAACTAGCTACTTCTTACCTTTTTTGTATTCTATTCAATTTTATATCGGTTGAATCAAGAGGAAAAATCACCCTTTAGGGACACACTAATGCTTGGATGGTAACGCCATTATTACTGAAGTTCAAGTCGTATATTAAGGAAATAAGCCTAGAACTTATTAAGAACTTATTAAGGAAATAAGCCTAGAGTAAACTAGTGATTTCATGTTGAAAACAGACAAGCTGTAGCTAATACAATGATGGATGACGCAAACCATTTCCATTTCTTCGATATGAACTGAACTATTTCTTTCCCTCTTTCCATACCAAGCTTAAGAATGATTTGCCTCGTGTATCTCAACCACAACTAGCCTTTTATCACACGTTTGTCGTTTTGTAGGCGGCAACATTGGTTTTCGGAATTTTTGCTTTACAAGGCACTAAGCAGTATTTACACCAGTTTTTTGCTGAAGCGGCCGCAACAGCTACTCACGTCAATAAACAAGGGAAGAAGAGGACTCCAGCCAGTGTGGTACAACAGTGCGTCAACTTGGGATGATAGTGTCAGTTCACTGAACGTCTCTTCCAGCAACTCTCAGTTCCAACAATTCCTGGTCATTCGGAAAAAAAGAGACACCTGAATACCAGGAAAGGGTCCTTTGCGTCCATCCGTGGTTTTATATACGCTTTAATGGCTAACACATTTCATTGTATTTGTATTTGATATATAGGAAACCATTACTCTGCGTAATAAGAGAAAAAAAAGGTTGAGGATGTTGCCAGTTCTCCAAAATAGTCTCTCTAGCAAACGATGAAGCCCTGACTAGGCTTTAAGTATCTCACTTCTGTTTTTCCTGAAGATAATTCCGTATTTTGTCGGTTTAAAGAAGGAGTAAAATCATAACATCAATATCACCACAAGTTGCCAATTTTCGTGTTTCGTACGTCTGAATATAATACCGGCATTTCACTTTCTTTGGAATTACGAGGAATGATGTGCCATAGCGGGCCGGAAATCAGTAGCCACACGCAAATACCGAAAATTTCACAAACTACTCTATCTATAACTGAAGCTGAAGGACTGATACTTTAGTCTGAGTCAGAGCCTGCAGGTAGTGGCATTCCTTCCGCCTGACTACACATATTGACTATAGCCGATGTCAAAATAATATACGCGTAACGGTTAATGTGGTACCAGCGAGAAGTATCTTTGTATTTTACTTGGAGAATGTATAATATACAATTCTTTACGTTTGATAACCCGGCAACACACTTAGGAATGGCGAGGCAGCGGAAGAATGAACAGTTAATACGAAACACACTTAAGAACACACGTTTTACTTTTATTACAAATTGTGCTTTTGGCAGCAACCACACAGTCTCTTCAAGTATGCGACTTTAAAGAAACTGGAGATCTCCAAGACAGTCAGTTCGAAGACGATAGAGAAGTGAACAACAAAGCTATTTGTAGTAGTTCTCACTCTGAGATTGCGCTATATCATAAAAAAAGTTAATTTTGGATCATTGTCTAGTTATATCACTCGCATGTATGATACGTTCAGTTTTGCACATAGATTACAGTAATATGAATGCTCGGTAGCATACAGCTTTCACATGTAAGGAAATTTCGTTTGAGATCAGTCCTGTGTACTGAAAGCTCCTTTCTGATAACGCGTTCCTGCTGATAACGAGAACGTAGGTCTGAAATTTACATGCTGTACTTTATCTGTATCTCAGCAACTGAAGTAATGCTTATTACCAAGGGCATCTTATTCCATCCATCGATAATTGTGAAAGTGGAGTTTCCATGGAAGGGGTCTGCTTTCCCTGAGTTGTGTCACTCAGGCATCTCGCTAGAGCAACAGCCTTCTAAATATCTCTGTTTCCACTTGCAAACAGTAATTTTCGGATTACAGTAATGATGTTCAGAGTTCAGACTAGATTACGTTTAAAGAAAGCGATATCTCAGTTGAACAATAATACATGACAATGGGCAAATAAAGAAAAAAAAACACCTGAGTCAACAAGGACAGAAGAAAGATACTATTCCTGGCGGCTTGCTATCGAGCGTGAAAAAACGCGGGAGCGAGAACTCTACGTGACGATTTTATTGGTGACGCCATTCTCATTTCTGAAGAGATTCTCTTGGGAATATTCAGCACGATAACTATTATCTGAAGTGACATATCGTTATGTACGGGTGCTTTTGTATTTAACATCCCCCGGAAATGAAATGTTTGGAACATTCACAAATTCCATTACCCAAAAACTTACGAATAATTTTGCTGTGCCCACACGTCATGTAATAAAACTTTCATAAATATACTGTAGTGGGAATTACTTTCAAGGTGTTACTGATCTTTATGATGATTTTTTGCTTAGTACGTTTTCATAATTAGTAATCATGTACCTGAGTATGAAACGAGACATTATCTTGCACATTTAGATGACGGATATTCAGTAAACCTCCGACAACTCTGTTCTCGTACATCACCAACACTACGAACATTTTTAGCAGGCAACTGATGAAAGACCGTCAGTAATTATCGACTATTACAAATAGACTTCAATTTGTTATTTTGACTCAAATTTTCTTTTAAAACTGCGAATGTCCACCGCTTCACGGGAGTTCTTTCTTCACGTAAAACTAGCTAGTCTATAATTGACACACTGCATTTAATTCTTCAAGCAGTAGTCTTTGCAAAAAGAGTTAGCACCAGAAATTAGCTGGCCGGTGTGGCCGAGCGGTTCTAGGCGCCACAGTCTGGAACCGCGCGACCGCTACGGTCGCAGGTTCGAATCCTGCCTCGGGCATGGATGTGTGTGATGTCCTTAGGTTAGTTAGGTTTAAGTAGTTCTAAGTCTAGGGGACTGGTGACCTCATATGTTAAGTCCCATAGTGCTTAGAGCCATTTGAACCAGAAATTAATTGGTCATGTTTAATTACTCAGTCCTACGTGCTGCACCAGTATTCAAATCCTGTAATAGGCTCACAGTGCTTGTAGTTCCACCTGTAAATTCACTACACTGGAATGCAAAGCACCGCTATGTTCCCTCTCCTTTTTTCACAACACCATTGCAAAGGTAAATAGCTTTATTTTCCGCCTTTGTCGACTACCTAATTGGCCATGTCTAGCGCAAAAACCAAATACTGAATGATTCGAAAACAATTTCGCGGCAAAAAAATGTTCGTGTATCAGCTTTGTCTCCCTAAAATCCTGTCAGACAATTCTTTGTAAATAAAAACTGAACGGTGTTGTTCATAGTTTCGAATAAGAGAATTTACTTTACTTCATCCTGAAATCATGTGACAGTAAAATTCTTTTCCAAAAGAAAATCTGTGTGGAAGTGTTCTCTGAGCCCTTCTCTGTGGAAAACCACGTCACTTGGTAGTATAAAACTTACGCTCCGCCCTCCAATCGCTATTACATTTAATTTCAACGGCAGTCATTGCTCCACAAAATTGCTTTTAAAATCGTTCCTAGCTACGCAGGCAAGAATATCGATACACGTTGATGTCTGGGATATTGACAAAATAATAACTGACATATGTTCGGAACGTATTGACTATGCGTACATTGATCACAGGTGTAGCCCTATTTATCGGTCCCCATATCGCAGCACAAAAAGGTGTAGAAGGAAGCGGAAGAGCTAATTATTTGAACAACATTCGACAAGAAAAGACCTGCCCAGTACAAATGAATGGCTCGTTATATTTGTTTATACTTACGCAAGATTTAGTGGCACGATACAGAAACGTAACTACTTGGTTTCTTTGACAATTTCCACTTAAATGCATGAGTAATCAACTGTATAGAAACTACGTAACCGATCCAAAAGTGTGAAATGTAAGTCTGCATTTCTCACGATAATTAGTGGATCTACAATATTACGTCTAGTTGCGAACATTACTCAGCTTAGCTCTTTAAAATCCGTATTGAAGCACAATATTTGTCTTCATCTAAAACTAGTGAATTTGATGTTCGTTCTCCTGGCATTTAAATCAGTGAACCCAGAGAATGAAAAAGCTTACAAATGCCAGCATAGGCTCCATGGTACTTGGTCATAACCGGTTGAAAATTACGACGACTTGAGTCCGATGATGACTTTGTGGGAAGCTCAACATCGTGGTCATCAACGTGCGCACAAGTTCCAATCTTTGCATTTCCAGTCTCGCCACTACCCGAATGATGATGAGGACACCACGAACACCCATTCCCAGGGCGGAGAAAATCTCTGACCCGAACTCAAGTACGTGTAAGCGTGCCCAAACAGATGATTTCGAGGCCGCCGTCTTTCAACTAGTACCAAGAAATTTTCTCAGATTTATTAAGATCAAATCCAGCCACTTCAGAGACAGCCTTCTATTTTTCTTCCCCTTCATATCTCTGAATTCAGAATGTATAAACAGAAAATGCAGTACTGAGAGAAACACACGATCGTCATTTGTAACAACTAAGTTTCCTTCTGTGCACCAATTTACCATCCGCTACAACTTAGTAATGCAAATTCCTCACAGCCTTTCCCGTGACAAAAATCTTTCTCCAACGAATTTGGTAACGATATTTCAAAAATAAACTACGAATAGAGAGGTGGGGGTATGGATTTTAGAATTTTTCTTCATCCCCAATAAGATTTACTTATGAGTATTATGGGCACACAATCTATAGAAAACAGTTTGCTTCTACTGAACTATGTAACATTCAGGGCTGTATCTTTCTTAAAATCATAAGCGGTCAATTTAATGACCATGAAACACACATCGCGTTCGTCGTAGGATCACAACCGTGTGTAACACTGGAAGCTTTCCCGAAACAGATGCATTACAAACATCAATCAATCCCATGGTCAGCTCGTAGCGAGTTTCTGTTCTCTCGAAGTACATTATCCGAAGGATTCCTCTGAACTACTCTAACCGTTTTGCACAAGTAATTCTTGTGAGGGGTGCCAAAATTAAGAGTCAAACTCGAATATTTCGAAAACTAAGATCGACAGATGAGTGCAACAAACGGTATACTTACTGTGAAAGCGGTAAGAATTTTACACAGAAGTTATGGGAAAGTTTCGAAATAGTTCAGAAAGCTGCTAACACATGGAGCTGTAATCACTATATGTAGTGCCTTTAAATACTGCGCCGCGGTTCACAGCCATTAGCTCCACCATTAAAACGGAGGAGGAGATTAGCGAACCAAAGGAAGAGGTTGAAATCATGTATCCCACTGGCACAATGTGTTTTTCTGTTACTGGAATATCACTGGTTAGAACACAGTTTTACGACAAGGCACAGTTTTCAAACACGATTTAACGTTAAAAAAAGGGGGAAAAAAGACCGGAAATGAAAACTATCCGCATGCTATTCCCCGAATTCCAAAGGCAGGCGGCATGGCTGATGATCTAGCAGGGAATGTTGGTCCCAGGCAAAATGCTATTACTCCTGAGAATCTCGCTACGGTTTCTGCCACTGTTCCGCAAAATTTAAGAAAATCCATAAGAAGAATTGCAGCAGAGACTGGTTTGAAGCGTTTCAGCTAGAACAAGATACTGAGAGCGCCTCCACATGTTACCACTCAAAATCCAATGCCACCAGGCTATACCCGTACGGAAAGATTTAAGTGTTCGTTTTTACTGTGCGTTGTTCGAGAGTGGAACGGTTGAGAAGTAGCCCCTGGCTCAAAGGTGATTAAATGAACCCTCTGCCACACACTTAACTGTGGATTGCACAGCAGCCTTGTAGATGCAGAGTTGTGCGATAGAGGGCTGACTTCGCTAACCAGATTCTCACAATGATTGATAATGAAGGATTTGATGTTCGCTGCATCTGGTTCACAGATAATGTACACTCCCACCTGAATGGAGTCTTCCATAAACGAAACTGACAATTATGGATTTCCCTATTTGAGTGGTGCGAAGTCAATATATTCTCCAAAAGTTCCTGTTTGGACAGCGGTATGCAGCAGAGGCACTACTGACCCTTTTTGCACACGAGAAACAATCGCTGGTAAACGTAAGAGCCTCAGTTGCAATTTTGGGACAATTCGTTGCTACAGAACTAGCGCTGGAGTATCGACGAAGTACAGAGTGGTTCGTGTAAAATGAGGCCAGACCACATCGCACCATTTTCTTGATGAATACTTCGGGAATAGAGCAGTTGCGTTGGACTATTGCAAATTTATTGGAGCAGGGATGGATTTCCCTCGACATTCGCCCGATCTCATTCCTTGTGAGTACTTTTTGTTGGGCACATTGAAAGACATGTCTAGCGGAACCATCCCACCACGCTGGACGAGCTTGAATTGGCGATCTCTCTGGTATATGCACCCATTTCCGATGAGACACTACAGGATGTCTTGACAAATTTCATTGTTCGTTTGCGCCACGTCCGTACCGTGAGTGGTCGACATTCCAAAACGATTGGTATGATTGCAAAGACTGCTTGCTGACGACGAGTTTAATTATAAATGCCGATACTGTAAAATTTGCACAACGCTATCTGTTAGGAGCTTTTGGAACTATTTCGAAGCTTCTGCATAACGTATGTATAAAATTCTTGCAACTTTCACAATAAATATACCTTTTGTTGTACCAGTTCAGCAATCTTTCTTTTCGATACACTTAATTATGAGATCAGGGACTCCTTCGCTGGACACCGTGAAATCATACGATTGAGACGGGTTCAAATTCTCGTTTGACCAGCTTGATTTTGGGTTTCAACGGTAAATTTATAGTCGACTGCCAGGTTTATGTCTGCCAAAAACGTCGAAACCCCACGCTCGCCACCGTTCACTTGCCCCAAATTTAAAGAAGTTACCACCAAAATTCACACGTTGTTCCATCTGCGATGATGTTAACACCAATGCGAGGGTCAACAGCTGGAAATATTGAAAATTAAGGATTTACTGGCCTGTCTACAGACTTAAAATTTCTTATGTTGAAGATTTACGAGGAAAATCAGTCATGTCCTGTTCAAAGCAATCAGCCCAGTTTAAAGGGTTATAACGAAAAACTTTAGTTGGGATGACGAACTGGAGAGTAACTCCAAGCCTCCCGAATACGGGCCCGGTGTCGATCACAACTCTACTTGGCTCAGTAACAATGGAAGACACGACCAAGCAGAAAGTTACGCTAATGGACACGGTTGTGATGTACAAAAAGCTTAACTAGGAATTATGATTATGTTACGAATCTATTCCAATCCGAGCAGCTACAGGGTACCAACCACGGACGTTCCCCAGTGCTTTAACCAACAAAGGATCAAGAATCCTGCCAAACGAAGATGACAGCGTTGTACTGCAGTATTGTTTTATGGATGAGGAATAGGTGTTCACATTCCTAAGAACGAAAACGAGAACTATTCTCAATTCAGATGAAGTCTTTGGGCAGACCATATAGGCAGGCGCAAGGCATATTGGATTTATAACGCCAAAGGATACAACCAAGCCTGTGGGTACATAAATCGCGCTTATGTACCGACGTTACGCAGAAATTTGTTGCGTTTGAGATCATTTCTATTTTTTTTTTTTTTTTTGTGTACACAACAGCGCTCAGACTGAGAATACGGATAACTATATGGGTTAATTAACTTCATTTCTCAAAATCACGAGATAGTATGTACATGTCAGAGCACCAAAACGCATTAAGTCTTAATTTTCGCATCCACGATACAACGTCACTTTGTGGTAAACTGAGCACGTTTCAGAATTTAATGCTTCCCGAGAAAAAAATACGGCCTTTCTCCCCACGCTGCAGCCGCTGCTAAGTTTTCTGATTGTGTTTTACGTACTTCTCTACCTGATCTACTTATTTACGTGAAAATATGGTGGACTGAAGATATGTTAGAGACTGAAGTCGAATCACGGTATTACAGCCTGAGCTCTGGTTCAGCTGGGAAAGGATAGAAGAAGACGGGGCAGCGGCCTACCAAAGGCATTTACGAAACTGGAAATCTGAATCACGATGCCTGGACAGCGATTTGAATCAATCATCTCCTGAATTCGAATCTAGTATCTCTGCTATCTTTGAGAGTTTAAATCAAAAGATGAAGAAATTTCTCTGTGGCCAAACTAGCCCAAATATCTCTTCTTCAAACTTGTACTTCCTTATTTTAGTTTACATGCTGTAAATATTTAACCTGTCTAGACTGCTTTGACTCATGAACGTCATCAAAATAGTGGACAAACTACTCGTCGAATCCAATACAGAGTGAAATACACGTCCTAAGGATTATAGTTATTCTCATGGCTTCACATTTGTTGGCTTGACCATCTCAGCTCACAGCCAAACACGTCTTTCAACATATTCTTGGCCTACGCTATACATCAATCTATCACTACATAGTTTCTCTTGTGGGGCAGACAAAACTGTACAAGTCCACTTTGTAAATTAAAGAAAGCGCACAGTAGTTGCCAAATCAGTAGTCTTTTATAGCATACGCTACTGGTTTCGGAAGAGGATAACCTCTGGTGGTTAAGTGATTATACATTTAGACCAGATGATGGAACTGGAATTGCTCCGGAACAGGTGGTATATGCAACAGTAGACTGTTGATTGAGCCACTGTTGTGCCGTTTCCTCATTTTACAAACGAATCTATCACTGCAACCTACATTTAAAATAACAGTACACAAGCAAAATAAATATTGTCAGTTTTCTATCTCTGCTAGCGAACGTATGATGCTACATCGACATTACGTCACATGTCAACACAGACGCCCGGTACCGGTAGACTGAACCCACCCTACTGCTTTGTTGGAGAGCGAGTGCTCATGTCGCCAAGGTAAATTTAATTGGCCGTCGTGTCACGTGATTGAGATGTAGCCAGAATACGAAGTCACCAACTAGCTATGGATTACTGGAGCCATCGGCCCAAACGTACCTCTGCTCGGCTCAGACGTAAAATTCGAATTTAGCACGATACCTCCGACACTGGACATTCGAAACATGAAAAACAAAACAAAAAAAATCGCTTGCACTCTGATGGCAAGGTCAGAGTATGCCGAAAATCGCGTGAGGTGATGCTTCCCACATGCCAACAGGGCATCGTTCAGACCGGTGATGGGTTTCTTGTTCGGGGGCTGTCTCTTACAAGCAAACGACAGAGGAACACTGATTATGTGCAACCGTTTGTATGCCTTCGGCGACCTGCATGTGTTCGACACATTAAACACGCAACGTACCTGAACTCTGCGAGAATGGTTTGAGGAACAAAACTCATAGACGTTTGCGTGGGTCCTTAGTTCACTTGACTTTATTCCTATTCAGCATATCTTAGGCGTCATCGACGGTAATATAATAATCGTGGACGGAGCGCTGCCCGTTGTCCTGAGATGTAAAGCTGCAGTTGACCGCTCATAGTAGACCAGGACAGCCCCGCAACGTTTTCATCTCGTTCACACACTACCACAACACGTTACCATCACTATTAGAACGAAAGTAAGTGTTGAAAGCAGTCAGGTATATATTATTCAGTTTCTAATGCGTCTAATGGTATCGAATCTTCAAGACAAATTAACCGGCAGAGTGTGATTTGAAGAAAGACAGTTCTTGTAGCAAGTTTTTCACTACTAACAAGTGTGTCTGTGTGTGTGTGGGGGGGGGGGGGGGGGGGGGGAGGGGGCAGGGGCGGCGTGGCGGCTCCCACAGGCTTCTGAGATGTCCAAATACACAATGGAACCAGCACCTGTCAAGTGAAATCTCTGTTCTATGGAGACTAGAAGTGCTTACAGAGCGTATTCATGTACTAACTGGGCTAACCGCGTAATTCTTTCTGAAAGGATCACTCCTCACACAGCAGTACTGTCACATCTTCCTCACAGGATGATGATCCTCGAGGGAAAAAAAAAGTACCACTTCTGGCAGTTTCTGATACATTTAAGAGGGGGAAAGGTTCAGTAGAACAAATTGTAAGCACACGACAAGCACAATGTCGCTTTTTTTTCGTAACACCATTTTTAAATACAACGCTTTAAAACATCTCTAAATAAGATGCAACCCTTAAGTTGTCTGCAAAAAGGTGACAAATAAAGGTGGGAGAAACTTTAAATACACCTTCGTAAGGATGAACGTAACCGATCATGGTAGCTGTTAACACCATGCAGCTGCTCGTACGCACAAGGTAACCAACAACTTGGTAGACAGCTTTGCAGGGAACAAATATGAATGGGCTGCTCGCCAAGCCGCACTGCATACAGCATGCTTACTCAATGTTTGCATCCCTTTTGACGGGAAATGCTCTAGGAGTGACAACGACCGGCTAGCAAATGACGGTACTGGCTGAATACTTCAGGGCTCTGCTGCACGTAATTAAGCTTGTGAATTGGTCGTGTTTATCCCCAGATTTGGAACTTCGTAACACGACCATGTGTAACACCCAACTACTTGTGTACTCGCAACTTGCCCACAGAGTTATCAAAGTAAACAATGATACTGACCGTAGAAACCGAGCTGCGACTAGAACTTCTTATTTAGGGAGAATAAACTGGTTACGTGCAACATATGAAGACGGGTTAGTACTGTGCGAAGAGGTATTTAAAAAAAAAACATTAAATGGTATACAGTAGGGTTCGATGAAAAATAAATGAAGACACAAAAGGTTGAGGTCTGTGGTGTAAGTCCACCACCGGACTATCTGCCTGACTGTAGCCGCTCTATCCTCTGCGGCATTGGCGGGGGAGGGGACGGGGAGGGGAGGAGGGGGAGGGGGAGCAGGAGGGGGGGAGGGGGAGCAGGAGGGGGGGTTACGTGCTCCAGCCTCCTCTTACCCCCTAGGTAGATCTAGGTACCCATTTTGACAGCAAGCTGAGTGGACCTGGGGCCGTCCGGAAGAGAGTGAAACGAGGAAAAATCCCGTCCCTACCCGGGATCGACTGCGGGACCTCCAGGACGATGGTTCAAATGGCTCTGAGCACTATGCGACTTAACTTCTGAGGTCATCAGTCGCCTAGAACCTAGAACTAAATAAACCTAACTAACCTAAGAACATGACACACAACCATGCCCGGGGCAGGATTAGAACCTGCTACCGTAGCGGTCGCCCGGTTCCAGACTGTAGCGCTTAGAACCGCACGGCCACTCCGGCCGGCTCCAGGATGATGTCTAGCCTTTACGACGACTAACGGAATTAAAATCTGGATATTGCTTGATTACTGTGGAAGAAAATTAAGTTTAGGTTTTAATATGAAACTTTACTAATATTACTGCAGATTTGAAGGAACCTCAGAACATCAAAACCTCAAAATAAACAAAATCTGTTTGCAAGTCTAATAAAGTCTCTGCAAATCTAAGAATTTTTCGCATATTGCAGCCCCATCAGCAACTGTGATAGACTAATATACTGAAAAATCCGCCTCAGTTGCGAAACTGAGGCGGATTTTTCAATATATTATTTCTCTGCAAATCCATGCTCACATTAAGGTGAGGAGCTAAAATACCTTTAATACAAGAAGCTGATAATTACGACATATTCCACAAGATCGCAACTGGAGATTCCAGTTGGAAGTAGGATATAAAATGCTGAATTAAACAAAACTATCCAGAACCGCCTTTGATAGGATGTCAGAAGATATGACGAAACCAAAACTTGCATTGGGTAGACACCACATTTCCATCAGTTAAGACACTAGAAGTCATAGAAAAATTTAAAGAAAAGTACTTGCGTAATTCTTTGAACGCTTGTACACTTACAGTTCAAGACAGAAAACAGAAACACAGATAGTTATTAATAACAATAAAGCATGAGGTGTATAAAGGCATTTGAGGTATCCAGAAAGGACAGATGATATTGTTTGGAAAAAAAAGGGTTTAATGCTGCAATTGTTTTACTTTGCATGAAACAAGGCAAACAAGATGTTAAATAGTATAGGCTTCTCAAGCTGCTCCTCATAAGGTAAAAGACATTCTCTGAAAGTATCAACATTGTTTTTAAATCATGCGAAGTAAAAATGCTTTACAAGTGATTATAGCACAAAGCACCGATTGTAAGTCATGGAAGATATTTCAGAATGGATTAATGAATATGAATCATTACTTTGCCTGTGATTCATGGATTTTAACAAAGCTTTTGACTCATTTTCAACGCATTCTGTACCAACAGTTCTTGGAAAAACAAGAAATGATGCAAAATATGTAGGTATACTGTAAACTATCAATGTCACTGCTTCTATTAGACAATGAGACTAGTGGGAGAGCTAAAAGAGATGTCAACAACAAATGGAAGAGCTTGTGGGAGAAAGTCTGAAACAGACCGGAGAAACAATAATAATGAAACAAAAGTAACACACAATCAACACCCTGCAAATAAAACTCCACAAATTCATGACAAAATCATAGAACCAGTTGAAGAGCTTTTGAAGAAATTCATACCACCATGAGCTCCTATTAGTGAATCATGCAGTATTGATAAATAATTTCAGAAAGAAGTACCATTTGCAAGTCAACGTAAAAAAAATCCATTATAATAACAGCTCCTTGGTAGTACAGGTTAACACACACATCGTCATATCCAAGTTAGCAATTATCTTGGTCTATAAACATTACACCAAAATCTGTACTGCGATTGTATGTTCTTCACATCACATAAAAACACAAGCCTGTCATAGTCTTAAGGCACACATCAATACCTTACAATTGTAACAGACCTATATTGCTATGTGATGTGGAGGACAAGTGACAGCAGTACAGGTTTCGATGTAAATTTTCTTGACCAAGATAGCTGCTAACTTGGATATGACCTTTTGTGTGTTAACCTATTCTACGAAGAGGTTTTGGTTATAATGTATTTTTACACCAACTTTAATATGGTACTTTCTACCAAAACCATTTGCCAATTAATTATTCACTAAAAGTAGCTTATGGTATTAATACGAATTTCTTCAAATGTATTAGAGTTGTGGAGCAAACTATACAAAAAATGTTTTCAGCAGCTTTTGTAATTACAGCAATTTTAAACAAATACACAGCCAAAAAAAGAAATAAAGGAAAGAGTAAAGTGTGTGTCAGCACATTGTGTAAACCAAACAAAGCTTTCAAAGCTAAGCTTCCGAAATGTCTGAAAATCAAAGTTCGCAATCAGTTTGTATTACTAATTTTGATTTATGGCGGAAACTATTCAAAACAGAGTGGTCAGTGAGAAAGGGAGAGATGGCTGGTTGGTTGGTTCATTTGGAGAGAAGGGACCAAACAGTAAGGTCATTTGTCCCATTGGATTATGGAAGGGTGGGGAAGGAAGTCAGCCGTGCCCTTTCAAAGGGACCATCCCGGCATTTGCCTGAAGTGATTTAGGAAAATCATGGGAAACCTAAATCAGGATGATCGGATGCTGGTTTGAACCATCATCCTCCTGAATGCGAGTCCAGCATGCTAACCACTGTGCCGTCTAGCATGGTGAAAGGGAGAGATGTATTTCCATAATTAGCAAAAAAAAGGAAAATAAGCAAGGGTGTCTTGGAACAGGATGAAGTGGAAGACATAATAATTGCTGTAAAGAAGATTAAATAGAGGTGAGTAGGCTATATAGCTAGGGAAACGGATGGTAGTGGATCCAAGGAAGTATCTCGTTGAAAGTCTGGAGGTGGCATATTATCCAGAAGCACTTGTTGAACAGCTGCCTATGGTAACTGGAAAATAATTTTCTATGAACATGGTCCACAGTAGCCAATTTCTCATAGTAGTCCACACCACCTGTGACTGTTGTACAAAAATAAACTGAAAATCAACAGTTACAAACAGCATGGAGTCATTTAAGGATATAAATGGAAAACATTATATACTTTCAACACAGAATAAGTGACGGACTATGATATTCATATACTACATGTATGAGTGGTATCTGTTCTGTCTGACGAGGTATAAGGTTGACTGCTATGGTATAATCAGTGTGCATACAGGGTCCGAAACTCTTGCAGGAATACAGAAAATGCTGTGGGCAAATGAGGTAAAGGGACAGGGATGCTACTTAGTAATGTGCAACAAATTGAGAATTTGTGTTGGACAGAAAGCGTGCGCTGATAGCCAAAGCAGTTAAGGCAACTGCTCAGGTAAAGTGGGAAATCCGGGTTCGAGTCCCGGTCCGACACAAATTTTTAAAGTTTCGCTATTGAATTATTTCAATCATTAATTGTGGCCGATGCCAGTATCTCCCTCGAAATATCATACATTGACAACACAACAGAAAGCTTAGACCACTGCTTACATCATGTGCACTTACACATGCTGATGGTGATCACTGGCTGGTTGAAACTGGTACCCGCATTTGGAAATGTTATTGTTAAGACAGGAAAATAAAAAGATTTTGATGATAACTGGCCTTACATTAGTAAGTGCTGTGCCAATTATCAGCTAGCAGCTTTAGTGAAGTCTCTAAATGCTTCAATTGATTTGATGTATTTTTACAGTAACCCACTTCCCGCACCTTGCTTTCTCTATTACACATCTTTTGAAACACCAGCAGCTTTCTTTCTACCAATCCATCTATGGGGAGACCGTACAGAATCCATATATACGTCGACACCACCCAAATTAATCTACTAACGCTTGCCACAGTTATTTATGTAATGAAGATGAATATTGTTTAACAGGGTAAGGGAACAAGTAATGTTGCATCACAAAGTAGAAATTAAAAAAGTAAATGCTCCCTGAAGTGACTCAAAATTGCCATTTCAGACAGATGCCATAACTGATGCAATGTTCAATAATAATTTTTTATTAATCATACAAAATGGAGATCTGACAGCAGTGACATTCAGTTATAAGAATGAAGGAAGCACAGTGTCACGAAGAGAGAGTTGCATTGGCAAGATAGGTGACAAATATAGAACATACTGACTGACATCGAAATGAAACATACATGAAGTCTATTCTCACCACTTACATCATACATTGACATTTCAGCTACAGCATAATAAGAAGTAGGCAAGAAGTTGGTTGATTGGTGTTTAGGGAGCTTAACTGAAAGGATATTAGCCCCATACAAATGTCTTATACGCACAGAAGTATGAAACCAGGCAACATGGATGTATGATGGAGAGTACGAGATGGAAATATGAAGACCTCAACGTCAGTGCATTTTGTGAGCAGTAATCAACTTGTTACTCTCTCTCAGCTGATCAGACTGGGTTAAGTGTGGTGCAGAGGGGGCAGGTGAGGACAAGGTAGACAAATGTACTTCTTCTTAATGACAAACATGGAGTTAATAAACAGTCTGTAAAAAAACCAACTTCAAGTACAAAAACATGGAATGAACACGATTTTATTAACCCTCATGTTGCGTGTGAAGCCACTTGTGTAAATATGACATAAAGACCAATAATGGTATATATTCACGAAGATATACAGACTCAATCACTCGTACAAAACAGTTTCAACATTGAGTGTGATTACTCGTCAGGTAAATCCAACAAGCCAAATTGTATGAAGTATCACAGGTTCAGTGTGAAACAAAAGACCATAGCACATATTTACATTCATCAAAGTGCATCACATGGAATGTGCTTAATGGCCAAAAGCCAATCATCTAAAATTCAGGCATATTACAAATGTAATATGGTGATTAAGAATAAATAGAACATCACAACTCATCAGCCTAATCCAGTAGACCATGGAAAACATAATAAACCTCCCAGAGATCTCAGGGAAATGAAACTGTAGTTGTTCTTCGTCCAGAATCACTACATCTGTTGTTCATAGTAGTTAGGTGTTTAGTTCAAGCCACATTATGTTGTGCCAAACAGTTTCTGCCCTGTATTAACACTGACTGTTGCTGGGATTCTTGTGTTCGAGAGTCAGTTCATCAGCTGTCAATGTTACCAGCTATCACAATTCAACTATCACCAAGATATATGACAGACTGAACTACACTGGCCTCTCGTTGTTTTACAAAGAAACATTAGTTTTCAAAAAGTAAACTGACAAACATGACTAACATTGCTCAGAAATAGTTTTCAAAGAGATGCCCATAGAAAACTTATAATGCTAAGGACACAAAACAGCAGCATTTTGTACAATGTTATTAATATTATGAAGATGTGGCAATGGAGTTGATAACAAAATCTTGTAAGAGCACAACAGAACAGTTGCTGCTTACAACAAAATCTTAACAAAACAGGATTGTTTTAACACAAACAAAACAGTATATTCCAATACTTATAATTTCATGAAGGGAGGGGAAAGTCACACATTACAAGTTTCAGCAAAGCATAATGAAAGTGCAATCAGTTGTATTTGATTACACTTTAATTACTTTTGTTAGATGAATAATAAAATATCAAAATATGAGGTAGAAAAGATAGTTAAGTGTCAAACTGGGGAACAGATCACTTAAAACAATGATTTACATCATGAAGCTCACAGAATCCAGGAAAGTGTGTAGCCTATAACCAAATGACAACACAGTGTGACAACAATGTAAACAAAACCACTATATATAAAAAAAGACCCACAACTCTGCTGGACATCTTATACACTTCCACTACTGGGAAAGCATTCCATTGCTGAATGGCTGCTGAAAGAGTATCTGTAATGAACTCCTGAAAATCTACTTTGTATCTGGATCAATTTTTGCGTAACATGTTGTTTTCTACCCCATCACATAACTTTCAGTGCAGTCACAAACATAAATTTATTTTTGTGTACACAGATGAAATCAAATCACATGATAAATTATGGGGACAATGGAAGTTACTGTGATTTCCATTTGAATTATCTCAGTGGAATAAATAATGTGTAACATCTGAATAGGGCCTACAAATAATTATACTTTTTCCTCATAGAAAACATGCAAGTATAAGATCTTAAAATTATACCAGAAAAATTTCCATCAATATCAAATTTAACTGCATACAATGTCTGTAGCGGATAAAAATACAACATTGAGCTACTTCATTTTGCTGCTTCCATCAATCGAAGGGATATGGCTAGTGAACTTGCAACATACTAAGAGGTACTGATGTAATCACCTTTACAATGAAATAAACATCTGAGTAGTCAGACATAGCTGTGAACAAAAGTACACATCGAAAAACATCAAGATTAGATGAATAACTGAATATAGGAGTCTAGAGTACACAAAGATATAGAAAGAAAGAAAAATCATCTTTGTTTTTCCACACAAGATAAATGAAAAATGAAACCACACTGTAAGTATGTTTACAAAACTTTTTGTTTTGCTTGTTAGTTGCAATACATGATTGGAATATCAAGAGAATAGGGTTCCTGTCCGAAAAGGTTTTATACTTTATTTTTTAAGCTGATCATATAAACATTTTTGTATAAACTAACAACTTTAATTCACCTTCACTCTCTTGGAGGCTGCACATGCATACTGTTTACAACATTTACCTTGTTGATTTCTCTGTATCTAGACTACTCCTCCCCCCCCCCCCCCCCACGCCCACAGAGAGAGAGATTTTTTTGGAGGAAAAAAAAAAAAATGTCCGCAGGTATGCCAAATCGAATGATATTATTGGGCTATTTCACTGTAAACACAAGGCGTGCTGAAGTCCCTAAATAGTGCGTTGCACAGGAAAACAAGTAGTATTGTGAGCAAACATACACAATGTCACGGCTATATTTCTGTCATCGTGTATCAAATACATATGCTACGTTATTTAAATAAGTAAACAGCACACAAATTAAGACTTTTGACACATATCGTTCTTGCAACAGTATTTTGAAAACTTCACAGATCAAATTAGTAATGGCCCTCCGCAGTGAAATGAAACTAAGTTAAACGAGTCCCAAAAACTAGTACAGTACTTCAAAGCTTCATAACACATCGTGTACAAACAAGCGTGCACATTCTTTCCTGTTAAACACTTTGACGGGCAAAGTCTTTAAAACCAGAAACAAAGAACTAACCGTGCCCAGCACAGCCGCCTCCTCCTCCTCCTCCTCCCCCCCACCCTTGATGAATACAAGTGAGGCAGTTATGTGTTAATTGGACAAACAAAGAAACAAATAGTATATTACTCACCTTCCAAGCATACGACTTGGCAGCCATCTTGTGTCAAACGTTTAGCAAGTACATGTAGAGTATCACTTGCTGTAAAAGTGGCTTGTTGGCTTCTCTGCTGCTGTTCTGTGACTACGAAATCGCCATACAAAACAAATAAATTCTCTTTATAGGCGCTAGCAATTTTCGCTTTTAAATCACGGCATTTAATCGTTGATAACAAATCAATTTTACCCGCCGCCAATCTCCTTAACATTATACTAGGAATACTGAAATTTAGAGCATGCCTTATATGAGATTCGCCGTATTCGTTTGAACTGCGGCAATCTAATATTACAAGCCGAGATGGATCTGACCGGAGTTCTTGTAGCAGCCACTCCTTACTAACACACAGCTCCATAACAGTTACACGATCGCTATCTTCCGAAGGCATATCATAAACAAACGCTGCCGTACTGTCACTATACACACAACACGCACCGTACAGCCGCGATCGACGGGCCTCGAATTGCTTGTGCCTTGCCTCTCCGCTCGGAAGCTGTCTCTCAACTGACGCAGCGAACTCTACACGCTCCCTGCCGACATCCTGCACCGCAGCCACATCTCATCTGCGCTCTGTAGCTTCTGTGCTCTCATAATCTTCTCACCTACGCGTTTGGAAGATTCCAATAACTGTTCCCACCTCTACATTCATTTCGTAGCAGCACCCCACCTTTACACCCCCGTTCATATTGCCCTTTATACGCCGGTGGTCTAAGGTCACGTGGATGCAGCGGTTCAGCCAATGAGAGCGTGTTACGTCACTTCATTGACTGAGATCCATAGGATATGATTGTACGCTGCACTTGTGGTGGGGAGGAGGCTGTGGAAGGGATGGAGGGGAAAGAGGGGAACGCAGATGAAACAAGAGCGTGGGAGGCGCGGCGCAACGCGGTGCGGCGCGGGATTAGTGAATGGGAGTTGTTACATAGCAATTCTTTGGCAGTCAAGAAAGTATACTAATAAAAACGTCTTTAAAACAAAAGTCTTTAGTGAAGCAGTAGAATGTTCATATCTTAGGTATAAATAGTAGGCAGCTCTTGTGTTTCAGACCAAGGTGGTGCAGTGGTTAACGCACTGGATTCGCAGTCGGTAGGAGCCGTGTTCGAATCTCGTTCTGCTATATCGATTAAGGTTTTCTTGGTTTCCCTAAATCCTTTCAAAAGGAACTAAGTTAGTACCTTTTCCTAATTTGAGGCTGTGTTCCGTCTTAACGACCTCGTGATGGACAGAACCTTTTCCTTCACTGTTTACCGCAGTTCAACAGAGAAGAAATTTTTTATTTTTCCTTTTTTTTGTGGATTCTGTGTAGGTTTAGACATGAGCTTCGAGTCTTCCTTTGTTCCGGTTTTTATATCTAAAACTGATTTTCAGAACCTGTAATAACCAAACAGAGGCTCTTCGAGAGGGCACGAATGTTGACAAAGTAGATAGATGGTTTTGCTTCAAGCTAACTGTAGCTGTTATGGCCCAGTCCAGTTTTCACTAGGCACATTTTGTAATGTCTTAGCAATATCCAGTGACTTTAATTTAATTCCGAAGATGAAGGAATCATTTTGTGGCATTCGCTTCAGAACTGTTCCAGAGATTCGACAGGCAGTAGACCGCTCCATTCGCACAATCGACAGAACAGGCTCTGCTAACGGTTCCACATCGCTGGCAACGGGTTCTACACAACGCTGGTGACTACTTCGAAGGACAGTAACAGGTGCAAACATGTAACTCTTTTGTATCGGTTGTCAATAAATAGTTGCCACTATTTAAGTTCCAACTCTCGTATGAAGAAATTTTAGATTGCTTCAGATACGTATTTTCCAACGTGCCCGGATCCCCTTACATCCTTGCCACAAGATTTGGAACTCGATGGATTATTTATTCTCACTAAACTATGTCATTATTAGTTACTCTTCGTTTTCCGAATGGTTAAGGTTACAACGTCTCCTTGGCATCTTAGACTGACATAACTTCTTATTCTGCCAAAATGTCGCAATTGTTTCAGTATACATTCTCTATAATACTTCTGCAATCAATAGATTAACACAGTGCCAGAAATTATAGGACTTTGATCTTTAGTGTTTCTCCTAAAGGAAAAGGAGTTTTTGGTGCATGAATGTGTTTTGCACGTAACTTGTACGCGCCACCTCGACTGACATTGTTTCAAACCTACCATTCTATTCACATAAATATATTTTGTGCTGTTCCAAATTAAAGAAAAAAAAACTGAAAGTTATGACTGCGCTAAATACGATGATAGTGAACGTATTATTTTAGTGCGTGTGCAAACACTTTGAGATACTATTCCAGCTGCAATAAATGTTTTTTACACCATGTTGTCAAGGCAGAGAGGTATATACGGTGTACACTTAGAGTATTACCAGAAACGCCCTTTCCTAGTCAGTAGTACTGACATCAATGGGAGATTGTTATTACTAGTTTTTTATTTGAAGGGCAATTTCCATTTGATTTTGCTTTTTGACGACGTATTAGTCGAAGAGAAAAAAGTAGAAACTATGTTTACAGTACAACAAAAAAGGCTTCAACATTCTAGACAAGAAGTGAAATTGAAACGTAGGCTTCGGAATCTATCGAAGAAGAGTACGATCCGCCATCTCGAACTTCCGAGACGTTGCGGTTGCTGTTCAAAACATCCGCTTTTCTTAATACGACGAAACTATGAAAAGTTATCAGTCTGGCTCAAAAATGTCGTTGATATCAATGAAATTATACTTTTGTTGTTGTAATACGTGATGCGCTACACCATAATTCATACACAACTTTTTAATGTGTGCGTTTCGTCCTAGTGGATAACCTGATTTCACACAAGATATTTTGGAAATACTAAATGTTCTCGAACAAGCAGGTTTTGTCTTCCAAGATTTCCGAAGGGCGTTCGACGCTGTACAACACGTCGATTGATAACGAAGACGTAGTACTATTTCAAACAAATAACTGGTTTCAGATATTTTTGAGAAATTTGAACTGGATGACTGTTCAGCAATAGCGAAAGTAATATGGAGTGTCACAATGTTATTAGTAACCACAAACGATGTATCAAGAACGGTCAGCAGCACTCTCATAATGTTTGCTGATGATACCGTTGTTTAAAGGAAAATGTCATTGCTAGACTGATTTATGACTGAATGATTGCTGGTCTGAAATGTGGATTAATGCAAGATAATGCTCTTAAAAAAGAAAAGACTTGATGTGAAATTACAGCGTTACTTGTAAGCTTGTGGAACTTGTTTGAATATCTAAGGGTAACAATGCGAAGCTATATAAGATAAAATGTCACGTGAAATCAGCAGAAGAGTGGGCAAATAGAAGAATTAGATTCGTTGGAATGATTTTTGAAAATTGCGGAAAGTATATTAAGAAAGCTTCCCGCCTCGAAGAAAACGATTTATTCACAAACAGCCACCACGGATTCAGAAAATATCGTTCTTGTGAAACACAAATAGCTCTTTATTCTCACAAAGTAATGAGTGCTATCGACAGGAGCTGTCAAACTGATTGCATATCTTTAGATTTCCAGAAGGTTTTCGATACTGTTCCCCGCAAGAGATTTCCAATCAAATTGCTTCCCTATGAACCATCGCCTCAGTTGTGCGACTCGATTCGTGATTTTCTATCAAAAAGGTCACAGTTCATAACAACTGATTGAAATTCATCGAGTAAAACAGAAGGAATATCTGGCGTTCCCCAAGGAAGCGTTGTAGGCCCTCTGTTGTTCCTGCTCTACATAAACGATTTAGGTAACAATCTGAGCAGCCTTCTTAGATTATTTGCAGATAATGACGTCATTTACCGTCTTGTAAAGCCATCAGATGATCAAAACTAATTGCAAAATGGTTTAGACAAGATATCCGTATGGTGCAAAAAGTGGCAGCTGACTTTAAATAATGAGGAGTGTGAAGTTATTCACATGAGTACTAAAGGAAATCCGCTAAATTTCGGTTACACGATAAATCACAAAATTCAACTAAATACCTAGGGCTCACAATTGCGAATAACTTAAATTTGGACGCTCATGTAGATAATGTAGGGAAAACAAAGCAAAGACTAATTTTTTGGCATCACACTGAGAAAATGTTGATGGGATTGCTTACACTACGTTTGTCCTCCCTATTCTGGAGTATTGCTGTGCAGTGTGGAATCCACGTTAGATGGGATTGACGGAAAACGTCAAAAAGTTCAAAGATGGGCCTCATGTTTTTTTATTATTGTGAAACCCAACTTTCTCCCCAGAGTTTGAAAATATTTTGTTGGAGCTCACCTACTAGAGAGAAATAATCATCGTAATAAAATAAGATAAATCAGACCTCGAACGGAATGATTTAACACTTTCAGACCCTCTGACTACACCTGTGTACATTAACTCTTACTGTGTCATAGCCAAAATAGAAGCATTTTTTCCCAATGGAAACCTGAGGTTCACATTTGTGAATGTTCAACATTTTTATAATGTGAGAGAGCTGCCAGCAGTTGGCCTTCACTATGAAAATATCAGCAAGTCAATGTAGTAGTGCGCAGCAGCTCGTGACCACCAAAATACACGGTTGGGGTTGGTTCGCTATATTTCGCTGTATAATTGAATATTGTTATTGTTATTTTTCATGGGAATTATTGAATAATCATTTTATTTAATACAATAGAGAATATTTCATAATTTGTTATTTTGTTCCATAAAATGACACCAAGTGAACAAAGAATATTTTGAGATCAGGTACATACTTTTGTATAAATCTTGCATCTAAAATCATTAAAAAATCAAATACGAGTATTACAGAAAATAAGAGCATGTAAATTATGTTATTACTTGTTTGATGCATCCCGCAACGATGTCCTCTCCTATTTCGATCTCTTCACCTTAGTGTAGCATTTACACCCAGCATCATCAATTATTTGTTGGTGAATCCAGATCTCCGCCTACCTTTAAAATTTTTACCGTCAATAGCACCCTCTAGTACCACGGAAGCTAATCCTTGATGTCTTAACATGTCTCCTATCGTCTTTTCCTTTCTTATATTTAGCGTTTTCAACAATTTATTTCACTGACGAGACTGCAAAAAAACGCATCATTTCTTATCTTATTTGTTTGTTTGATTTACAGCGCCCTTCTGTAAGACCACATATTAAACACTTCGATTCTCTTCTTATTCGGTTTTCCCACAGTTGAAGATTCACTTCCGTACAATGTCGTGTTGCAGACGTACGTTCTCAGAAATGTCTTCCTCAAAGTAAGGCAAAAGTTTGATGCTAGTAGACTTTGTCGCTAATGTAATTTGTGCCGCTCGTCGTACTTTCGTCTTCCTTTGGTATACTTCAGTCAATATTCGGTGCTCTGCGTATTGTTCATTCCTTTAAATAGGTCGTGCAATTCCTCCTCGCGTTCACAGAGAATAGCAATGTCATCGATGAATTTGATTATTAATATCCTTTCACATGAATTTTATCTTTCATCTGACTATTTTTTTTTCTTCACTGCATCTTCTGTATGCAGGTCGAACATCAGCGGAGAAAGATTGCATCCCTGCCTTCCGAGCACTTATTTCTTCGTTTTCCACTCTTATTGTTCTCTATTAGTTCTTGTACTGTACTGCACTGTATATTATCCATCTTTACTTGCAGTGTAGACCACTTTCGTGAAGATTTTAAACATCTTGTAACCCTTTACTCTGTCGAATGCTTTTTCCAAGTTGGTGAATCCTGTGAAACTGTCGGTTGCAAATTTAGATGGTACAGTTCCACTCTCATAGTTTACGCACCCCAACTTGAATATAATTTGGTTGCCACTTCTCCCAATGATCTGGGAAAGTCTGCAGAAATCTTAACCATCCTTGTTTGACAGCGAGTATGCTAAAGCTCTGCCAAATTTGACTCTCCGAACCCATTTCTTCTTCCATCACTTTAGAAAGCAGTTTCTTCTCCTTAGTGTACTCTTTTCATTTATCCTCCCCTTCCATTCCCGTTCCCCAGCTGCATTTGAATCTCTTTTGCACTCTTAGTTTTAATGACCTTATTTTAAATTCTCCGAAAGTCAGTTTAATTTTTTTGTATGCCGACCGCATACTTTAGACAGCCAATTCCTTCTAGATTTCTTTAGATTTATTTTATGCTGCCATTTTACTCTAGCTTTCATCGACTTGCTATTGATTTGATTCCTAAGCACATGAAATGCATCAGCAGTTACGGATACGGGCAACCATCAGCTGTGTAATGGAACGACGACAATAAACATTTGGGCCAGACCGAGACTCGAACCCGGATTTCCCACTTTACGGGAGCGATCGCCTTAACAGCTTAGGCTATTCGTGCTGAAACGTCCCCTTACAAAAATTTATGAATTACAGTGCTGATGAACCTCTTACGTTATTTGATTTTCAAACACCTGAGCAGAACTGAACGTACTCAGACATTTCTCTCTTTACTTATTCTGATCAACACTAAACTGTCACACAATATTTTTAGTACAACGCAATCTGACTTTCAATAATCCCTACAAAAGAATGGCCCTGACTAACAAAAAGCTATACCTTTCATGAATCACTTACCTCACAAAAATCTTCGTTACTCGAACTACTGCAATACAGCGAGCGCCAGTACTGCCAGCTAAATAAAAGATTCTAACTACTGAAGGCACTAACTACGGATAGGCATAGTTAGCAAATGAAAGATTTTTATAGAGAACAAACAATGCATTTACCTTAATAATATCCAAAAATCATCATATATATATCAGTTCATGATATACAGTATTACAAATTTACTCTTTCTGATGGAAACACGTCCAGATCGTACGCTCTCAAAATTCTGCTATCTCTTTCCCTACATCCACCACTGCTGGCGGCTCACCTCCAACTGCGCAACGCTACGCGCTGTTCGCATCCAACTGCCCAACACTACAATAACAAATATTCCAACAATGCAAACCAGCCACTGACTTCACACAGCACAGTCAGTGATTTTCATATAGAGCGCTACGTGGCGTTACCAGCACAAAAACCTAAACAGCCTACTTACAGTGCACGACTCAGACCCGACTCACACTTCCAATTGAAAGTCGCTGCCTGGTATTGATGGATAAATACGATATTGCACTGCCTGTATTCTTACGAAGTATGATGTAATGTTTCTTCGGACATGGATGCACGTCCGAAGGAATATTGAATCGTACTTCTTACAACACAGGCACTGCAATATCGTATCCCTCCGAAATGATTTGTATTGCTATATTCCTTTCGTTTCCTGAAAATTTTGTGAAGTTTGAGGCATTTCTTCGGAGGGCTATTTTAAACTAAATAATGCTCAAGTCTTCTCGGTTTCTCAGTAGCACAACAGAAACCCATCTTGCTAAATAAGCTTGCCCGTTGCCAGACCCGACAGTCTGGATAAGTATGGCAGTGGTCACTTGGAAACTAATTCGTCACTCTTCATCAAGTACCAACGAGATAAAAGCTTGGAACGTAGCAATTTGTGAGGCAACACTGCAGACAGTGTTAAGACTACTGTCTGATTTGATATCGGGGCGTATACACCGCTGAGTCACCACTTGCCACCATCCACAGCAAGGGCCGTTGGCAGCACATACACTAGCTGGGTGCTAGTGCCAGGATTAGATGCTGTTGGACCTCCACCATGACGATGCAGGTGGTCACATTAATATTTGAAAGGATTAAAGTCTAGGGAAACTGTATGTCGCAATACCCTTCAAGTCTCGACTCTGCGTTCCAGGCATTACTGATAATTATACACTGCCATGTCACATTAATGTGACTACCTCTCAAAAGCCTGAATACCCACATTTAGCAGCGCGAACCGCTAAGAGACGTATAGGAAGAGAGTCAGTAGATTCTGGAAGGTGCCGACAGAGATGTGCTGACTCCAGTGACGTGGGCCGTTGCGCTAGGTTTCTCAATTGAGAATCCATGGCGGGAACATCCCGATCGTGGTGGTCTCACAGCTTCACTATTGGGTTTAAATCTGAGGAGTTAGGTGGTCAGGGTAGTACGGTAGACTTATACTGTCGCTCTTCGAAACACGCACGTACTCTGCGAGCTCTGTGACACGCTGCATTGTCATGCTCGTAGATGCCATCGTACCGAAAAAATAAACTGCATGTGGCGATGAACATGGTCACCAAGGATAGATTCATACACGTATTGATCAACTGTGTATGCTTCTCAGGATCATCTAGTAAATACCTCGAAAACATACCGCTCTCTCCTCCAGCCTGTGGCTTTCTGACGATTGATGAAGGGAGTTCGCTTTCAGACGTTTCGCGCCGAGAGGGCATGAAACGCAATTCAAATGAAAAGGCCACCTGTAACCACTCTGTGGACGCCCAATTCCGATATTTGCGTCCAAATTCCAGTCTTCGTTGCCAATGAATGCCAATCAGCATGGGTGCCTGAACTAGGCACCTGCTGTGGAAATCCATACGTAGCAACGTTCGCTCAATGTTCGTTTAGCAGAACGCAACATCCCCAAGACTGGCTGATTTCCACGGAAGCTCGAAATTTAGTGCGGACGTCAATGCGAGATGCTTTTAATAGTTTCCGCAATGAAACATTGTCTGAAAATGTGGTAGCAAACCCAAAGAGATTCTGGTCGTATGTAAAGTACACCAGTGGCAAAAAACAGTCAATACCGTCACTGCGCGATAGCGATGGAAATGTTACCGACGATGGTGACACTATAGCGGAGTTAATAAATACAGTTTTCAGTAATTCCTTCACGAAAGCAGATGAAGTAAATATTCCAAAATTCGAAACCAGAACAGCTGTTAGCATGAGTGACATAAAAGTAGATATCCTAGGTGTTACGAAACAACTCAAATCACTTAAGAAAGGCAAGTCTTCCGGTCCAGATGCTATACCAGTAAGGTTCCTTTCAGAGTATGCAGACACAACAGCGCCTTTCTTAGCAATCATATACAACCGCTGACTTGACGAAAGGTCTGTTCCTAAAGACTGGAAGGTAGCACAGGTCACACCAATATTCAAGAAAGGAAATAGGAGTAACACATTGAATTACAGACCCATATCACTGACCTCGGCTTGCGGTAGGATTTTGGAGCATATATTGTACTCGAACATAATGAATCACCTTGAAGAAAATGACTTATTGATATATAACCAACATAGATTCAGAAAATATCGTTCTTGCGCAACACAGCTAGATTTATTCCCATGCAGTAATGAGTGTTGTCGACAAGGGATCTCAGATCGATTCCATATTCCTGGATTTCCGGAGAGTTTTTGATACTGTTCCTCACAAGCGACTATTAATCAAATTGCGTGCATATGGAGTATCGTCTCAGTTGTGTGACTGGATTCGTGATTTCCTCTCAGAGAGGTCACAGTTCGTAGTGATAGACGGTAAAAAATGGTTGAAATGGCTCTGAGACTTAACGTCTATGGTCATCAGTTCCCTAGAACTACTTACACCTAACTAACCTAAGGACATCACACAACACCCAGTCATCACGAGGCAGAGAAAATCCCTGACTCCGCCGGGAATCGAACCCGGGCGTGGGAAGAGAGAACGCTACCGCACGACCACGAGCTGCGGACGATAGACAGTAAATCATCGAGTACAACAAATGTGATATCTGGCGTTCCGTAAGGTAGTGTCATTGGCCCTCTGCTGTTCCTGTTTTACATAAATGATCTAGGTGATAATCTGAGCAGCCCCCTTAGATTGTCTGCAGATGACGCTGTAATTTACCGTCTAGTAAAATCATCAGACGATCAATTCCAATTACAAAATGATCCAGCGAGAATTTCTGTATGGTGCGAAAAGTGGCAGTTGGCACTAAACAAAGAAAAGTGCGAGGTCATCCACATGGGTACCAAAAGATGTCTGATAAATTTTGGGTATACGATAAATCGCACAAACATAAGGGCTGTCAATTCGACAACATACCTAGGAATTACAATTACGAGCAACTTAAATAGGGAAACTAGATAGATAATATTGTGCGGAAGGCGAAACCCTGCCGGGGTGGCCGAGCGGTTCTAGGCTCTTCAGTCTGGAACCGCGCGACTGCTACGGTCGCAGGTTCGAATCCTGCCTCGGGCATGGATGTGTGTGATATCCTTAGGTTAGTTAGGTTGAAGTAGTTCTAAGTTCTAGGGGACTGATGACTACAGATGTTAAGTCCCATAGTGCTCAGAGCCATTTGAACCATTTGCAAGGTTCGCAGGAGAGCTTCTGTGAAGTTTGGAAGGTAGGAGACGATGTACTGGCGGAATGAAAGCTGTGAGGACGGGGTGTGAGTCTTGCTTGGTAGCTCAGTTGGTAGAGCACTTGACCGCGAAAGGCGAAGGCCCTGAATTCGAGTCTAGACCCGGCACACAGTTTTAATCTGCCATGAAGTTTCATATCAGCTCACACTCCACTATAGAGTGAAAATTTCATTCTAGTATGAATAATAATAGCAAAAATAAATTAATCGGCTACTAATACAAAACGGGACGCGATATGAAAACGTAAAACCACTAGAAAGGACACAATATCTGGAGTGTACCAGCATCTCAGCTGGAGCGCTCGTACCAAGGAGCAGGCCAGACAAACTAGGAGTAATATGGACTTCAGTTAAAAAAACACTTAGGTATAGCGCTGGAATTATTCAATATGTCAATAAGCCTGACGGACAGTTCTGAAGAATAATGACAGTACATTCTGCATTTTTTCTGTATAGCGCATCTTAAATTTATTTTAATTTGTATTTTTAAATTCTCTATAGTTTGCGTAATTCTGATGCATTACAATACATTATTAGGGTTGGAACTAAAGATCCTAGTGCTGAAATCTAATCAAACCAACAATCTCACGTTTACTTTCATATTCGAAACCCTTTTCCATTGAATTATACACTCTATGAACTGTGAATTACGAGAACAGTCATAATAGAATGTAGATTAAACAATGAGCACGACAAGGGATCGATTAGACTCTTTTACGTTTTGCCTCAGATCAGCGCAACCCCTTACAGTAGTAAAGTCTGACAAAAGCTTATTGTTGTTCCGTCTCCGTGAAAGTTTAATTTTAATGTGCTACACAGTTATAGTAGCGCGGCGTTAAAACTGATACCAACGTATGGAAGTAAAAGTAAATTGTTCCTGGATTTATTTTGGAGTTTCTGCGTTTCTTATTTTCCTTTTTGCCTTGTGTTTCCTTTTTCCTTGTCTTGTCTTTTCATTTCTTCACACTTTTTCGCCCCGTTTTTCTATGATATCTACATACTTCTGATGTATGTATAATTACGACGACGATCTGCAACAGATGTCATTAAAATGGGTTACCTAAATATCTGTATAAAATCTGTATATAATATAATATAATAGAACAAACTTCCGAAATCTCCTGGCAGCGTTAGTGCCTGTTTCACGTTAGCAAATATTTTCCTCTGACATCCAAGGAACGCAGCAGCAGTGGTCAATGTTTTCACGTTGCTGTCACCTACTGTGAAGCACAGTATTCGTTTCTTCCTGCAGTGGTTCGTTGGCTGAAGGGAAACATCCGTCGCATATCTATCAGCTACACTATGTGATCAAAAATATCCGGACAACCCCAAAAACTTAAGTTTTTCATATTAGGTGCAGTGTGCTGCCATTTACTGCCAGGTATTCAGTATCAACGACCTCAGTAGTCATTAGACAACGTGAGAGAACAGAATTGGGCCCTTCGCGTAATTCATGGACTTCGAATGTGGTCAGGTGATTGGGTGTCACTTGTGTCATACGTCTGTACGCGAGATTTCCACACTCCTAAACAGTCCTGGGCCCACTGTTTCCGATGTGACAGTGAAGTGGAAACGTGAAGGGACAGGTACAGCACAAAAGCGTACAGGCCGACGTAGTCTGTTGGCTGACAGAGAACGCCGATAGTTGAAGAGGGTCGTAATGTGTAATAGCAGACATCTATCCAGACACACAGGAATTCCAAAGCTGCATCAGAATCCACTCCAAGTATTATGACAGTTAGGTGGGATGTGGGCGGTGAGAAAATTTGGATTTCATGGTCGAGCGACTACTCATAAGCCACACATCACGTCCGTAAATGCCAAACGACTCCTCGCTCGGTGTAAGGAGCGTAAACATTGGACGATTGAACAGTGGAAAAATGTTGTGTGGAGTGACGCATCACGGTACACAATGTGGCGATCCGATGGCAGGGTGTGGGTACGGCGAATGCCAGGTGAACGACATCTGCCAGCGTGCGTAGTGCCAATAGTGAAATTCGGAGGAGGTGGTGTTATGGTCTGGTCGTGTTTTTCATGGCGGGGGCTTGCACCCTTTATTGTTTTGTGTGGCACTATCACAGCACAGGCCTACATTGATGTTTTAAGCACCTTCTTGCTTCCCACTGTTGAAGAGCAATTCGGGGATGGCGATTGCATCTTTCAACACGATCGAGCACCTGTTCATAATGAACAGCCTGTGGCGGAGTGGTTGAATGGCAATAACATTCCTGTAATCGACTGGCCTGCACAAGATCCTGACCTGAGTCTTATAGAACATCTTTGGGATGTTTTGGAACGCCGACTTCGTGCCAGGCCTCACCGACCGACATCGATACCTCTCCTCAGCGTAGCACTCCGTGAAGAATGGGCTGCCATTCCCCAAGAAACCTTCCATCACCTTACTGAACGTACGCCTGCGAGAGTGGAAGCTGTCATCAAGGCTAAGGGTGGGCCAACACCAGACTGAATTCCAGCATTACCGATGGAGGGCGCCACGAGCTTGTAAGTCATTTTCAGCCAGGTGTCCGGATACTTTAGATCACATAGTGTATCTCTGTGTGCTATGGGCAGCCGGAGCGGAATGAAATTCGTTTACCTCGTATTCAAAAGACTGGGTCTGAACTCACCTGTTAGATCCAGGGTGTTAAAAAAATCCATGAATCGATGTCTGCTATACTTACTTTCTCTTTTAGTCTTTTTTTTTTCCACATGCCTCTTTCCGGGGTCACCCAAACCTACTGACACCCCTGATCTTTGTCGCCTTTAATTACGTTCCCTTTCTAGGGATATATTTAAAGCGCGATGACTATATGATCAAAAGTATTCGGACACCCCTCTGTAATGCGGAATCGACGAATAAATGTCACGGACCCGCCAGTATGAAAGGGGCGGGGAGTACTATGTTGTCAGTGGAGAAGAGATAATAGCAGAATAGTCGATCAGGAGAGTTGAGTGACTCCGAATGTAGACTGGTCATTGGATGTCACTGGAGTAACAATCCATCAACATTTCAACCCTTCTAAAACCGCCGAAGTTGACTATTGGTGAAGCGATTGTGAAGTAGAAGTGCGAAGAAACAACCATAGATAAACTAAGACCAGGCGGGACACATGTACTGACAGATCTGGAGGGATGAATCCTACTGTCTCTTGTGTCATCCAATGGAAGGGTTCGGTTCTGGCGAATGCCTAGACAACGTTACTTCTCATTACGTGTAGGTGACACTAAAGAGACTGCCTACACTATGCACGTCCATACTCTGCTAGAGCATTATTTTGCAGTATGGGATCGTTACCGTATAGGATTGACGGAGGACATAGAAAATGTCCACAGAAGGGCAGCTCGTTTTGTACGAGTTTATTGTGAAAGAGGGGAGTGTGTTTCACGGGTATGTTAAGTGAGCTGGGGTCGCAACCATAAAAAAAAGGCGTTTTTCGTTCCGATGAGATCATTTCACGAAATTTCAATCACCATCTATCTCCTCCGAATGCCAATGTACATAGAAAGAAATAATCATCATCGCAAAATTAGCTGCCAGGCACTTAAGTGTTAACTGTGGATTAGTCATGCAGACCTCGTGCCAACTGTGAAGCACTGAGGAGTTGATGTTACAATATGGAGGTTCATGATTGGGGTGTGGTCACTTTATTGCGCTTTAGAAAACACTAAGTGCGGAAGAATGCGAACCCATTTTATAGCATTGTGTATTACTTACTACAGAGGAACAGTTCAGAGACGATGATTGTTCGTATCAGCACAAGAGAGCATCCTGTCGTAATGCGGTATCACTTAGTCAATTGTTTATGGACAATAACGTGCCTGAAATGGTCCAGCCTGCTCAGAGTCTCGACCTAAGGCCAACGGAATACCTTTGGGGTGAGTTAGAACGTCGACTTCGCTATAGAACCTAGCGACCAAGATCACTACCTCTGTTTTCGACCCTTGAGGAAGACTGGGCTGCCATTCCTCTGCAGACATTCAGACACTTCATTGAAAGTGTCCCCAACAGAGTTCCAGATTAGCAGACTTTGAGCCAATGTCTCCACAGTGTGTCATGAAGTGAGAGCATATTGTGATACTGATGATGGTGATCCAACCGCCGGATTGGGACGTTAAGTTCGGCGGCCCCCTTCGTGTTATTCGAGAGGAGTAGGCTATGTACCGTACCGGCACTGGGTTTCATCCAGATAGGACACTACAGTACACACACACACACACACACACACACACACACACACACACACACATTACATTCTCTTACACCTCTCTGATGAAGTTAAACATCACGCGACTCTCACATTTCGTGAAGGAAAGTCCTCATTGTCTGCGAATGAAACGATATACCTATTCAATCAGGCATCTGAACCCGCCCTTCGTGATCTTTCAGTAAACCATGCCAAAATTTAATGTTTAAGGTGTAGCGTTACGCGTACTTAGGCGAGCAATTTGCTCTCCAGGAAGTGGTATGAAGGGAGGTGAAATTGTTGTACAGCTCAATTCTAGCGGGCGCAGGGCTCAGGGCGTACATCAGCAATTCCGGCTGTCACCGGTACGGTCACCCAGCCAGGTACAAAGACGAGCAGCGTCGCCGGAAATTTCCCAAAGGTGGGAATCTGGATGGCTATTGCTCACATGGCCTATGTGCAGGAGATGCACCAAAAATGGTGAAATGCCAGACTAACTTAAAATGGCTTCTTACAGCTCTTCAAGAATCTATAATAGTTTACAGACAAGTATTAAAGCAAATCTGAATAAATTTACGATCTCATAAAAATGAGGCGCATCCAACGACTCAACAATATTTTCAACATCTTTTAACACTACAGAACTTAATGTTTCACAGTGAATAAATATGTTCACTTCTAAACACTTCACGCGATTTCAACAAACGTAATCTCAGATTATAGCATTGCACAATAGCTATCATCCCTGAAAGCTATTCATCTGTACTTGTTTTATTTATTGACTTATTACGTTTTGTATATCCTTTTCATTACACAAATGTTTGTCAGAACATCATATCCTCCTCAGCTACACAGTAAATGAATACAGCATGAATACCTCATTCTTGTCATACTTGGCCGGCCGAAGTGGCCGTGCGGTTCTAGGCGCTACAGTCTGGAACCGAGCGACCGCTATGGTCGCAGGTTCGAATCCTTTCTCGGGCATGGATGTGTGTGCTGTCCTTAGGTTAGTTAGGTTTAATTAGTTCTAAGTTCTAGGCCACTGATGACCTCAGAAGTTAAGTCGCATAGTGCTCAGAGCCATTTGAACCATTTGTCATACTTGTGTATTTAGTTATCGAACAGTTTACTATTTCACCAGTAACTTTATTTAAATATTAATTACAATTGATCATACAAAGGCATGGTAACTTAAGAAGCGGTCAACCGCATTTGTTAACTGGCACCACGTTTGTAAAAGAGCACCAAAAAACGCTTCTGACGAGCAGGCCTAAATAACTGTTTAAACAATATTTAACGACAATCTGTTGCCATTTATCGAGATCGCACTTGTGCAAGAGTACTGGCTTATTTATTTATTTATTTATTTATGGACAAACCTATATTTATATTTATATTTATTGAGAATGGTCTGAGTGTGAGTGAAGTTTATACCATTTCTTTATTCAATGACTGTTGTGATACGTTAGTTCTGTCAGAAAGTCTAAACCTGTCAGTAGAACTTATGAACGGTGCTTTTTCAATGGGAACAGCATTCTTCCAATGGATAAGCAGACAGTAGCAGAACAATTTTATGCGATTTGGGGAACGAGGCAGACCTGCCTGTGGTAACAAGTGGTATTCGATCGTGGAGGTTGAGTCTGGGCTGTGAATAGCCACTACCTTACTTCAGTTTCTGAAGGGACTTTATATTTTGAGACGCCTTAATATGCTCCAGAGTAAGACACTAACTTATTCTGCTTGTCTCACGGAACTGAGGATAGATAGATACGAGCTACTATTTTTTCTATCAGATGCGTTGATTTGTGACTCATCATGTTTAACTCCGAACTGTTTTGAGCTGATGAAGATCTCGTGTATTGTGATCCCGAAATGGACTTGCTTCTCGCGTATCTTTAATAACCATTTAGTCTTGGGAGTTTGCTACCAGTCTCATAACGCTCTCAACGAAACTTTACTGCCTTTGATAAAGGTATTTTCTATCTGTATTTTAACTGAATATCGTAGATCCACTTCCCGTATATCTGAGATATCCTTTCTTAAATAATTGTTATTCAACATGATTCTCTGTCGTCTACATCAATTACAGACATTGTAACAGAACCCTTATTATTAAATTATTCATTTAACTTTTATTGTGTATTTATGTGTATTTCATTAACTCACATTTCTAGCCAATGCATAGACTATTTGACTGCAGAATCACAACTACAGAGAATTATTTGCAGCGAATTAGCTGCAGGGCATGAAATCAGAAGTGTCCTGCTCGACCCAATGACTACATCAAGCTATTCTGTTTAAATAATCCGTGCATAGCCCAAGTGCCTGAAGTACGAGAAACCGCAGGGAAAATGCAACTGGTTTGCTCGTATGGGATGCTGTTTGGAAGAGCAACTACTACATATTTGTAACTGTTAGGTGCCATCACGAAGTTCTCTTCAAATCAAGGTAAACTTTAGAATTCAGATTGCTGAATGCGTTTGCTGATGACGATGGCTGCGTCACCTCTACAGAGCGGTCTTCTATCTCCACACTTCACCATTCGAGACTTTTCGCCTCTGCAAGCCAAGTGTTACGCACAAGCAACTGTAACCCCTGTTTATTTTTCTGAGCAGTCCTCGTGGCATCTTTTGTTATTACACATGTTGTGACTGACTCAAATGTAGCCGTTACTGGCACCTCTGTTAAACTCCAACAATAAATTATTGTTGAGTTTATTCTTACTATATTTTTCTGTCAAAACTATTACTTCTCACATTTGGTATGTGCTGTGACTCTAACGATTTAGACACTGACAGGACATCAAACGCTAATCTTGCAATGTTTATGCGATCTTACTTAATATACCTTAAGTTCTGCAACATGACGCTTCGAAAGCGTACGGATCATCAACGTGGCGCTGGTGCTGATTTTAGTTGGTCGGGCCCAGATAAAAAGTCAATAAGCTTTATGACGTAATGGTTCCGAACTGTTCGTTATACAACCTTCTTTTATGCCATACTGCTTAAAAACACTAGCAATATAGTAAATATGGTAATTACGCAGTTATAAATATAAGCCTAATCCAAGAAATGCTGTAGCTAACAATAAAGTGTATACAGAAGTGAACTCAATATTTTTTTTTGTTTGATGCATATGACGCTGTAGTTGGTTGATGTGCACCTAACCATTTGATTTCTAACTGTTCTTCCATACTCAACAAATTAGATGACTTTTTAGCAAACAGTCTACTCCATTTGTTTTAAAATCGCGTTAAGAATACTCGAGCTTCAACCACACATCTCCAAAATATGGAAAGAGATGTGAGTGAAAATTCTTCCTACAGGGAGGGCCCTACCGAGGTAGTGACGACATAGGCCCCCGCCAAGAGCGCAGAAGCGGAGTGGGCGCAAAAATTAACCAGAAAAAAAAGAGTCACGTGAGTTCTCCTGCCGCGGGTGTTCCCATCATCGCCCTGTTACTGCAAATGCTGGCTGTTGTCACAGTGTCTCAGTGTCACAGCGTCGCAGTAGCTCTTAAAAGAAATGAGTACCATCGAACATGCGTCACTTGGCTCTGAGCACTATGGGACTTAACTTCTGAGGTCATCAATCCCCTAGAACTTAGACCTACTTAAACCTAACTAACCTAAGGACATCACACACATTCATGTCAGGAAAGCTTTGAACGAGAGTTCAGCTTCTTATTCTGATTTTGGTGCCAAATATAACAGAAATGCCGGCCGCGGTGGTCTCGCGGTTCTAGGCGCGCAGTCCGGAACCGTGCGACTGCTACGGTCGCAGGTTCGAATCCTGCCTCGGGCATGGATGTGTGTGATGTCCTTAGGTTAGTTAGGTTTAAGTAGTTCTAAGTTCTAGGGGACTGATGACCACAGCAGTTGAGTCCCATAGTGCTCAGGGCCATTTGAACCATTTTTTATAACAGAAATGTCGATACAGCAGAGGTAGTTAACGAAATAGTTGCTTTCAAAATCCAGTACAAAGAGCTGATGAAAAGCACTACAAAGAGTCCCATTTGGATATTTTAATTTTCTTTTTATTGAAGTATGGGTTACGAAATGTTTAACGAAACATCGAAATGGCTTTGAGGATATTTATGGCCATATCAATGCAGTTTCAGAAAATTAAAGATGGTATAAAACTATTTATGGTCGAGTACAGGTGAAGCAGACTGGTCAAATTCAGCTATCTTGTTGATAGAATACGACACAACTGCTAAATTTGACTTCCATGACATTATCTATGACTTTGTTGAGCTCAAAGCAAGAAAGTGAAAAGAAGAATTATAATAAGAACATATTTCTTGGAAGGGAATGTGTTCTGAAAACTTCATTTAGCCCTCTTTATTTTATTTTATTTCCTGTTAAAGATTCTTACGCTTTTAATAATTTAATAGGAGCACCTCGTGATTAAGTTAACAGGCAATAGCTACCACAAACAATAAGATATAGACTTTGTTTTACTTTCAACGATGTTCTACAATTTGTACAGGTTTTGAAAAATACAGAACACTTTGAACGATTGGAAATAGGACTTTCACATTCACAGGACATGAAGATTAGTATGTTCTACAGGAATGATTAGCATTTCAATCACCTGTTTTCAGCATGTATCCTGTTGCCTAGAAGGTACAGGGTCCGCCATGGGCCCTGATAACTTGTTCCGTGCGTAATAACATCGACGCGCATAAGGCGTGAAAGGCGTCCTGTGGTATAGCAATCCTCGCTGCATTTACCTTGTTCCGAAGTTCATCTGTGGTGGGTAGCATTGGGTACACCCTTCGTTTCACCATATCCCACACATTTTCGATTGGCAGCAAGTCTGGTGGTCTTATGGGCCAAGGAAAAAGGCTGACATCCTGTGACAGCAAGAAGACCCGTGTTAGCGCAGCAATATGTGGTCATGCAATGTCTTGCTGAAAAATGGCGTCTGGGGTGTTGTGCAGAAATGGTATGGCTACGGGTCGCAGGACGTTATTCACGTAGCTGGTCACAGTGCCCTGCACACGGACGAACTGTCATTTGTGGTTGTACCCAATAGCACCCTGCAGCATAAGGCCTTGAGTTGTCACTGTATGTCTTGTGTGAATGCAGTCACTGTGATGCCGCTCCCCCTGCCTGTGGCGAATCAAAATGCAGCTATCATTTTCAAACCAACAGAATCTGGATTCATCCGAAAACACTATCTGAAGCCATTCCTGTCCCCAGTGGCGTCGTTCCATACACCATCGCCGTTTAGCATGTTTCTGTACATTCGTCAAAGGTAGGCGGAGAAGGTGACGACAAGTACGTAACCTATGCCGTAATAAACGGCGACGGACTATGAGCCCTGAGAGTATACTATGTGTTACACTGTTACCTGTTGCACCAGAGCCATAGAGGGCGCAGATTTGTCCTGCAATGCCATTCGGATGAGGTGTCGATCTTCTCGGGGGGTGGTCTGTGTGGTGCGACCTGATCCATCTTGTCGAGTTCTATGACCTTCCGTGGATCATTCTGTGCACACCGTTGCACTGCCGAAACACACGAACGGCAATTTTCCGGACGGATGCATCCCATTCTATCATGCCAATAATGCGAACTCTTTCAAACCCACTGATCTGAGAATACGGTTCGTGCATATGTCAGCGAGGCATCCCGCATGTCTGCTCAAGTCACACTTACCCATTACCTTCAGTTTATAGCGACAACGAGGGCCACGGGCACATTTAACCGGTAGGTGGTGTTGCACCGCGATATCAGCGTTGTCCTTGAACCCTCTGGCCGCCATCCTTCAAATGCTAATCATTTCTGCAGATCACACCAATGTAAACGGCCTGTGAAGATGAACGTCCTATCTCTAGTAGCTCAAGGTGTTCTGTTTTGCCGGCCGGTGTGGCCGAGAGGTTCTAGGCGCTACAGTCTGGAACCGCGAGACCGCTACTGTCGCAGGATCGAGTTCTGCCTCGGGCATAAAGTTGATCGTCGGTAAAGCAGATGCCAGACTGAGATTCATTGGAAGAATCCTAAGGAAATGCAATCCGAAAACAAAGGAAGTAGGTTACAGTATGCTTGTTCGCCCACTGCTTGAATACTGCTCAGCAGTGTGGGATCCGTACCAGATAGGGTTGATAGAAGAGATAGAGAAGATCCAACGGAGAGCAGCGCGCTTCGTTACGGGATCATAAATTATCTGGGAGTACGCATTAGGAGTGATTTAAATTGGAATGATCATATAAAGTTGATCGTCGGTAAAGCAGATGCCAGACTGAGATTCATTGGAAGAATCCTAAGGAAATGCAATCCGAAAACAAAGGAAGTAGGTTACAGTATGCTTGTTCGCCCACTGCTTGAATACTGCTCAGCAGTGTGGGATCCGTACCAGATAGGGTTGATAGAAGAGATAGAGAAGATCCAACGGAGAGCAGCGCGCTTCGTTACAGGATCATTAGTAATCGCGAAAGCGTTGCGGAGATGATAGATAAACTCCAGTGGAAGACTCTGCAGGAGAGACGCTCAGTAGCTCGGTACGGGCTTTTGTCAAAGTTTCGAGAACATACCTTCACCGAAGAGTCAAGCAGTATATTGCTCCCTCCTACGTATATCTCGCGAAGAGCCCATGAGGATAAAATCAGAGAGGTTAGAGCCCACACAGAGGCATACCGACAATCCTTCTTTCCACGAACAATACGAGAATGGAATAGAAGGGAGAACCGATAGAGGTACTCAAGGTACCCTCCGCCACACACCGTCAGGTAGCTTGCGGAGTATGGATGTAGATGTAGATGTAGAAAGGTAGTTTTCTGGGAGTGAGGTGGTGGAGGGCGGGGCACAGCTTTAACAGTTCAGGCTCAGCACGGTACGGCTCTGGCTACGGGTCCATGCCGGCTGGTTCTCTCTTCCGAGGGGCGAGGTGGAGAAGGGGAAACAGCAACAGAGCATAGAAGTGCTTCGGTGCTCCGTGGGAACAGCCTGGTCGTGTCACTATGACTGCAGTTTTCCGATCCGGGGGTGTGGAGGTAGTACGGGCCACCTGACGCTGGCCCCGATGTTGGAAGCATGAGGTAGGGTAAGGAAAACAGGTTCGTCACTGTGGAAGAACACGCTGGAAGGAGGGTGATAGAGAGGTAGCTGCCAGTCCCGGGCCGGCTATGGGAAGCCCAGAGTAACATCGTTTCTCTGTAACGGAACAGTGGAACCTAGACCTGATTATCGTACTCAAACTGTTCAATATAATTCTGAAAAAATACAAATAGTAAAATTATATCAGAAAATTGCTAGTGGGGCCGAGCCCCTCTGGCCCTTAAGTACGAGCAAAAATCATCGTCATCTTGCAGAGCTGCTCTTCACTAGCGGAGTCCACATGGACCACAAACTTCTTTATCTTTCCCAGTCTTCCCATCTTCCCTCTGCCGCAACTCTGGCCCAGTCTTCTCCTTTCTTCGGAATGATTTCGCGCACTCCTCTTAGTCATATGTCTTTGGCGTTAATCTTGGTCTGTTGCCATCCGCAATCACTTCGTACATCTTCCTTGTAGACATACTCTTTGCATTCACCCTCTTCACATATCCGTAACATTTAACTTTTTTGCCTTTGTCTCCTGTTGTGGGGGTACTTAGTATCGACAACACTTCCATTTCTCATCTTTTCCATTTATTTTACACCTATCCGAGTTCTCAAAAATTTAATTTCACTTACTCGCATCTTACTGTTTCCCCTTTCCTTCATGACCCACGTTTCTGCGGCGTACGACAGAATTTGTATATAATACACTCAGGTGACAGAAGTTATGAGATTTCTCCATGGACTCAACAATTCGTTGTAAGTCCCCTGTAGAGCTATTGAGCGATGCTGCCTCTATAGACGTCCATAAATGCGAAAATGGTATCGCAGGATTTTGTGCATGAACAAACCTCTCGAATATGTCCCACAAATGTTCGATGGGATTCATGTCGAGCTTTCTGGGTGGCCAAATCTTTTTCTCGAACCATCCAGAACGTTTTTCAAACCAATCGCGAACAACTTTGGCCCGGTGGCATGGTGCATTATCATCCATAAAAATTCTATCGTTGTTTGGGAACATGAACTCCATGAATGGTTGCAAATGGTCTCTAAGTAGCCGAAGATAACTATTCCCAGTCAATGATCGGTTCAGTTGGACCAGAGAACGCAGTCCGTTCCATGTAAACACAGCCCAAATCATTATGGAGACACTACCAGAATACACAGCGCCTTTTCGACAAATGGGGCCCGTGGGTTCATGGGATCTGCGCCACAGACCCTACCGTCAGCTCTTACCAACTGAAATCGGGACTCATCTGACCAGGCCACTATTTTCCAGTCGTCTATGGTCCAACCGAAATGGTCACGAGCCCAGGAGAGGCGCTGTAGCCGATGTTGTGCAATTAGCAAAGGCACTCGCGTCGCTCGTCTTCTGCCATAGCCCATTAACCCAAGATTTAGTCGCACTGTCCTAACGGATACGTTTGTCGTGCATCTCACATTGATTTCTGCGGTTATTTCACGCAGTGTTGCTTGTCTGTTGGCACTGACAGTTCTACTCAAACGCCGCTGCTCTCGGTCGTTAAGTGAAGGCCGTTAGCTACTGCGTTGCCCGTGGTGCGAGGTAATGCCTGAAATTTGGTGTTCTCGGCACACTCTAGACACTTTATATCTCGGAATACTGAATTCTCTAACGATTTCCGGAATGGAATGTCCTAAACGTCTATCTCCAGCTACCATTCAGCATTCAGAGTCTGTTACACTACTAGCCATTAAAATTGCTACACCACGAAGATGACGTGCTACAGACGCGAAATTTAACCTACAGGAAGAAGATGCTGTGATATGCAAATGATTAGCTTTTCACAGCATTCACACAAGGTTGGCGCCGGTGGCGACACCTACAACGTGCTGACATGAGGAAAGTTTCCAACTGATTTCTCATACACAAACAGCAGTTGACCGGCGTTGCCTGGTGAAACGTAGTTGTGATGCCTCGTGTAAGGAGAAGAAATGCTTATCATCACGTTTCCGACTTTGATAAAGGTCGGATTGTAGCCTATCGCGATTGCGGTTTTTCGTATCGCGACATTGCTGCTCGCGTTGGTCGAGATCCAATGACTGTTAGCAGAATATGGAATCGGTGGGTTCAGGAAGGTAATACGGAACGCCGTGCTGGATCCCAACGGCCTCGTATCACTAGCAGTCGAGATGACAGGCATCTTATCCGCATGGCTGTAACGGATCGTACAGCCACGTCGCGATCCCTGAGTCAACAGATGGGGACGTTTGCAAGACAACAACCATCTGTACGAACAGTTCGACGACGTTTGCAGCAGCATGGACTATTATCAGCTCGGAGACCGTGGCTGCAGTTACCCTTGACGCTGCATCACAGACAGGAGAGCCTGCGATAGTGTACTCAACGACGACCCTGGGTGCACGAATGGCAAAACGTCATTTTTCGGATGAATCCAAAAAAATGGTTCAAATGGCTCTGAGCACTATGGGACTTAACATCTGTGCTCATCAGTCCCCTAGAACTTAGAACTACTTAAACCTAACTACCCTAAGGACATCACACACATCCATGCCCGAGGCAGGATTCGAACCTGCGACCGTAGCAGTCGCACGGTTCCGGACTGAGCGCCTAGAACCGCTAGACCAACGCGGCCGGCGGAGAGTAATACAGAACGCCGTGCTGGATCCCAACGGCCTCGTATCACTAGCAGTCTAGATGACAGGCATCTTATCCGCATGGCTGTAACGGATCGTGCAGCCATGTCTCGATCCCTGAGTCAACAGATGGGGACGTTTGCAAGACAACAACGATCTACACGAACAGTTCGACGACGTTTGCAGCAGCTTAGACTATCAGCTCGGAGACCATGGCTGCGGTTACCCTTGACGCTGCATGACCGACAGGAGCGCCTGCGATGGAGTACTCACCGACGAAACTGGGTGCACGAATGGCAAAACGTCATTTTTTTCGGATGAATCCAGGTTCTGTTTACTACATCATGATGGTCGCATCCGTGTTTGGCGATATCGCGGTGAACGCATATTGCAAGCGTGTATTCGTCACCTCTTGTTCGCATTGACGGTACTTTGAACAGTGGACGTTACATTTCAGATGTGTTACGACCCGTGACTCTACCCTTCATTCGATCCCTGCGAAACCCTACATTTAAGCAGGATGATGCACGACCGCATGTTGCAGGTCCTGTACGGGCCTTTCTGGATACAGAAAATGTTCGACTGCTGCCCTGGCCACACATTCTCTAGATCTCTCACCAATTGAAAACGTCTGGTCAATGGTGGCCGAGCATCTGGCTCGTCACAATACCCCAGTCACTACTCTTGGTGACCTGTGGTATAGTGTTGAAGCTGCATGGGTATCTGTACCTGTACACGCCATCCATGCTGTGTTTGACTCAATGCCCAGGCGTATCAAGGCCGTTATTAGGGCCAGAGGTGGTTGTTCTGGGTACTGATTTCTCAGGATCTATGCACCTAAATTGCGTGAAAATGTAATCAAATGTCAGTTGTAGTATAATATATTTGTCCAATGAATACCCGTTTATCATCTGCATTTCTTCTTCTTGTAGCAATTTTAATGGCCAGTAGTGTAATTCCCGTCGTGCGGCCATAATCACATCGGAAACCTTTTCACATGAATCACAAGTACAAATGACATCTCCGCCAATGCACTACTCTTTTATACCTTGTATCCCGATAATACCGCCATTCGTACATGTGCATATCGCTATTTTATGACATTTATCGTATCAGTGTATGTTTTCAGCTTCTTACTTTTCTGGAGGACTTCTTTGTTCAATAAAATTCCACTCTTTCCTCTCACAAATCTATTAGTTTGCCCTCCCACAAATCTATTAGTTTGTCTTGCGCTTTCACTTATCTCTTCGGCATTTGCTCCATTTTCCTGTACTACGCTCTCCAGTCACCTGAAAATTTCCACGGTTCTCAGCTCTTCCCCACCCATTGCCACATTTACTACATATTTGTTCTTTTTTCTTGTTGTGACCACAAGTCCATACTTTTTTGCATGAAATTTTAGGCTGTGCACTTGGATAACTTCTTCCAAACACCTAATTACTCCTGTATTTTCCTCCCGTTGTTCCCTCACCTTATCAAATCAACAGTAAACTACATTTCTGTCATTCTGTCTCCTATCCCTATTACCACTTGTGTCTTTAAATTATCCATCACCTCTATGAAAAGTAACAGAGATGGTGCACATCCACGATTCAGAACGTTTCTCTGCGTAAACGATCCTGTTCTCCATCTTTCCACTCTCCTACAACTTACGCTCCCTTGGTACAATTCTTTTATCATCAGTATAGTCTCCTTTGCTTCCAGTTTTCTTGCTAGTGCTTCCCAAAATTTATTTATGATACATATGATACGGTAAACATTATGGCATACCAAAAATCAAGGGCAAAGACATACGTAATCTCCTTCACTGATTTCAAAAAAGCATATGATTCGATTGATAGAGAATCTCTATTATCAGTCCTGGAAGAAAGGGGTTTGGATGAGAAAACAACTAATATTATAAAAGCGACCCTTACAAATACATTTTCGAAAGTTAAATTTATGGGTGAATTATCGGAACCCTTTGAAATAAAAACGGGAGTGCGACAGGGGGATGGGTTCTCACCGTTGCTGTTCAATTGTGCGCTTGAGAATGTAGTCAGAGAATGGAACACAAATAGTAAGAGTGGTATATGACCGAGTTGCAAAAAGAAGAACCTTAAAGTTAATTGCATTGCTTTTGCAGATGATATGGCCCTGTTTGGTGAAACAATGGAACAAGCACAGGAGCAAATCCTTGAATTAAAGAAACAAGCAGCTAAAATAGGTCTTCACATCTCCTTTCAAAAAACTAAGATATTGACAAACATCAGGCACTCATGTAAATACCTCAATGTTCTAGAATAAAAGATTGAAATAGTTAAAGAATTGAAATATCTCGGAGAGTGGATTAGTTGGAATGCTGGGGAAAGCAAAGCAATGGAATCCAGAAAAAATAAACTTGAATTGGCCTTCCAACTAACAAACAAAACATACAACTAAAAATCCCTTCTTTCATGGGGGTTCAAAATTACACATTAGGCCAGAAGCACTGTATGCAGCAGAAACTCTAAGCATGAATTTCAAAGGCCAAATGGAGAAACTTGAACTAAAGGAAAGAAAAATTTTAAGAAAAATCATAGGACCAATATGCGAAAAGGGAGGATAATATTTCTTCTCAGAATGAATTCCAACAGATAAACTAAACAAATCTTTGACTTTTTCCGTAACAGCAAAACGAAACCCAACTGGTTTAAAGAAACTGAGAAAGACCAAGTAGAATTGAAGATTTCAGAAAATTCACTTATTGATCGAGCAACTAAATTAATTACTAATGATGAAAACATAAGGTTCCAAGGCAAATCTACCCAAAAGTCCAAACCCTACATCTCGGAAGTAGAGAGGAAAAGAAGATCAGAAAGAATGAAGAAATACTGGGCCCTAAGAAAATAACAACGCGCAAAGAAATGATTGATCCAGCGTACCCCAAAGAGAGTGAAACGAAAGAAGAAAAGATACGGTAACAACTTTGACAATCCTCTATAACTGTTTCAGGAAATTGCAATTATTTTATTTTGTAGTTATCTCATTTTTTGCACGTGTTTTCCTATGATCGTGAGGTGAAATGCAATGCCTCCCAATTTTTTATGTGGAAGCTAAATAAAACAAATGATATTAACAATCTTCATCTTTATTCTTCATGTCTTCATATTTGCAGCCGTCTGTCGCTAGAGGGCTACGAATTGTAACGTGTAACATGGCAGTGTGTAACGTAATTATGTCGGTGTGTGCGAAGTAGCGTGCTGTAATCGAGTTTCTAACAGCACAAAACATTGTCCACACATTTAGCAGCCTCTCTTTCAGCATGACGGGCACTGCGACATCAGCGATTCTCCGACCCCCGAGCGGTCTAAGGCGCTGCAGTCATAGACTGTGCGGCTGGTCCCGGCGGAGGTTCGAGTCCTCCCTCGGGCATGGGTGTGTGTGTTTGTCCTTAGGATAATTTAGGTGAAGTAGTGTGTCAGCTTAGGGACTGATGACCTTAGCAGTTAAGTCCCATAAGATTTCACAAACATTTGAACATTCTTTTTCTCCGACGCTTTGGGTTCACTGTCATCGATCATCCCCCATACAATCCCGATTTGACCCCGTCCGAGTTTCATCTGTTTCCAAAACACCTTATAGGACTTCACTCTGATTGTGACAAAGCGTTGGAAGCAGAGGCGAGGTTGTGTCTCCGGCAACAATGTCAAACTTGTCGCAGTGATGGTATCAACAAAGTGATCTCTCGTTGGGAGAAATGTATTCGTCGCCATGTTGACTACGTTGATAAACAAATACGTAGACGTGAAGAATAAAGATGTAGAATGTTCAAAATGGTTCAAATGGCTCTGAGCACTATGGGACTTAACATCTATGGTCATCAGTCCCCTAGAACTTAGAACTACTTAAACCTAACTAACCTAAGGACATCACATACATCCATGCCCGAGGCAGGATTCGAACATGCGACCGTAGCGGTCACGTGGTTCCAGACTGAAGCGCCTAGAACCGCACGGCCACACCGGCCGGCTGTAGAATGTTAATGGCGTTTGTTTTATATAGAAAGCTTCAACAGTTTTCACTTAAGGAATCTCGGAGGCAGTAGTTTTCTGCACGCCCTTGTATATTTCTATTCTCTTTTTCTTGTTGTGATCTGAAATTCGTACTCTTTTTGCATTACATTATCGGCAGTATACTGGGATAACTTCTTTTTTCCTCGCCCCTAATTGCTCCTGTACTTTCTCCTCGGTGTTGCCTCACTTTATCAAATCATCGGCAAACAACATTGCTGTCATTCTCTCTCCTGTCTCTCTTACTACTTGCGTCAGTCAATGACCCATTACCACTATTAACAGTAACGGAGAAGGTGCACTTGCTTGTTTCAGGCCGTTTGTCTGCCTGACCCATCCTGTTCTCTATCGTTCCACTCTCCCACGACTTACACTGCCCTGATACAATCTTTTACCCTCAGTACAATCTGCTTTTCTATCCCTTTGACGGCCTGCTTAGCTGAATGGTAACATATTTGCCTACCATGCAGCAGGACCGAGTTCGATTTCCGGCCGGGTTGGAGATTTTCTCAGCTCGCGGATCGGATGTGTTGTCCTCACCATCACCGGCACACAAGTAGCCCAATGTAGCACCGCTTGCAGTAAGCCTTGCAACTCGGCGGCCGAACTTCCCCGAATGGGGCCTCTCGGCCATCAATGCCACACGATCATTTTTTTCTACCCCTTTTCATGCTGGTGCTCCACAGAATTTGCTTATAAATACAGACTGCTACGGTAACAACTCTGACAATTCTACATAACTGTCTCAGAAAGTTGCAGTTATTTAAAATGGTAATTATCTAATGATTAACGTGTTATTCTAGAGCGGTTTATAAACTGATGCCGAAAACAACGCACTGAGTTCATTTTTCGCAATGTGGAACCAACAGGAATTAATGAATCCTGTTTCCATGCGAGATGTTAGTGCACCTTCATACACTACTGGCCATGAAAATTGCTATACCACGAAGATGACGTGCTACAGACGCGAAATTTCACCGACAGGAGGAAGATGCTGTGATATGCAAATGATTAGCTTTTCAGAACATTCACAAAAGGTTGGCGCCGGTGGCGAACCTACAACGTGCTGACACGAGGAAAGTTTCCAACCAATTTCTCATACACAAACAGCAGTTGACCGGCGTTGCCTGCTGAAACGTTGTTGTGATGCCTCGTGTAAGGAGGAGAAATGCGTATCATCACGTTTCCGACTTTGATAAAGGTCGGATTGTAGCCTATCGCGATTGCGGTTTATCGTATCGCGACATTGCTGCTCGCGTTGATCGAGATCAATATGGTTCAAATGGCTCTGAGCACTATGGGACTTAACTTCCGAGGTCATCAGTCCCCTAGAACTTGAACTACTTAAACCTAACTAGCCTAAGGACATCACACACATCCATGCCAGAGGCAGGATTCGAACCTGCGACCGTAGCGGTCGCACGGCTCCAGACTGTAGCGCCTAGAACCGCTCGGCCACTACGGCCGGCTGACCGAGATCCAATGACTGTTAGCAGAATATGGAATCAGGTTCAGGAGGGTAATACGGAAAGCCGTGCTGAATCCTAACGGCCTCGTATCACTAGCAGTCGAGATGATAGGCAATCTTATCCGCATGGCTCTAACGGATCGTGCAGCCACGTCTCGATCCCTGAGTCAACAGATGGGGACGTTTGCAAGACAACAACCATCTGCACGAACAGTTCGACGACGTTTGCAGCAGCATGGACAATCAGCTCGGAGACCATGGCTGCGGTTACCCTTGACGCTGCATCACAGACAGGAGCGCCTGTGATGGTGTACTCAACGACGAACCTAGGTGCACGAATGGCAAAACGTCATTTTTTCGGATGAATCCAGGTTCTGTTTACTACATCATGATGGTCGCATCCGTGTTAGGCCTCATCACGGTAAACGCGCATTGGAAGCGTGTATTCGTCATCGCCATACTGGCGTATCACCTGGCGTGATGGTATAGGGTGCCATTGGTTACACGTCTCGGTCACCTCTTGTTCGTATTGACGGCAATTTGGACAGTGGACGTTACATTTAAGATATGTTACGACCCGTGGCTCTACCCTTCATTCGCCGGCCGGAGTGGCCGAGCGGTTAAAGGCGCTACAGTCTGGAACCGCACGACCACTACGGTCGCAGGTTCGAATCCTGCCTCGGGCATGGATGTGTGTGATGTCCTTAGGTTAGTTAGGTTTAAGTAGTTCTAAGTTCTAGGGGACTTATGACCACAGCAGTTGAGTCCCATAGTGCTCAGAGCCATTTGAACCATCTACCCTTCATTCGATCCCTGCGAAACCCTATATTTCAGCAGGATAATGCACGACCGCATTTTGCAGGTCCTGTAGGGGCCTTTCTGGATACAGAAAATGTTCGACTGCTGCCCTGGCCAGCACATTCTCCAGATATTTTACCAACTGAAAATGGCTGGTCAATGGTGGCCGAGCAACTGGCTCGTCACAATACGCCAGTCACTACTCTTGATGAACTGTGATATCGTTTTGAAGCTGCATGGGCATCTGTACCTGTACACGCCATGCAAGCTCTGTTTGACTCAATGCCCAGGCGTATCAAGGCCGTTATTAGGGCCAGAGGTGGTTGTTCTGGGTACTGATTTCTCACGATCTATGCACCCAAATTGCGTGAAAATGTAATCACATGTCAGTTCTAGTATAATATATTTGTCCAATGAATACCCATTTATCATCTGCATTTCTTCTTGTTGTAGCAATTTTAATGGCAAGGAGTGTATATAATGTCGAGGCGTCTAGACTGATTTCATTAGAGAGGTCTACAGCAGTCAGTGATTTCTATCTCCTGAATAAGACAAGGTAATATGGTAGCGTCAGTTTGCTGTGGCGGGATATTTGAGAAGGGCGTGAGCGAGTGCGCGCTGCGGCGTTTGGGCGCGGCGCAAGCGCTCGGCTGTCGCCACAGCGCTACGCATCAACAGGAAGAACTCTGTTGCTGCTCACACTTAACAGGAAGCTTAATAATAGTTGCCGCCACGCAGCGCCTCCGCCTCCGCAATTCAGGACCTGCCTGCGCCAAGCACACAAACATCTTTTCCCGATTATTTCGTAAAAAAACACAGCCTATTTTTCATTCGCAAGGAAATCTGCCTCATCTTCTTACGTCGTCTATACATCAATGTATCTTCCGATAGAGACGCTGCGGTGCTTAAGGCACTGGTTTCGTGTTGTAGTACAAGGAGACACCGTGATTTAGTGTTATATTGTGTGCAACGAGTTGTGGAACACACTGACAGTAGCGTATGGTAACTCTGGAGAGGGTGAGTTACAGCAACCCAACCACTAGGCCCAACTTTGAATTTCAAATCGATTTACTAGATCGATTCGCAGTATTTTCAAATCCATTATCGGGACATATACTTTTGTTTAGTTGGATACTGTACAACGCAAGTAAGCTCTCTAATGACGCGTGTTGATAATATAATAACCGATTGTGCCTTCTGTTCCAGTTTGACACTGCTTGATGTGTGCAATGCCGTATCTTACACGTAAATCGAACTTCAAAAGTAATTGTATCATGCAGCTTGAAATGAAGTCATTAGCTACTTCCGCAGTGCCGGCCGGAGTGGCCGTGCGGTTCTAGGCGCTACAGTCTGGAACCGAGCGACCGCTACCGTGCCAGGTTCGAATCTTGCCTCGGGCGTGGATGTGTGTGATGTCCTTAGGTTAGTTAGGTTTAATTAATTCTAAGTTCTAGGCGACTGATGACCTCAGAAGCTAAGTCGCATAGTGCTCAGAGCCATTTGAACCATTCTGAGCCGGCCGGAGTGGCCGAGCGGTTCTAGGCACTACAGTCTTGAATCGCGCGACCGCTACGATCGCAGGTTGGAATCCTGCATCGGGCATGGATGTGTATGATGTCCTTAGGTTAGTTAGGTTTAATTAATTCTAAGTTCTAGGCGACTGATGACCTCAGAAGCTAAGTCCCATCGTGCTCAGAACCATTTGAACCATTTTTGAACCATTTTGAACTTCCGCAGTATAAACAGAAAAGTTGCAACTGGCCGAGAGGAAACAACATAGCAGCCATTGTTTGTTTCGCACTGTTTTAAATAAAATACAGGGTGTTAAAAAAGTATTTCATATTCTGAGAGGCTGCAATTTGGACCAAACTAAAGAAAGATGCCCGGTTAACACGGGATGTACAATACATACCTTAAGACATATGATCATTTGTTTACCTTTGCTACTGCAAGTTTAATGTATGGGCAGGAATTACTGATAATAGGCTAGTATGACCATACATACTATGAAACAGGTTGACTGCTGCAAGATATCTTCAATTCCTGTAAAACGACTTGCCTGCTCTGGTACTGGAGGTATACTTCCAACAACGGCTGGAGATGTGGTTCGCACACGCTTGAGCCCATGTTCTTCTAAATGTCCTAGAACACCTTACATAGACATTTAATTTATTTAATAAAATTGCAGCCAAACAGCCATATACAGTTACTTTGGTTAACATTTTACATTTAAATATTATATTTTTGCATATTCATTTATAGATTTTACTCTTTTACTGCACAGTTCTACGTGGTATTGTTCACAGGCCTCGTTACACAGTACACACACATGATTTTTGATTTTGCAAATTAGATGATGAAAGCCGTGAACAGATTATCTAGTTACGACATGTCGCAATTCGGAGTTTGGTACTGTCCATGAACGATTCGTCATTGCTTCGGTGCTATAGAACTCCGGCGATACTTTTTCTCGTTTATCCTCCATGATCTTCAGTTGATTTTTGGAAGCCTTGGTGCGTGGCATCGTACATCGAAGTTTGATGGCTTCAATTAGGAATGTCTCTCTATCTGGCAGGCACACTAGTCTCGATCTTGTTGTCTTTGAGAGACCTAGTGCTCTTTTTAGTAAGTCGATTTTACCTTTCCTAGTGTCTCCAGATTTTTTTCTGTCAGGTGATCCCATATAACCTCCACCCTGCAGGCCAGGATTGGCAAGATTATTGTGTTGAATAATTTCACGGCCGTTTCTAGAGTGAGTAGGCGGATGTTTTTGATGTCCTATGTTGCTATTATTGCTTGAGCTGCGCGTTCTGTTGTAAGTTTTGTGAAGCATTTGGCTGTTGGTTGCAATGTCACCCCTAGGTATTTAAAGTCTGATGAGATTTTTATTTTTTGTCCTCTGTTGTTGATTTCCGCATTCTTGGGTGTTTTGCCTCCTTTTCTGAAAATCACCATTTCGGTCTTCGTTATGTTTGTGTGTAGTTTGTGTTCACTGCGGCATTTATCTATTTTCTCAATGATTTTCTGCAGCTTCTGTATATCTGCTGATCCTACGGCTATGTCGTCAGCGAATGCATATACAGGGTGTTACAAAAAGGTACGGCCAAACATTCAGGAAACATTCCTCACGAACAAAGAAAGAAAATATGTTATGTGGACATGTGTCCGGAAGCGCTTACTTTCCATGTTAGAGCTCATTTTATTACTTCTCTTCAAATCACATTAATCATGGAATGGAAACACACAGCAACAGAACGTACCAGCGTGGCGTCAAACACTTTGTTATAGGAAATGTTCAAAATGTCCTCCGTTAGCGAGGATACATGCATCCACCCTCCGTCGCATGGAATCCCTGATGCGCTGATGCAGCCCTGGAGAATGGCGTATTGTATCACAGCCGTCCACAATACGAGCACAAAGAGTCTCTACATTTGGTACCGGGGTTGCGTAGACAAGAGCTTTCAAATGCCCCCATAAATGAAAGTCAAGAGGGTTGAGGTCAGGAGAGCGTGGAGGTCATGGAATTGGTCCGCCTCTACCAATCCATCGGTCACCAAATCTGTTGTTGAGAAGCGTACGAACACTTCGACTGAAATGTGCAGGAGCTCCACCGTGCATGAACCACATGTTGTGTCGTACTTGGAAAGGCACATGTTCTAGCAACACAGGTAGAGTATCCCGTATGAAATCATGATAACGTGCTCCATTGAGCGTAGGTGGAAGAACGTGGGGCCCAATCAAGACATCACCAACAATGCCTGGCCAAACGTTCACAGAAAATCTGTGTTGATGACGTGATTGCACAATTGTGTGCGGATTCTCGTCAGTCCACACATGTTGATTGTGAAAGTTTACAATTTGATCACGTTGGAATGAAGCCTCATCCGTAAAGAGAACATTTGCACTGAAATGAGGACTGACATTTTGTTGGATGAACCATTCGCAGAAGTGTACCCGTGGAGGCCAATCAGCTGCTGATAGTGCCTGCACACGCTGTACATGGTACGGAAACAACTGGTTCTCCCGTAGCACTATCCATACAGTGACGTGGTCAACGTTACCTTGTACAGCAGCAACTTCTCAAGCGCTGACATTAGGGTTATCGTCAACTGCACGAAGAATTGCCTCGTCCATTGCAGGTGTCCTCCTCGTTCTAGGTCTTCCCCAGTCGCGAGTCATAGGCTGGAATATTCCGTGCTCCCTAAGACGCCGATCAATTGCTTCGAACGTCTTCCTGTCGGGACACCTTCGTTCTTGAAATCTGTCTCGATACAAACGTACCGCGCCACGGCTATTGCCCCGTGCTAATCCGTACATCAAATGGGCATCTGCCAACTCCGCATTTGTAAACATTGCATTGACTGCGAAACCACGTTCGTGATGAACACTAACCTGTTGATGCTACGTACTGATGTGCTTTATGCTAGTACCTAGAGCAATGAGTCGCATGTCAACACAAGCACCGAAGTCAACATTACCTTCCTTCAATTGGGCCAACTGGCGGTGAATCGAGGAAGTACAGTACATACTGACGAAACTAAAATGAGCTCTAACATGTAAATTAAGCGTTTCCGGACACATGTCCACATACCAGCTTTTCTTTATTTGTGTGTGAGGAATGTTTCCTGAAAGTTTGGCCGTACCTTTTTGTAACACCCTGTATGTATACATCTCCTTCATTTTCTCCAGTTCGCAGTACTTCTTCAGTGGCAAGAACGTACAACAAAGGGCTCATTGGGTCACCCTGTAATAATCCGTTCGATTGCAAAATGAGTTTCGAAAAAGAGAGGTTGTCTGATATTGTGATTAAGTTGTATTCGTGGATTGACTTGATTATACTTACGCTATCTTCTCCCATAGTGTTTCCCAATTTTCGGACTATGAGATCTCTTTCCAGTAGGTCAAAGGCTTTGGCAACGTCTATGAACACTGTGTTAAACATTTGTTTCTTTGATGTTGTTTCGTTGATGCTGTTTAGAAGAAGCCTGACTACCGTAAGTGTTGATCTTCCAGAGCTGAAGCCCATTTGTGGTTCTGGAAGGTGACTGTCCACACAGACTTTGATTTTTTGTGTAATTATCTTTGAAACATCTTGAACTGAGTATTTTCTAGGGCTATGCCTCTGTACTTGTTTGTGTCCGTTGGGTCTCCCCTACCCTTGTAGAGAATTTTTATTATCGAGTGTCTCCATTGGGTCGGAATTGTTCCAAGTTCCAGCCATTTGTTGAATAGTTTGATACATATGTGTTGGAGACCCTCTTTCGCATCTTGTATATATTCATGATATATATTATCGGGTCCTGCTGCTTTCTTGTTCTTCAGTGTTTTTATTACTTCTCTTACTTCCTCTTCATTTAGAGGTTCCCATACATTGTCTTTTTCCTTTGTTTAATGTTGTTTCTCTTCCTTTGGGGGTGTTTGGATTCCCCGTTTGTTCAGTATCTTACTGAAGTGGTCTTCCCATTTTTTCATGTCTATATTTGGTGTACGAGCCAGTCTTATTGGTCCTGCTACTATGTATGGATCTTTCGCTGCTTCATCCTCTTCTCTTTTTGCCTCTCTTTCTGTGTATTCTCTTTACTTCTCTTCTATTATTTTTTTGTAGATTTTCCTCTCTTCTGCGTATAGTTTGCATGTTTCCTCGTCGTGCTGGTTTCATAATCAGTGGATCGTTCTTAGAACAGTGCTCCTTTTGCTGTAGCATTTAGCATCGAACCATCTTTTTGCCGTCCTTGTTTTTGGGTTTTTTTGTATCGCAGAATTTTTTAAGTCTTCTGTTTTGTCTGTTGCCTTTTCAAGGTCTGCTTCCTCTATTAAAGTTTCTATTTGTGTTATTTGTTCTTGTTGGTTTGTTATTTTTTCTTTATCTATTTTTCTTTGTGTGATTTGGTGGGTCTTTCTTGCTGGTGGTGAGGTGACGTTATTTATTTTTATCTTCATTGGAATGTGTTTTCGTACAGGAATGATGGAGTCATGCCATATTCGTTTAATATTTCCTTTTATTTCTCCTCTTGTTAATGCAATATCAATGGTGCTTTCCCATTGTGGCATAGACATTTAATGGGCAGCGGATTGCTTGGGGAGTTCCAGTTTGTTGGCCAGATCGCCCCCCCCCCACCCCCCCTCCCCGCGTTCTTAACGCCTCGGCCGCGCAGTGTAGCTGCACGGTCTAGGACGTCTTGACACGGTCCGCGCGGCTGCCCCCGTCGGAGGTTCGAGTCCTTCCTCGGACATGGGTATGTGCGTGTGTCTGTGTCGTCATTAGCGTAAGTTAGTTTAAGTTAGATTACGTAGTGTGTAAGCTTAGGGACCGATGACATCAGTAGTTTAATCCCATAAGGCCTTACCACAAATTTCCAAAATTTTCTTAATGCCTCTGACTTATGGTTGTGGGGACAGTTAAATCTTTGGTGTATGTAATCCCCATTAATGATGTACAGACACTAAACGAACGTGTCATCAACGCCTGATAGTGTATCCATGACCAACCTGAAGTTTTTTAGAGAGTGCGTAAGTCCCTAAGACATCAGGCAGATGCATGCCTTACTATGATTGGGCAAATGTTGAGCACCTGTTTTAGTGATGGCTCACAAGTGCAGGTCGCGTGAAACAACAGTCTGATAAAATTAGAAGCTCTGCTGTTTCGCAGTAACAGAACACTATATTCTAGTTTGCTTACTCATTTGTTTACTACGTTCTGTAGGTTGTTCGTAATAGCAAAGTGCTTGCAATAAAAGGGATGTGTTTCACAGTAGCGAAGAGGAACAGTCCTCATAGATCTGAAGGTATACATTTTGGAGCCTCTGTTTACTGGATATTTTTGTTGTTTTGGCCCAAGCTACCACTTCTCAAGATATGGAATATTTTTAACACTCTCTACACGTGCACGTTCCGACAATGTGTGTGAAAATATTCTAAACATTTCAAGGAAGATTAAGTGAATTTCAAAATCTAAATACTGGATGATTTCTCTAAACTCTCTTATCAGAATTCTAGATTTAGGATTTTTGTGGCTTCTCTCAACTCCCACAGCTCAGTTATTGGTCTTTATGTAATGAAATCGGTGTCGAATAGACAGTGAAAATCAAATTTCATTTCCGTTTCCTTTTCCGTTGTGAAAAAGAAGAAAGTATTCTGTTTAACTTCCATCTGACGCTGAATTGATTTCATGCTCAGTTGGACACGTATGGGGAGGGAATCGGATGTACCCTTGATGAAACAACCGTCCAAGAATTTCCCTGAAGAAACTCGAACCCGAGCCTTTGGCTTTCGAAATGAAATACTGACTGCGACAACCAAGGGCACCCTTTCTTGTCTCGAACAAGCGCTCAGCCTATGTTCACTCCACAAGAAAATGAGACTTTTATTCAGGCGCCAAGCGTTGCTGTAACGGCGTTGATTCGCCTAAGAAAAGCGATAATCAGCGAAATATCGTATATGAAAGGCTCAATGAGAAGCGCACTAACAGTCGAAAAGGGAGTGGACGGGTTCGAATCTCAGTATAGAGCGCAGTTTGAACTTGTCGTACATGTCGAGGTACTGTTAGCTTAACTACATGGCTGCGGATATGATCGAGATGCACCAGAGTCCGCAGTTCGTGGTCGTGCGGTAGCGTTCTCGCTTCTCACGCCCGGGTTCCCGGGTTCGATTCCCGGCGGGGTCAGGGATTTTCTCTGCCTCGTGATGACTGGGTGTTGTGTGATGTCCTTAGGTTAGTTAGGTTTAAGTAGTTCTAAGTTCTATGGGACTGATGACCATAGATGTTAAGTCCATTTGAACCATTTTTTGAGATGCAGCAGAGACAGCAGGGAAAGTCAATACAACATTTAGACCTGACATGGTAAACAGTGGCGGTAGAAAAAGTTTGATGTGATGGTATGATCAAATATATAAATCGCTCGCAGATAGATTTGGAAGCAGTAGACAGCGCAGACCAACGACAACGGATGTTAGTGGTCTTGAACGAACTGTGACAGAGCCCACAACAACAGGGGACTGACGTACTGGGACGTGCATTGATTGATACCATGAAATGATTCATTGATAATGGCTAGGCACTAGGCGAAATCTAGATTTGCCTAATAAAACGTTAAAGAAAAGGACGACAGATTGCTGTGTTGTATCATTTGAAAGTCATACCATAGTCCTTGAGTGCATCTACATTCCTAATGGAAGTTAACTTGACGGATATTAGTAGCTCCCCATTTGGCAGATTGCCTGACATATGTAAGTACATGCCACCATTTCAGAGGTCCCTAAAGCTCCCTACTGCGCCGGCGCTTGACTTGGAAACAGCCGGTACGAATGACGGTGGCAGAAGAACACCATGACACCTGGACCACCAAAACGATCCCGCTCGACAATGTTGCTGAGGACATTACGTGCTCCCCTGTCGTCGTATGAAGGTACTTCCAGCATTGTCGAAAATAATCATTTTGGTGGTCCAGATGTTATGGTGTGGTGAGGCGTAATGTTCCATGGGCATACTGAGCTCCAGAGCTTTGAACACAGTGTACTTATGAGTCATCGTTGATGTGACACTGTACACCTTTCCCTGTGCGTCTTTTCAGGGGTGCATTAGGCCCTTATTTCATTTTTATGGAAGATGATGGTCAACTGCATCGAACAATGCAGGCAGAAGAGCTCTTGGAACGAGAGGATATTCGGCGAATGGTCTGGCCTGACCGTTCACCCGATTTAAACCCCATCGTGCAAGTGCAGGATACGTTGGAGAGTTGTATTGCTGCACGCTCACTTGCACCAACGATTATCCAGCAGTTGTCAACCGCGCTGGTGGAACAACTTCTCACCAACCTTGTAGCCATAAATGGGAGCACGTTGCAGAGCATGCATTGGCGCCCGTGGTGATCACACACCCTATTAAGAACCATGTCCCGCTTTTTTTAATATCCAGGGGACCATTATGAATGGGGGTGTCTTTGAATAAAAGTGCATTTCTGTTTGTCTCATAGCGTATTTCTTTTAGTTACCTTACTTTCCATGTATGATCCAAGTTTCAACGAGCTATGTTTCTCAGCAGTGACACATTGTTACTTTAGACCTTAAGTTTTGCACACCATTGTAGTAACTGTCATCAGTGACATATCTCCGACCAGACATAGAATAATTTCAGTGTTGTCTGTTATTACTAATGATCTAACCTCTGAGACTTAAACAAGTGCTACACTCCTGGAAATGGAAAAAAGAACACATTGACACCGGTGTGTCAGACCCACCATACTTGCTCCGGACACTGCGAGAGGGCTGTACAAGCAATGATCACACGCACAGCACAGCGGACACACCAGGAACCGCGGTGTTGGCCGTCGAATGGCGCTAGCTGCGCAGCATTTGTGCACCGCCGCCGTCAGTGTCAGCCAGTTTGCCGTGGCATACGGAGCTCCATCGCAGTCTTTAACACTGGTAGCATGCCGCGACAGCGTGGACGTGAACCGTATGTGCAGTTGACGGACTTTGAGCGAGGGCGTATAGTGGGCATGCGGGAGGCCGGGTGGACGTACCGCCGAATTGCTCAACACGTGGGGCATGAGGTCTCCACAGTACATCGATGTTGTCGCCAGTGGTCGGCGGAAGGTGCACGTGCCCGTCGACCTGGGACCGGACCGCAGCGACGCACGGATACACGCCAAGACCGTAGGATCCTACGCAGTGCCGTAGGGGACCGCACCGCCACTTCCCAACAAATTAGGGACACTGTTGCTCCTGGGGTATCGGCGAGGACCATTCGCAACCGTCTCCATGAAGCTGGGCTACGGTCCCGCACACCGTTAGGCCGTCTTCCGCTCACGCCCCAACATCGTGCAGCCCGCCTCCAGTGGTGTCGCGACAGGCGTGAATGGAGGGACGAATGGAGACGTGTCGTCTTCAGCGATGAGAGTCGCTTCTGCCTTGGTGCCAATGATGGTCGTATGCGTGTTTGGCGCCGTGCAGGTGAGCGCCACAATCAGGACTGCATACGACCGAGGCACACAGGGCCAACACCCGGCATCATGGTGTGGGGAGCGATCTCCTACACTGGCCGTACACCACTGGTGATCGTCGAGGGGACACTGAATAGTGCACGGTACATCCAAACCGTCATCGAACCCATCGTTCTACCATTCCTAGACCGGCAAGGGAACTTGCTGTTCCAACAGGACAATGCACGTCCGCATGTATCCCGTGCCACCCAACGTGCTCTAGAAGGTGTAAGTCAACTACCCTGGCCAGCAAGATCTCCGGATCTGTCCCCCATTGAGCATGTTTGGGACTGGATGAAGCGTCGTCTCACGCGGTCTGCACGTCCAGCACGAACGCTGGTCCAACTGAGGCGCCAGGTGGAAATGGCATGGCAAGCCGTTCCACAGGACTACATCCAGCATCTCTACGATCGTCTCCATGGGAGAATAGCAGCCTGCATTGCTGCGAAAGGTGGATATACACTGTACTAGTGCCGACATTGTGCATGCTCTGTTGCCTGTGTCTATGTGCCTGTGGTTCTGTCAGTGTGATCATGTGACGTATCTGACCCCAGGAATGTGTCAATAAAGTTTCCCCTTCCTGGGACAATGAATTCACGGTGTTCTTATTTCAATTTCCAGGAGTGTATTTATTAGTACCACCTGGAAATCTTATCCCGTGTGTAGACTCACTCTGGCCACCACAGCAGACGTATTTGGAATTGGTGATGATTTCTTCAACAACCAGGTTTCGAACAGGTACCTCTCAGTCGAATGCCTCCTCACAGTCGAGCGTGAATGATATCGACTACGGAGGAGGGTTTTCATCACCAATATTTGGCCGAAAAGGAGAGGTAGTGACTTAAAGTTCTTGATCACGGGATCTTCTCCCAGTGTCCTAGTTTAAACACCAAGCCACTCCCAGTGTGTCACGGAATGAAACAATTCTTCATGAGGACCTTATCCCCATCGAACCTACTGTCGTTGCTGGAGTGGAGTATGCGATATGAATTCCCTTGGATCTCCATACTCATCCGTGATGAAAGAAACATAACATAGCAGTGCACTGTATTTAACCTACTGTTGTGTTGGCAGAAGAGCCAACACCGTGTTACTGGAGGAGGCCGAAATGCGCGCGTTTTAGCTCACGCAGGCTGGCGTGAGGAGGGAAGAACTATACTGACGTGAGGTCTGGAACATGACAAGGAATTAGAATTCAGAAAGTGGACGTAATTAGTTTGATACTTAACTTTAATCCATTAATGATGAACGTCGCTCTTGACGGTACAGGATTCACAATATTATCTGTTCAGAATACATTCTTGAAGTAACTGAATATGGCGCCTTGCTAGGTAGTAGCAAATGACGTAGCTGAAGGCTATGCTAAACTGTCGTCTCTGCAAATGAGAGCGTATGTAGACAGTGAACCATCGCTAGCAACGTCGGCCGTACAACTGGGGCGAGTGCTAGGGAGTCTCTCTAGACTAGACCTGCCGTGTGACGGCGCTCGGTCTGCAATCACTGATAGTGGCGACACGCGGGTCCGACGTATAGTAACGGACCGCGGCCGATTTAAAGGCTACCACGTAGCAAGTGTGGTGTCTGGCGGTGACACCACACCTACCACAGTCATCCACACAACAGGGGTGCGGACTTGACACTTCATATACATGTGATAGGAAGGAAATGGTAATCTACCATCATTAGAACCATACCCAGTATAGTGTAGCGATATTCATGCGTTTCGCCATACACCTGTTGCCTCAATACATATTGTCTGTTTTGAGTAACGTAGAAAGATAAATGGCTATCACATCTTAGCCTTACCTGTTGAAAAGTTATGTGCCGAAACTGACTTCATCAGAAAGAATCGCTGATTGTTTTGTAGTAGTTCCTAGGAACGTCGGAGACAGCGCATGCGCCATACAGGAAACATTCTATATAGCTGATGCAGGCTACATCAAATGTATAAATGTATCCAGAACGAGTACTTATAACGCGTGCAGCTTCCGCTAAGTTATAGCGGACAATATGGCGAATAATCCAATGTACGCAAGCACTGGACTCGCATTCGGGAGGACGACGGTTCAATCCCGCGTCCGGCCATCCTGATTTAGGTTTTCCGTGATTTCCCTAAATCGCTCCAGGCAAATGCCGGGATGGTTCCTTTCAAAGGGCACGGCCGACTTCCTTCCCCGTCCTTCCCTAATCCGATCAGAATGATGACCTCGCTGTCTGGTCTCCTTCCCCAAAACAACCAACCAGCCAACCAATCTACGCAAGTAATTTGTAAAGTTAGTAGCTGCCAGATTTTGACACCAACTTTAAAAAACCAAATTATATATTATTTATGTGACGTTGGAAAGAGCGTTCGAATACAACTTTTGCAACACAATATGCTTGAAACTTGATCAAACAGAAATAAGATAACAGCGCTGCAAACCACTTACCACTTACCCGTCGTCAGAAACGTCTGCTTTACAATGCCAAATGCAAACGTAAGCGTCAACTCCATTCGAGGACCCTGGCAAGCCTATCGGTACCGATAGACAGTCGTGTCATCGTATGCCATTGGCGCCATTGATTTCGGTATGGAGGGGCGTGGGGTCAGCACACCGCTCTCCAGGCCGCTATCAGTTTTCGTGACCTGAAACCGCCACTGCTCGGTCAAGTAGCTCCTCAGTTAGAATCACGAGGCTGCTACACCCCGTTTCAGTCACCCCACCTAGGAAAAGTTTCAGCAGCACCGGGAATCGAACCCGGGCCTTTCGCAAGGCAGTAAGCCGCGCTGCGCTGTCCACTCAGTTGCGGTGGCGTGCCATAGCCAGAGTAAGCAAACACTTAACTCAGGTACGATTCATCATCAGCTATAAACGTAGAAAAAAAGCATGCGCGCGTCAGAAAATCGCCATACTGTCGGTCATAACTTAGCTTATACCGCACCTTGGTTTATTTACTCGTTCTCAATATGTTTGGGGTAGCCTGTCTGAGCTGTCTCACCCTGTACACATACAGGTTGAGTCAAGGAGGACTTAATAACTTTGGAATAACTTTGAAATAACGTACAGACTCGGTAGATGTGTCACTTTGTAGCAAACAACCTCAAGGTTCACATAAAAGTGTCAAGTGTCATTTGGTTAGCTGTATCATTTGTGACGCGACGAACATTCCACCGGTAATCAATTTCTTCCCACACTCTTTGCAGCAAATCGGGTGTAACTCGTGCAACGACAGCATAGATTCGATTTTTCAGGTCAGTTAAATTGTTTGGTAGCGGAGGAACATACACACGGTCGTTAGTGAAACCCCAGAGAAAGAAATCCAGGTGTCAGGTCTGAGGAGCGAGGTGGCCATGCGATTGGCCCTTCACGGTCAATCCACCGACCTGAGATGCGATTATCGGGGAAACATTGAACTTCCCTGAGTAAATGCCGTCTTGCCGATAGTAAACCATCCCATCTCGGTCATCTTCATCGATCTGTTGAATTAAAAAGTGTTCAAGCATAACTCTTCTCAACAAAGTTCTTGTGCCAAGAGTAGATCTGCTTGCAGATTCTTTAGCGTATTCGGTGCGAAATCTACACCGGACAATTGCTGCAGCGTTCGTTTCATGAAACCAAAACACACAGTGTACACGCTCCTCGTAAGTGAAAGTAACTGTGCACTATGCTGGCGCTCTTGGTGGCGGAATGGGGTACTGATGCACTATGTGAATCAAAATTGAGGTTGTTTGCTACAAAATGACACATCTATTGATTCTGTAAATTATCTCAATAAATTTCTGTATCATTCCAAAGTTGTAAAGTCCTTATTGACTCACCGTGTATACAAATTACAAATTAAAATTCTTATGTCTCCATATGAAGGCTAATTTCATGAACTACTATATCGATTTTGATTTGATTTTCACTGATGACAGATTGATTGACACAGAAGGTTTGTATATACAGTTTGTAAATATCTCACGAAAGTTTTCTGAACTATGATGAATTAAAGTCCCCTTTTGTGTTTTCCTGTCTGTATATAAAAGTCAGTGTCAGAAACTACTGAAGGGACTTTGATACAGTTTTCACTGATAGACAGACTGATTCACGAGTAAGATTTGTGCATATAATTTATTACCGCTGTGCCAGACAAACAGATACTTAGTACTACCCTTGCTAAGCTGGGGCGGGTAGCTAGTAGAGGAAAGTACAGGGTGATTCAAAAAGAATACCACAACTTTAGGAATTTAAAACTCTGCAACGACAAAAGGCAGAGCTAAGCACTATCTGTCGGCGAATTAAGGGAGCTATAAAGTTTCATTTAGTTGTACATTTGTTCGCTTGAGGCGCTGTTGACTAGGCGTCAGCGTCAGTTGATGCTAAGATGGCGACCGCTCAACAGAAAGCTTTTTGTGTTATTGAGTACGGCAGAAGTGAATCGACGACAGTTGTTCAGCGTGCATTTCGAACGAAGTATGGTGTTAAACCTCCTGATAGGTGGTGTATTAAACGTTGGTATAAACAGTTTACAGAGAATGTGTGTTTGTGCAAAGTGAAAAGTTCTGGACGGCCGAGAACGAGTGATGAAAATGTAGCACGCATCCAGCAAGCATTTGTTCGCAGCCCAGGAAAATCGACTCGCAGAGCTAGCAGAGAGCTGCAAATTCCACAATCAACTGTATGGAGAATCCTACGAAAAAGGTTAGTTATGAAACCTTATCGTCTGAAATTGGTTCAAGCACAGTCTGCAGCTGATAAGATTAAAAGAATCGATTTCTGTGATTTTATCTTTGTTCAAATGGAAACAGATGAATCTTTCGTTTCAAAGATTGTATTTAGTGATGAAGCAACTTTCCACACTAACGGGAAAGTCAACCATCACAATGTCTGTATATGGGGCACTGAGAATCCGCGGGAAATAACTCAGTATGAACGTGACTCGCCTAAGGTGAATGTTTTCTGTGCCATTTCAGCCAATAAAGTTTTTGGTCCCTTTTTCTTCGAAGGTGCTACTGTAACTGGACTACAGTATCTGGAGATGTTAGAGAATTGGCTGTTCCCTCAGCTCGAACAAGATGCACAACAATTCATATTTCAGCAGGATGGAGCGCCACCACATTGGCACTTATCTGTCCGTAACTACCTGAACGTCAACTACCCGAGGCGATGGATCGGCCGCCAGGCAGCCCGTGACAGAGCACTTCATCACTGGCCTTCAAGAAGCCCTGATCTTACCCCCTGCGATTTTTTCTTATGCGGGTATGTTAAGGATATGGTGTTTCGGCCACCTCTCCCAGCCACCATTGATGATTTGAAACGAGAAATAACAGCAGCTATCCAAACTGTTACGCCTGATATGCTACAGAGAGTGTGGAACGAGTTGGAGGTTTGGGTTGATATTGCTTGAGTGTCTGGAGGGGTCCATATTGAACATCTCTGAACTTGTTTTTGAGTGAAAAAAAACCTTTTTAAATACTCTTTGTAATGATGTATAACAGAAGGTTATATTATGTTTCTTTCATTAAATACACATTTTTAAAGTTGTGGTATTCTTTTTGAATCACCCTGTATTTTACCTTCTTGCATTTCTCAAATTTCGCCTCTAGTCAGTACTGTAATATATCTTTTTATTCAATTTTTAATTAATGGCATTCAATTTGCATGGCAAACCTTTTCTGAAATTTCAAAAATTATTCTGGAAAATTAAGATTTTACCACATGTTAAACCCTATTCCAAGGTACAACACGCACATGTACCTAGGAACAAGTGTTATGCTTAAATTTAAAAGTGTTGCAATCGAGATGGTCTTTTCAGTACTGTATTTAATCATCTATCTGTAACATTATTACTCTACTATACGCCAATAATCAGGAAACAACCTCAAATTATTATCCAAAACCAGTTACAAATTAAATACATTTTGACAAAGAAGCTATTGAAAAATAACACAAATTTCCATTTTCAAGGCAGATAACATTGTCAAGACATTAAAGAAACTCAGTTCATTTGCAAGTATCACCTGTTTCAAGCCAAAATACCTTTTCTGTTTCAAAGTACAGGATGGTGCACAACCAACAAATTATGGCTTAACTGTCCACATATTATAGACTAGTTCTAAAAATACGGGTACATAGCATTTTACTCATCATAATATTCTGTTCCTAAGAATTAACAATATCCTCAAAATAGCTTTAACATATTATAAAGCCTTTAAATGTATACAACGCGAAATATTGAGTTGCTGCATAAGTTCGTAACGTTTTTCCTTAAGTCTGATAAACACAACAGATACACAAAACAGTGACTGTAGTCATCAATAATATATTCTCATTCACTATTTACAACAGTCTTCTGACAACGCTAGGGTAACTTTTCGATTCCGCGACTGTAGTAATCATGTGGTTTTGAGGCGATGAAATCGTCAAGCCACGTTCGGGGTGCCTTTTCATCCGGAAAGGAAGTTCCTTGAAGGCTGTTCGATAGAGAGCGGAAAAGACGAAATCTGAGGGCGCAAGATCAAGTGAATAAGGTGGATGCGGAATGATTTCCCAAGCCAACTCCTGTATTGGTTTTTTATTTCAGTCTAGCAGAATGCAGGTGGGCGTTACCGTGAGATAGGTTCACTTTACTCAGTCTTCCGAAAGGAAGCGCTAAACACAGTTGGCGGTGGCGTGTTTGTTGCTATTAGAAGTAGTTTTTCTTGTCGCGAAATTGATGTGGATATTTCCTGTGAGTTAGTACGAGCAGAGGTAATTCTTGGCAACCGGAATAAAATAATAACTGGATCCTTTTACGACCTCTCAATTCAGATGATGCAATTGCTGAAAGATTCAAAGAAAACTTCAGTTTGATTTCAAACACATACTCGACTCGCACAATTATAATTGGTGGTGACTTTAATTTACCCTCGATATGTTGACGAAAATACATGTTTAATTCCGGAGGTACGCAATAAACATCATCTGAAATTGTCCTAAACGCATTCTCTGAAAATTATTTCGAACACTTAGTTCATGAGCCTTCTCAAATAGTAAACTGTTGTGAAAACACACTTGACCTCGTAGCAACAACTAATCTTGAGTTAATAACGAGCATCAAAACGGATACAGGAATTAGTGAACACAGGGATGTCGTAGCGAGATTGAATACTGTAACCCCAAAATCCTGAAAAAATAAAAGAAAAACATACGTAATCTAAAAAGCAGATAAAAAATCACTTGACGCCTTCCTGAGAGACAATCTCCACTCCTTCCAAATTAACAATGTAAGTGTAGACCAAATGTGACTTGAATTCAAAGAAATAGTGTCGGCAGCAATTGAGAGATTTATACCAAATAAATTAACAAACGACGGAGCTGATCCTCCTTGGTACACAAAACGGATTAGAACACTATTGCAGAAGCAACGAAACAAATATGCCTAATTTAAACAGACGCAAAATCCTCAAGATATGCGATCTTTTACAGAGGCTCGAAATTTAGCACGGACTTCAATGCGAGATGCCTATAACAGTTGCCACAACGAAACTTTGTCTCGAAACCTGGCAGAAAATCCAAAGAGATTCTGGTCATATGTGAAGTATGTTAGCGGCAAGAAACAATCAATGCCTTCTCTGCGCGATAGCAGTGGAGATACTCACGAGGACAGTGCCACCAAAGGAGAGTTACTAAAAGCAGCCTTCCGAAATGTCTTTACAAAAGCAGACGAAGTAAATATTCCAGAATTCTAATCGAGAATAGCTGCCAACATGAGTAACGCAGAAGTAAATATCCTCGGAGTAGTGAAGCAACTTAAATCACTTAATAAAATCAAGTCTTCTGATCCAGACTGTATACCTATTAGGTTCCTTTCAGAGTATGCTGATGCAATAACTTCATGCTTAACAATTATATACAACCGTTCGCTAGACGAGAGATCCGTACCCAAAGACTGGAAAGTTGCACAGGTCACACAAATATTCAAGAAAGGTCGTAGGAATAATCCACTAAATTACAGGACCATATCATTAACAACAATATGCAGAAGGATTCTGGAACATTATGAATTACCTCTAAGGAAACGGCCTATTGACACACAGTCAACACGGATCTAGAAAACATCGTTCCTGTGAAACACAACTAGCTTTTTACTCGCACGAAGTGATGAGTGCTACTGACAAAGGATTTCAAATCCGTGTATCTGTATTTACGGAAGGCTTTTGACACTGAACCACAAAAGCGCATCGTACTGAAATTGCGTGCTTATGGAATATCGTCTCAGTTATGTGACAGGATTCGTGATTTCCTGTCAGAGAGGTCACAGTTCGTAGTAGCTGACGGAAAGTCATCGAGTAAAACACAAGTGATTTCTGGCGTTCCCCAAGGTAGTTTTATAGGCCCCTTGTTGTTCCTTATCTATATAAACGGTTTGGGAGACAATCTGAGCAGCCGTCTTAAGTTGTCTGGAGATGACGCCGTCGTTTATCGACTAGTAAAGTCATCAGAAGATAAAAAAAAATTGCAAAACGATTTAGAAAAGATATCTGTATAGGGCAAAAATTGGAAATTGACTGTAAATAACGAAAAGTGTGAGGTCAACCACATGAGCGCTAAAAGAAATCCGTCAAACTTCACTTACAGGATAAATCAGGCAAATCTAATTCCCGTAAATTCAACTACATACCTAGGAATTACAATTACGAACAACTTAAATTAGAAGGAACACATAGAAAATGTTGTGAGTAAGGCTAACGAAAGACTGTGTTTTATTGGCAGGACACTTAGAAAATGTAACAGATCTACTAAGGAGACTGCCTACACTACGCTTGTCCGTCCTCTTTTAGAATACTGCTGCGCGGTGTGGGATCCTTTCCAGATAGGACTGACGGAGTACATCGAAAAAGTTGAAAGAAGGGCAGCACGTTTTGTATTATCGCGAAGTATGGGAGAGAGTGTCACTGAAATGATACGGGATTTGGGATGGACATCATTAAAACAAAGGCCTTTCTCGTTGTGGTAGAATCTTATCACGAAATTCAAATCGCGAACTTTCTCCTCCGAATGCGAAAATATTTTGTTGACGCCGACCTACATAGGGAGAAGCGATCACCATGATAAAATAAGGGAAATCAGAGCTCGCACGGAAAGATATACACTATGTGATCAAAAGTATCCCGACACGCCCAAAAACATATGTTCTTCATTGTGCTGCCACCTACTGCCAGATACTCTATATGAGCGATCTCAGTGGTCATTAGACATCACGAGACATCAGAATGGGGCACTCCGCGCATCTCACGGACTTCGAACGTGGTCAGGTGACTGGGTGTCCCTTGTCTCATACATCTGTACCCGAGATTTCCACACTCCTAAACATCCCTAGGTCCACTGTTTCCGATGTGATAGCGAAATGGAACCGTGAAGGGACACATACAGCACAAAACCGTACAGGCCGACCTCGTCCGTTGACTGAAAGTGACCGCCGACAGTTGAAGAGGGTCGTAATGTGTAATAGGCATATATCTATCCAGACCATCACACAGGAATTCCAAACTGCATCAGGATACACTACAAGTACCATGACAGTTAGGCGTGAGGTGATAAAACTTGGATTTCATGGTCGAGCGGTTGCTCAAAAGCCACATGTCACGCCGGTAAATGCCAAATGACGTCTCGCTTGGTGTAAGGAGCGTAATCTTTGGACGATTGAACAGTGGAAAAACGTTGTGTGGAGTGACGAATGACGGTATACAATGTCCCGATCCGATGACAGGGTGTGGGTATAGCGAATGCCCGGTTAACGTCATCGACCAGCGTGTGTGGTGTCAACAGTAAAATTCGAAGGCGGTGGTGTTATGGTGAAGTCGTGTTTTTCATGGAGAGGGCTTGCGCCCCTTGTTGTTTTGCGTGGGACTACCACAGCACAGGCCTACATTGATGTTTTAAGCAACTTCTTGCTTCCTACTGTTGAAGAGCTATTCTGGGATGGTGGTTGCACCTTTCAACATGAGAGAGCACCTGTTCATAATGCACGGTCTGTGGCGGAGTGGTTACACGACAATAACATCCCTGTAATGGTCTGGCCTGCACAGAGTCCTGACCTGAAGCCTATAGAACACCTTCGGGATGTTTTGGAACTCCGACTTCGTGCCAAGCCTCACCGACCGACATCGATACCTCTCCTCAGTGCAGCACTCCGTGAAGAATGGGCTGCCATTCCCCAAGAAATCTTCCAGCACCTTACTGAACGTACGCCTGCGAGAGTGGAAGCTGTCATCAAGGCTAAGGGTGGGCCTACACCATATTGACCGCAGCATTACCGATGGAGGGCGCCACGAACTTGTAAGTCATTTTCAACCAGGTGTCCGGATGCTTTTGATCACATAGTGTAGATGTTCGTTCTTTCCGCGCGCTTTACGAGATTGGAATAATAGAGAATTGTGAAGGTGGTTCAATGAATCCTTTGCCAGCCACTTAATGTGATCAATGTAGATGTAGATGTGGTCGTTGTTCTCGGATTGCATCTGTAATGTGTCTCAGTCGTCGTCAGTAAACGTCAGCAGTTGTGGTTAGACCTTGGGGAAGCAACTGTTAGTTCACCACACTGTCGCTGTTCCATCAGATGCATAACATCGTCTTTTATGGATGCGTGCAGGTCTTTCTACGGGGAGTTGCTGCTTTGTTTGGGCTCAACCATTCCTCTCTATTTCTTATGTTAGCATAAATACACCATTTCTCGTCACCAGTAACAGGATAGAAATGGTCTGTGTTATTCACGAGCGAATTGATGACGAGCGTCGGCCGGAGTGGCCGAGCGTTTCTAGGCGCTTCAGTCTGGAACCGCGCGACCGCTACGGTCGCATGTTCGAATCCTGCCTCGGGCATGGACGTCTGTGATGTCCTTAGGTTAGTTAGGTTTAAGTAGTTCTAAGTTCTAGGGGACTGATGACCTCAGATATTACGTCTCATAGTGCTCAGAGCCATTTGAACCATTTTGATGACGAGCAAGCAGAGATGCAATATTGCCAACCGCTGACATTTGTGATTTTGGCTTGTGGCATGCGGTACCCATACACCGAATTGTGAAAGTTTCCCATTGCATGTAAATGTCGCACGATGGTGTAGTGATCACAGTTCGTCACATTTACCGGTTCTCGAGTACACTAAAGTCGACAATTGGTGATTAACACGTTCAAACGATTTTCATCAAAGCCCGAATCTCTTCCTGAACGTGGATATATTCCGATTTCTCCACTTTTCGCTCTACTTTACGGTGTCAATATGTCCACTCACTATCTCCAAATGAGAAAATGATAATATGTAAACTCAAATAGCAACAGTAAACTATAAATAGAAAATGAAATTCAATAAATAAACTCATGGCAACCGGAATGCCAACACGAAAAACAAAAACGCTACGAATTTATGCACCAACCTAATATTAAAAATGGTGCACAAAACACAGCCTCATTTAAAACAACAACAAAAAACTGCAGAAATGGCGTAAACTGCTTACGGCGGTCTCAAGTACACATCCCTTCACGTGATTCTAAAGTCAGTCACTACAGTACGGTACCGACCAGAAAACATGTGTTCCTAAGTAGGACTACACTATCCTGTAGGCACAAACCTCTGCCCTACATATTGTACATATTCATCAGACTTACTGTATAGATTCACAAGCTGCGGCATAGTCGCAAATAAAACAGTGATCCAAAACTGTAGAATAAATTTCTTTTATTTACGTCTATAATCACAAAACTTTCTGGCCCTTAGACTAACAGTTTCGGTCAGCGATGACCATTTTCAGATCTGTTATAAAAAATGTCCTAGTATGATGAAGCCATACTGGAATCGTCAAGAAATACACACAAAATCAGCTTACGAGGACAACACAAGTACCACAACTCGATTTCCGTGGTACTTCGCTCAGTGGAAGAGGGATCAAAATAAAAAGAGTAACTGGATTTCCTACACAGGACGCAAATATACGACGCTAAGCACTGAGCTACCATTTCGTCTGAGGATATCGCCGGTACAAGGCACATAACGTACCTCGAAAATTTTGACCGTCATTTTTTCAGAAACGGTCGAGTATCTACGGACAAGCCGAGACGTGTGTTTGCTTATTTTTATTCCTCTTCCACTTAGCGAAGTTCCACGGAAATGGGATGTTCGCACTTTTCTTGATCTCCTCGTTTGCATCGTCGCACATATTTAAAATATGGTACAAACCAGGCCACAGTTCTCCCAGAGTCATCCCATTAACCGCTCTACTGTTTATAACAAACTACTGTACAAACTACTTTTCTCGGAAACGGTGTCTGATCTGTTTCAGGTGAAATAACGTTTAGTCAGACCAATAACGGCGAATACAGGCGTAAACTTTATATTGCTTGGTAACTGCTGGAAAATGAAGTGAACGAGCCCAACGTCTGGATTTGAAACAGGACCAGTGGAAAAAATAATATCATTAATAAAAGGCTCACAAAAGTAAATAATTTTTACCTTTAAAGTTTTGTATATCCTTTAGATGATGAACTCAAAAAGCCTTTTCCTGGAAACCCTCCTTCCCTACGCAATCAACGGTAAAACTCTACGGTGGGTGCCAGAGAGTGTTCACTATCATCATTACTAACCTTTCCTACCCCATTCACGAATGGAACGTGAATATCTTTGCATCCATTAATTTCCATGTAATATCCCTGAGCATCTCCGTATGGCATCTACCGACCATATACACTTGTTAGCAGTATAGCCGTACGCCATAGAATTCCTTCTACAATATTAAGCCGATGCGCACACCAAACATTTGAGCAGTGCCACTAATACCTTGCACACGAGACTTGAAAGAGGTCTCCTTTCCAGATACCCCACACTTTTCTAAAATTCTCCTAGCACATTGAAATATTTTATTCCTTCTTTCAAGCTGATCTGATGTGTACCCCAACCACTCGAGCCGCACTTAAGAATATATAGCGCAAGAATCTTGAACGCGATCTTCTTTGCAGATGAACCACACTTCTCCAGAATTCTCCCAACACATCGAACTGTTACGTACACCCACGCAGTCACTGACCTAATGACCTCTATCAGCTTCCTATTATACAGTAGACTTACTGTTAGGTAGGTAATTAACAGATATGACTGAGTAAGGATGCAGATCACGAATGGCTTAAGTGTAGTGGATTCTCATGTTTATTGACATCAGAACTCCGCAGATGACATGAACTATTATTTACTACCTTGAAAATTTCTTCTAGAAAGTCCTCAGTCTCGACGAAAAGTCCTGTCTTACGAGCTAACCTCTTGGCCCATTTATCAATTTAAAAAATGACTGCATATGAATATACAGCTGTGAGTGCTAAACCACCTGCAGGTTCAAATGACAGTCAGGTCACAAGGGCTGTGTTATTTTGATGAACTTGGTCTCTATGTGCGCCAGACATACGTCACTACCTTACTGACCTTTGTACGGCCCGCGCACTCGTGCCTGGGAAATCGATTCCGCCGTGCTCTCGGTACAGCAGCAGCCAATTATATTGTACGTAGAGCCAACTGCAGAACTGTGATAGTTGCAGGTATCGAAACCCAGTATTAAATGCAAGATATTGAACTTATCTGCGAGAAGCGTACTCAAAATGGACGATTTTGACATCTGACCTGCTGTCGCCCTCCAAAACATTATGGGTGGGGCCGCCTGCCCGGGACACGGAATGAGTAGGCCGACCGGGTCTCACTTTTTAAGGATGAACTGCTTCAGCTATCGACCGCACCACTGTCAGAGAATGTTGTCAGAACCAGTCAGGGAGCACCAAAAGAGAACATTGTCCCGCCATTAAGTTTTCGCAGGCAGCGTGACCTGAAAGTACTGCGGCGAGGTGCTGCACACGGCAACACGTTAACTTTCGCTGTGTGTTATTTTGAAGTTATTTGCCTTCAACGACTACCTTTCTCAAATATCTTCTGTAAAGGGTAACCAACGTCACTTAACTGCCTCTAGTATTTCATGAAAGATTATAGATTCTGAAACAAGATCTTAGGCAAGTGGTAGTACGCAAGGGGCAATTATTTGTTATAGGATAAAAATTCGTACCGATTCAGCTGTAAAAATATTGAAACCACTAATTTTTCTTGATGGAAACATTTACTTTTTAGCAGTATCAGATTCCTCTTTAATAGTGGAGCTTGATGGATAAAGTTCGAAGTTAAAAATCCCGCAAAATTTCAGGGAGTTAAATTTGTGGCCGAAATCTGCCGACACAAGTGCAATTTTGAGCCGCACTATACCATGCTATGATAGTTTCAGTATATCGCTTGATAAAAAAAGTTACAAATGTTATCCTTTGAAAAACAATTTCTTTTTTCTGGGTACTAAAACTTACAGAAAACCTCATTTTGATATTTTGAACAGGTTACGAAATAGTATGTGGGACACACTGTACGGAACCATGCGGCTGCTACGGTCGCAGGTTCGAATCCTACCTCGGGCATGGATGTGTGTGATGTAGTTAGGTTAAAGCAGTTCTAAGTTCTAGGGGACTGATGACCTCAAAAGTTAAGTCCCATAATGCTCAGAGCCATTTGAACCATAATAGCTTACATGTTGAGGAAACATCAGATAATGGTAAATCGGTAGAAATAAAATTTTTATGTTAGTTTAGATATTGCATATATCTTGCAAAGAGATACTTTCATATTAATGCAAGTTTTTGTAAATGCTAATGTCTATGAAACAAGAAAACTTTTCAAAGGGTTTTGGCAGCTACTTTACTATTTGAACCTTTTCTCCACCAAAAGGAACCATGTGCTGAAAAATAAATAAATAAATAAATAAAATAAAATAAAAATAAAACGGTGGTTGTCGCCTTACCAGGTATTTGACGGTTATGATGGTTGCTGAAGAGTTTAACGGGGATAGCGTTATCCTAAGGGTGTCCAAGTTACCGTGAGAAAAAACTTAATTTTAGGAATTGTATGACACGCAGCTGTCTATATTCATTATCTTACTACAGCCGATTTTGGTTGTCAACCATCTGCACGGCATAAAAATCATGTATTACATGCGTGTCAAGTCTGCTTCGACATGTATAATTTTTTACATAGCGAAAATAGTTGATATCCCGTAAGCGGTCGTAATAACAAAACAAATACGGGCAGTTGGGTGCCATCTACGAAATATGACTGTTGAAGATTCTCTTAATGTATGTTGAACATTCTAATCTATAAACGGATAATTCTGTATACATTTCACACACCCAGATGTAATAGTTGGAACACTGGTTGCTGCTCCAGTAAAAAATAAAAAAATAAAAACTAGAATAATTTTTTTATAAAGAGACAATAATGAACAACACCAGCAGTACACCAGTATTGTCTAGCTTAGATTAAGGATAAATTTCGGCAGTTAACCATCGCAAAACCATATAAAATTATCTAACATCGTCTAGTATTCATATTCCGACACCTGTTGTCACTCTGGAGGTTTCTGTTCCGGGAGAGCAGGGAAAACACATTTCCAAGTCACGCGTAATGTGTTTTTCAATGAACATAAGGAGGTCCTACTTAAGCAATTTCTTCACTTTTCTTATTTCTTTCAAGAGAAGAGCAAGTTTAAAATAAAATGTTCAGCTGGTGTCACTGTGTTGTTACGTCCCATAATTAAGCGAGGATTTGTCCGGTAGTGTTGTCGATGGCTGCAAATGCTTGTGGAATCGCTCAGCTTTCACAGACCCTACTACTGGGTTGGAATTTTTGTAGCCATCGCAGTTTATTGCATAATGTTCTCTTACTGAAGAGGTAGGCGTATCTGAGTTACGTCAATGTTTTATCCTCGTTGTAACTCCGCATACCTAACGCTCAACCGATTGGTCGCTAAGGCGCATTACTCTTTTTAATTTCAAAAGCATTTTGAAAATGCTGCGTTTATGGTCACCTGTAACTAAGATCTTACATGTATTACAGTCTCATGAAATAAGTTAACTAATATGCCAGAGTTGTGAGTATCATATGGAGGATCTCTTTCGAACAGAGATACGTTAAATAAATTTCACTGGCGAGTTTCGAGAATCCAGGTTATAATCATAACTTTTTTTACAAAAATTCAGCTTTTCAATTTACGTTCATACGAACGGAGAAAAGAGTATATAGCACAAGGCCTTGCAAAACGGGAAGTTCAGTCACGTGTCAATCGAAGCTGCATTAAGAATTAACGACCGTCTCGCAAAGTATCGAGCTACATATTTTAAGATGTTCTTGCTCGTCTCTTCAGGTGAAAGCGCTTCTTGTTACACATTTTAGCTTGAATATGCGATTCCAAATAATTTAAAGAGCTGACATACACAAAATGCTTTCTGGGTACGCTGAAGGACTACTTAGAGACCTTTTAATGTTTTGTTAGCCATTTCCATCCTCCAGGTCTGCTCTTCTGCTTTTACTTCATGTCTTCTCGACGGATTTTCCACTTTCGTTTTCTTGCCAATTGATTGCATCACGCTACGTCCGACAAGCTAGTGATGTTTAGAATCGTACAGGTGAGTGTGGGTGACGGGTAGAAACGAGCAATTGCTAGATACCGCTCCAGCACACCTTGCGTCGAAACGCAGTGTAACTGGATAAATAAATCTGCGCGAGGTGGCGCAGTGATTAAGGCACAAATCTCGCATTCTGGAGAAGCAGGATTCAAATAAAAATACGGCCACTTTAATTTAGAATATTCCACAGTGACCACATACTCACCCTAAGAACCTTCAATTAATAACTGCGTCACGTAGATAAGTCTTCAAAACCCCACCCTACTCCTGATACTACTTTAATTCCTCAGTGTGCCAGACTGCTAAAACCCACCCATCTGCAGCATTGTCAAACCCAGCACCACCCGAAACACTGCGCCAACCTGCAGTTCACATCTGTTTGTAATATTTACGGTATTTACGATAAATCCAGAAATGTAAAACGTAACATTGGACAAGTAAAATCGCACTGACTGTCCCTCCTTGCCCTTTCAACACGGTTCTCGATATAAATAAGGTACTATGTCCTTTCTTCAACGCTGACGATATCGCAAGATGGATTTATTGACATATAGTCAGCAAGGATTCGGAAAATATCGTCCTTAACTAGCTCTTTATACTCATGAAGTAAAAAGTGCTATCGACAGGGGATGTCAAATTGATTCCATATTTTTGGATTTCCAGAAGGCTTTCGACACCATTCCTCACAAGCGTCTTCTAATCAAACTGCGTGCCTACGGAGTATCGCCTCAGTTGCGCGACTGGATTCGTGATTTCCTGTCAAAAATGTCCCAGTTCGTAGTAATAGACGGAAAGTCATCGAGTAAAACAGAATTAATATCCGGCCTTCCCCAAGGAAGTGTTATAGGCCCTCTATTGTTCCTGATCTATATTAATGACATAGGAGACAATCTGAGTAACCGTCTTAGCTTGTTTGCAGATGATGCTGTCATTTACCGTCTGGTAAAGTCATCAGATGATCAAAACGACTTGCACAATAATTTAGATAAGATATCTGTATGGTGCGAAAAGTGGCAGTTGACCCTGAATAAAGAAAAGCGTGTAGTTATTCACATGAGTACTAAAAGGAATCCGTTAAATTTCGATTGCGCGATAAGTCACACAAATCAGAGGGCTGTAAATTCTACTGAATACTTAGGGATCACAATTACAAATAACCTAAATTGGATCGATCATATAGATAATATTTGGGTAGAGCAAACCAAAGACTGCGATTCATTGGCAGAACACTTAGAAGGTGTAACAGGCCTACCAAAGAGACTGCTTACACTACGCTTGTCCGCCCGATTCTGGAGTACTGCTGTGCAGTGTGGGATCCGCATCAGGTGGGACTTACGGATGTCATTGAAAAAGTACAAAGAAGGGCAGCTCGTTTTGTATTATCGCGAAATAGGGGAAATAGTGTGACAGACATGATACGTGAATTGGAGGGCAATCATTAAAACAAAGGCGTTTTTTGTTGAGACGGTATCTTCTCATGAAATTTCAATCACCAGTTTTCTCCTCCGATTACGAAATCATTCTGTTGGCACCCACCTACATAGGGAGAAATGATCATCACGATAAAATAAGAGAAACCAGGGCTCGCACGGAAAAATTTAAGTGCTCGTTTTTCCCGCGTGCCGCTCGAGAGTGGAACAGCATGAAGGTGGTTCATTGAACCCTCTGTCAGGCACTTTACTGTGAATAGCAGAGTAATCACGTAGATGTAGATGAAGCTTCATAAAAGAGTAAACAAAAACAATCATAATTTTGAACGCCCCCATATCTCACACCAGGTAACCCTAAACCGGCGAAAACAAGTAAATTTTAACATCAGCTGTGCCAACATCTTAGCTTAAATCTGACATTTCTTGTCAACAGTTTAGCTCTCAATTTCCCATATCACCCACAAACGCAAAGCATCACACTTTCATAACCGCATCCCATGCCGCAAGTCTAGCCCATACTGCATCCACGTCTACAGAACACAATTGCAATTATACCTGCCCCACACTACCTTCACTAGGAGTGCCTGTAGCCAACGACTAATCCTCCGCTCTTAATCACTAAACTCCCCACGAAGAAATTACACAGAGGTCTCATTCTACGACTAATGCATTCATTAACATTCCACAAGACCATCTGGTCTGTCATCAGCTGCAACGTTATCAATGAAAGAATTAGAAATGACATTAACACAACTGCGTCATTATTATCTTTCGACGCGCGGAGTGGCCGCGGGGTTTGAGGCGCCATGTCACGGACTACGCAGCTCCCTCCCGCCGGAGGTTCGAGTCCTCCCTCGGGTGTGGGTGCCGTTTTCAGTATAAGTTAATTTAACTAGTGTGTTAAGTTTAGGGACCAATGACCTCAGCAGTTTGGCCTCTTAGGAATTCACACACATTTGAACATTTTTTCATTACCTTTCGACATAAATCACGACCTACGCAGTTGATAACTGTTGCGGTTGGTTGGTTGGTTGGTTTGGGGAAGGAGACCAGACAGCGTGGTCATCGGTCTCATCGGATTAGGGAAGGATTGGGAAGGAAGTCGGCAGTGCCCTTTCAGAGGAACCATCCCGGCATTTGCCTGGAGTGATTTAGGGAAATCACGGAAAACCTAAATCAGGATGGCCGGACGCGGGATTGAACCGTCGTCCTCCCGAATGCGAGTCCAGTGGCTAACCACTGCGCCACCCCGCTCGGTACTGTTGCGTCATTCCATATTTATATGTAATTAAACCCGTATCATCATCTCCCCATATATATCGTTAGCTACAATTTCCACCCAACTGAAGAAAGACAAAAACACTGATCTCAACCAGCACACACCCACTGGTAAGCGATAGGAAATTATCAACAAATAATGCAAAAGAAAAAAGTCTGATCTATGTTTTCCACGCATTCTCTAAATCAGTTCTTTGAAAAGGCCACGCCCATCGTTTTCTAACAGAGCTGGTGCCCCGCCTCTAAAAGTCTCGATTTGGTCAAGACGCAAAGGTTTAGCTATCATTGGTCAACAAACTAGTAGCAAGAATGTCTTATTAAGTTCCACTGAGATTACCTTGGTAACTGCATGCATACACAACAGAGACAAAACAATGGATATACAGGGCGAATCATAAAAAACTTTCACCGCAAATATTACGGAAACGGAAAGTGCAATTGATATACGATTTTCAGAGAATGGATTCATAATCAGGGGCTTGTATTGTTAGACAATCAACAGATCGTAATAATACTCAGAAAGTGTAGTTTTTGGCAGACACACACTCTTTTTTTAAATGGAACAATATCTATTTACATTAACAAAATAAAAGTGGGGTAAATTAGAATGTCAGTGGTATTCGTTGCAGGATTTTAGTGCGATTCGTTTACGAGATATCGTATGTTGAAAAGTTGTCACATTTCGAAAAGTTCGTATGCGCTTTCAGTGTTTTGTCAGTGAAAAACGGGCCTATGAGCTGATGGTTCACTATCCCACACTACACGTTTACACTCCATGGACACTGACGTTGGCCGCATGGTTTAGGGCGTCATGTCACGGATGGCGGGGCCCCTCCCGCCAGAGGTTCGAATTCTCCCTCGGGCATAGATGTGAGTGTTGTTCTTAGCATAACTTATTTTAAGTTAGTTTAAGTAGTGTGTAAGTCTATGGACCAATGACCTCAGCAGTTTGCTCCCTTAGGGATTCACACAAATTTGAACATTTGACACTGATGTTACATCCGACGAAGCTAACGATGATTGTCAACAGAACGACAGTGCATGTTTCGGCGGTTTACCTGGCCGTGATTCTTAAATGTGGCTTCATCACTAAAAAAGACAGTGACACATCTGGATTATCCTGTCTTAATGCCAGTGTACAGAAGTTAGCGCAATTCTTATAATCGTTTCCATGCAGTTTTTGATAGAGAGAGATGTGATAAGGATGGAACCTCTGTCGATGGAGAATGCGTAGGACCCTTGCCTATCTCATGACTCTTCCTCGTGCGATTGCGCGGGAACCAACATGCGAATCAACTGCAACAGTAACAAGAACATTAATTTCCGCCTTTTCTGTCATTAGCTGTTTCCTTCTGTTACATTGTCTAGGTGTTACACTACCACTTCCGCGTAACTGGTTGAAGAGTTTGACAAATAATTGCCGAGATTGTTAACGTCTATTGAGATGTCTTTCCGCATACACCGGAAAAGAACGAACTGCATTCTTCCTACATTCTCCATGCGCCATGAACGTGTTGACTTTTTCTGCGTTAGTAAATCCCAACGTTCACCCACGACATACTGTTTGGACAGTCACACACTAACTGACAAGCAAGTCGCAGCGCACTCAAGGAACACACAAGCGCACTGTAAGCAAACATAACATCGTACCTAGCAACTACACAGGTTGAATGACACAACAAGTGTCGGTGTGGAAACTTTTCAAAATACGATATCTCTTAAACGACTAGTACTATAATTCTGCAATAAACACCACTGACAGTCAAATTTAACTTACTTTTAGTTTGTTAGTGTCAATAGGCATTGTTCCATTAAAAAGATGTACGTCTGCACAAAAATACGCTTTCTAAATATTATCACGATCTGTTTACTGGCTAACAATATGAGCCACTGACTACAAGTCCATTCTGTGACAACGCACATATATCACTTTCCATTTCCTCAATATTTGCGGTGCAAGTTTTAGGTGTTTCACCCGTTATAGGACAACTTGGAAAGCCCTCTGTGCCCATGTGGTGTTACTCTGTCACCGCTCATTACAGTAATCTTTTGTTATTTTAGTGCCGGCCGGTGTGGCCGTGCGGTTCTAGGCGCTTCAGTCTGGAACCGTGTGACCGCTACGGTCGCAGGTTCGAATCCTGCCTCGGGCGTTGATGTATGTGATGTCTTTAGGTTAGTTAGGTTTAAGTAGTTCTAAGTCCTAGGGGACTGATGACCATAGATGTTAAGTCCCATAGTGCTCAGAGCCATTTGAACCATTTTTTTGTTATTTTAGTGTTTTCGTATCTGAACTGGTGTATGTTGCACTACGGACTTCAGCAGATTGTGCGAAATGGAAAATGTAGTGAAACTTTAAAGAGGACTGGAACGCATCTAACTTGAGCGTTGCTTATGATAATAGGAGGATATTCTGTTTTAAATGGCATTCTCTGAGTAATGTTACAGTGGACTATACAAAGCAGCTCTAACGTTGGATCCGAATGACTTAGTGCTAAAAAAAACCTCAATATACGGGAAGATGCAGAGACAAACTGTCTGTTAGCTTTTCTCTCGGATTCTTCGGCCGACGTTTGATTGATGATTATTCTGATGTTTCGCCGGCACGAGTGGCTGGCATTGTCAGAGCTTCACCCTTCATTTCTGATAGTGAACTGGAGTCGAGTTCGCGGTCGCAGATTATATGTACCTAGCTCGCCAACGTCCAAGGGCTTTTCCGTGCTCATTTCCGGTGCGGTTCTCCCCTTGCTGTCTGCAACGGTCGTTCGCTGCAGCACGGGAATCCAGGATCCGTTCACCTTGAGGCTTTCTTCTTTCTTGTTGAAGCTAGTCTCATGCTTGTGTATTTCTATAGCTTCTCTGAACAAGTGGGTGTGACTGCTCTTCTATACAGAAAGAACTTCCGCGTCGGCGAATTTTACTATGTGGTCGGTCTCACACAGTGCGTGCCCTGCCACGACCGATTTCCGCACCTGCCCCAACCTGAAATGCCGGTTATGCTCTGTGATCCTGGTGTTGATTGAACGTCCAGTCATTCCAACATAAACTTTTCTGCATGTACAGTAATGATTATTCTATTAACAAACCTACCTTTGGAACAAAACACCATACAAAAAGAGAAAAAAGTGGTTCAAATGGCTCTGAACACTATGGAACTTAGCATCTGTGGTCATCAGTCCCCTAGCATTTAGAACTACTTAAACCTAACTAACCTAAGGACATCACACACATCCATGCCCGAGGTAGGATTCGAACCTGCGACCGTAGCGGTCACGCGGTTCCAGACTGGAGCGCCTAGAACCGCATGGCCACAACGGCCGGCACAAAAAGAGAAACAAATCCTAAAATACGTTGCAGAACAAAATGATTTTGATCCTAAAATTGTCACTTACCTATATGATAAACCACTAAGCCTGTAAAATCCACCAAACGTAAGGAAATAACGCTGACAAGACAATTACCAGCAAAAAAAAAAAAAAAAAAAAAAAAAAAAAAATATATATATATATATATATATATATATATATATATATATATATAGCAGCTACATATCTAGGAACAGTATCTCACACAATTAACACATTACTAAAACACACTAACATAAAATTTGCATACCAGACACGAACACTAGTACACTGCGGATAAACAAAACCAATCATAAATTCGAATCCAGGCACATATAAAATTCAGTGTAAGGCATGTGATAAATTCTATATAGGTCAAACAAGACGGAATTTCATTTAAATATCGAGAACACACTAGAAAGAGCGACACTAACCCATCAACTTTTTTCCACCGCTTAAAGACAGAACGACACACAACAGACGAAATAGAACAGGCTGTCGAGGTTTTACACACTGCACAAACAGGACCACTAATGAATATTTCTGAAGAGATCGAAATATATTCGCTCACACAAAATTACCCTCAAGAATTTCTGAATGAGCAGATCGTTTTGAAAAACAAACATTACGCAGAAAAGTCTATTGAAATTATCCTCCCAAACACGAGATGAATGGAAAAAAACAAAATCTAGAAACCTGTCAGAGAACATTTTATCATTAAGTAAAAATAACCGTTAATGCATGCGTTTGAGACTAAAACAGCATCGAGAAATTGCCACGAACGCTATCTGGCATAACCAATTTAAAAAACAGTAAAATTAACTTAAATATGAGGGTAGAACCACATATACTACTATAGCTCCACCAACATCAAAGGAGCAAACTTGTCCAGTAGAGGCAGCATCTAAGACAGCAATATTATATGGACAACAAAACCATCTGATGTATGTAGCAAAGCATAATTCCATAATACGTTACGTTACCTACTTAAAAATCTGAAATATTGTACCCAACTACGTATTTCCACAGACAACCTTACAATGGGTTCAAATGGTTCAAATGGCTCTGAGCACTATGGGACTTAACTGCTGTGGTCATCAGTCCCCTAGAACTAAGAACTACTTAAACCTAACTAACCTAAGGACATCACACACATTCATGCCCGAGACAGGATTCGAACCTGCGACGTAGCGGTCGTGCGGTTCCAGACTGTAGAGCCGTTAACCGCTCGGCCACTCCGGCCGGCTTACAATGGGAATCATGCCGAAATAGGCCTAGTGTAATAAAAAATGTAATCGAATACAGCAGCATCTTGATCTCATAGCATAATATATAATGTCCTTATATGATACAGACGACACAGCGGGACCAAGTGAGTAAAAAAAAAAAAAAAAAAAAAAAAAAAACTTTGGATTGAAGTTCGAGAGTATTTTCTGCTGTCGGTGAATGCAGGTTCGCCTCAATCAGTTTCCGATAGAACATTGGGAAGGGAACTGCATGTAATGGACATTTGGAGTTACGTGCATTGTAAAATCTCATTGCTCATAACTGGACATAAGGCTACACTTCTTGAGTAGGTCAAACAACACAGAAGCTGGGCAGTAGCTGACTGCAGGCCCGTGGTGTAACTCGGCGAGTCACGATTTAGCGTCTTTTCAAATGATACAAGACAGCAAGTGCACCGACAGGCCCAATGAGCCGTTTAGTCCGCGGTGTGTGGAGCTGTAGTTCAGGCCAGAGACGGTGCTCTGACGTTTTGGGGGTTTTTCCATATCATGAATTAGGCCCACTCATTGAGGTTGCCGTGAACGTGACTCAGGGTGTGCATTTCAACGTTCTTGGTAACTAAGTGTTAACTTTTCTTCTACATTTTCGAGATGAGTTGCCTCTCTTCCAAGACGAGAACAGTCTGTTCACAAACGTACGTTTCCTGTATGGCGAACAGTGAAGCACCCTCTCACAGCTGGACTGGCTTGCTAAATCACCCGATCTCAATTTCATAGAAAATGTGTGGGCCAATTTGGAGCAACGGGTGGAACGTACCAATCTACATCCCCTCAATTCGTAAGCCATACAGAATCGATGAGTTGCTTCATCTGAATATGGTATATCTGAAGAGACTTGTTGACTTTCTTTCTGGCCTAAATAGTATCATTACCAAGAACAGAGGCGATGTTAGGGTGAAGTCTCCGTTGGTGCCTAATTTTTGGTCCAGTGTACTTCTTTAGGGAAGTGCACGGCGATACATGTGCTTTGGAGGAAACCCAAACTCGTTTCTTCTACTGTTCGTTGGAGTTACTAACACGCTTCATATGCGTTTTCCTCCTTGGCCTGCTCCAACGCGTCAGAGCCTGGTTGCCCATGCTGAAAATACCACAGGAATCACCGCGTGGTTGACCAACTGCAGGGTTCCAGACAGTCATCTAGTTTGATGTTTCGACAGGAATATTTATTCACTTACACATTCAGATATTCACCAAGAAACAAGAGACATCTATGACAAAGATGTAGTTTTTGCCCGTCTTTACTCAGCTGGGAAGGAAGAAGGCCGGCAATTTCCAAGAATGATTACCTATCGAAGTTGGAGGGCTCCAAACGATACATATGGGACGTGCGATAGTAAATCGATTATGGAAGTCTCGTGGCGCGAGTTATGATCAATTATTTGTGATCCTCATTTTGATCAGTTTTCCGTTGTTTCCTCAGTTTGTGTACATTACATTCCCGCCGTAATTATTTGTGATTCCATTGGGAAATCGACACGATTTCTCTTGATAGCGAATGTAATGTCTGCTGCTTCTCACGTTTCTTCTGCTGTAGTGTTGCTTCTCACCCTCGGAGAATACCAACAAATCTATGTGTTTGGGACGCTGCCTAGATAATTTCGAAAAGTACAGTTATCAAAGTACTTTGTGCTTGACTTAGTTGGTCTGCACAATGTGTTCATGGTCATCGGAATATTACTCTGCCCGATAAGTGCTAGGAGGGAGACAAGCAGAGTGCGAATATGATCATCGATTATTGAGCGTCAGAGGAAGACAATTTCCCCGGGCACTAGCCACAGCAACCCACGCGCCGCTTCAACTCCAGCGCTTGCAAACCTCGGTCTTGTACTACGGCTTACGCCGCACGAAGTTCTGTTAAGCATGTTAGTCAGAGCAGAGTGAAGCGAACTGTGCGAACACGAGCACAACCACTAAAGTCTACCTCTTCCGAGTAATAGCCATGTCGGTAATGCCCATGAGCATACTAGGTAAAATAATATGGAGTACGTAATTGTTCTGCAAACATTGTAAGGACTTGCTGAATATTGCCCATAAGTGTATTAATTTACTTGGGCCTGTAGTTCGGCACACAGTAACAAAAAGTTTCCCCAACTCCTGTTGATAATGAATCAGTTATGCCTGCAGTAATTCCTGTAAGTGATTTCCTTGTCATGTCAGTTGTTACAAATTATAATAGTTACAAAAATGTATAAACGGATTGCTAAATTAGAAAATCGATTTCTGCTAACCTTCGATACATGTATGATGCCTAGGTTAAAGAAAATAAACTTTTGCAGATGCGTAAGCCTCCTAATTATTAAAAAAATGTCCAGGTGTGAGTCGGACTCCCGTTCTGACAGTTCCGTACAAAAAAAAAAAAGCACTCCACCACTGCTGGCGGCTCACCTCCAACTGCGCAACGCTACGCGCTGTTACAGCTAACAGACCAACGCTACAATACCAAATTCCAGCAATGCAAACCAGCCACAGACTACACACAGCACAGTCAGTGATTTTCATACAGAGCGCTACATGGCGTTACCAACATAAAAACCGAAACAGCCTACTTACAAAGTGACAAATAATGAATTACATGTAGTGACATGAGCGGTGTGACAGATAACTGCTGGCAGGATTCGCCGAGCGGTTCTAGGCGCTACAGTCTGGAACCGCGCAACCGCTACGTTCGCAGGTTCGAATCCTGCCTCGGGCATGGATTTGTGTGATGTCCTTAGGTTAGTTAGGTTTAAGTAGTTCTAAGTTCTAGGGGACTGATGACCTCAGAAGATAAGTCCCATAGCGCTCAGAGCCATTTGAACCATTTGACAGAATTGACTAAATCCAGAAACAGTCATTCTAACGTATTCCACCGATCCAATCGAAAATTCGGGTGTAAAACCTCGAAACGCTTCGTGGAGAAAAATAAAAGTTTCCAACTCAGGTAATGGTTTTAATTCACTTTTTACTGCCGTCAAAGTGAATGCACCTTTGATGAGTTAGGTTCTTTGACGACATGGCCCCATTTTTGCCAACCGACTACAAGGGCAGTTCCTTCTAGAACCGTAAACCTGAGGCGGCTTTATAGCAGCCTTTCGACCTGTTTGCTATTATTCGCGCAGCTGCGCGGCAGCAGAAGACAAAGTCGTCGCTTGCTGCACGTCGTAAGAAACTCGTATAAGGCGTCGTAACTTTTAACGCTTTCGGCGCTTGCGGAGCCAACAATGTCTGCTCCCTGGCTATTCTCCTGTCGAAACACATTGTAGAAATTTCTGTGAAAGTAATGTGTATGTGTGGTAGTAATTAGTTTTTCAAGGCAACATTTAAACAAATATGGCCACGCAATCTGATAAATCTTGTGTGGGCTTCTGTGCTGTACTACGTCCACATAGTCACTACCCAAGGCCCCCACGCAGCGAAATTTGACTATGCAACTGACAAAGGAAATTCCCAATAAGATATGTCAAAATATACCTTGAAAATTTTCACGCTGGTGGAATACTTTGAAACAATTGCACTGTCAAACGTTTAGCTACTAAGGCGCACTGCGAGCATTTTTTAAAAATTGCTAAAGTTAATAATTTTTGCTGCACGATGAACCTCTCATAACAGCGGTTTGTACATCCGTTCCTACCTAGCTCTCGAATCTGCGAATAACCAGATGTAGCCGTGACAGGAGGATGTAGCGCCGCGTAGCGCGAAGTCAAAAGTGCAAACACATGAATTTTAAACACTTAAACCGTACCAAAATTGTCTAACTTCCTTAATTTTTCGTATAACTTACTGTTCATATCGACAGCTAAACTGTTTCAGAGGTAATTGTTACACAGTTGACTAGCAGAGGAAAGAAAGTCAAGGCAGTGTATGATGTTACATTGCAGATTTTAATTTGTTTGCATTATATATTTTGTAACAATTTCTGCAGCACAGTCCTTATGATAATTTTTGAGCCATGTATCCTTTGCTAACAACGAAACAGTTCCTTATTATTTCCTGAGTGGTCGGCCGGTGTGGCCGAGCAATTCTAGGCGCTTTAGTCTGGAACCGCGCGACCGCTACGGACGCAGGTTCGAATCCTGCCTCGGGCATGGATGTGTGTGATGTCCTTAGGTTAGTTAAGTTTAAGTACTTCTAAGTTCTAGGGGACTGATAACCTCAGATGTTAAGTCCCACAGTGCTCAGAGCCATTTCAACCATTTTTGAACCAGGGCTATTCGGAAAGTAAGGAATGGTAGGTCGTGAAATGGAAACCACAGTGAAAATCAAAACTGTTTTATTTGCAAAAGTTAGCTATAATTTCTAGCTACTTATCTCCATAGTTGCCGATCCGACTTAGACGTTTGTCGTAGCGTTGCACCAACTTTCAAATACCCTCGTTATAGAAGGCAGCCGCCAGTGCTTTCCGCCAATTCTCTACGTTGGCCTACAGCTCGTTGTCTGTGCCAAAATGTTGTCTTCATAGCCAGCGGTTCATGCGAGCAGAGATGAAACTCAGGGGGAGACAATTACGGACTGTATTGTGGGTAATCAAACATTTCCAATGGAAAACGATGCAGGAGCATCTTCATTACCCCTGCAGAATGCGGCTGAGAATTGTCTTGAAGAAGAAAACGTATTACAGTTATGTAATTTTGGCGGGACACATTATTGTTCTAGGTACCTTTATGTGCTCCCTGTTTGCTCAGAACTAAAAAAAACGACGTGACGCGATCGACGGGCATACTGGAGACACTGACCAACACACCTGTGCAAAACTTCATCGGATTTTCACTGTGGTTTCCATTTCGTTTCTTACTTTCCGAATAACCCTCGTACTTAAAATAAACGTGTAGAGGAGATGTCGTTAATAGGTAGACAAATTCTTAACTTCTTACTATACCCTAAAATGCCGTTTATAAAGCCAATCAATCAGGTTTTGTGAAGAACGGCGTGCTAAACGCAGTTTATAATTCCTAGCGGAAAAAAGACAGAGTCGCTTGTGCAGTAGATGAATGCTATGACACATTTGTATATAACAATGCCAGTCATAGGAATAAATGGATTACTGATTGTGCAGCTTCATATCTGTCTTCAGGAATCTAAGGCAAATTAGGGCAAAAATAAAAAAAAAGTGACTATTCAGTTGCAAAAATCTTGTAAGTGACGTAGCAAAATCTGAAAAGTGGGAAATAATAGTTTACAATGTTACATTCGAAACGTATTCTTACCATTTGCAAAGAATAATTCATCACTTTTGTTGGACTCTTGACCCGGACACAACGACACCTCTGTTTTTAGAAAGACTGCTAATATAATTCGGATTCCATCCAGAACTAATAGTGTGATTCAGCCTCTCGTTAAAAAAAATCCACAGTGTAAAGCATTTTTCAGGTAATTGTCGGACAATATAATTTCCGATGGCTCTTTGTCATTTCAAGTTTATTAGTGGAACAGTATTGTTGATCTTCAGACATTTCTGCATTGTCAGTTTGCATAAGCTTATTTTACGAATTTGATCACATATGCCTGGTATGCAACACAGTATCCAGAACGACGGCCACGACTATTTCTTGCTCCACTCCAGTTCTGTCTAAATAAAACTAGGAATTATTGTGAAGTGCCCTCAATGCATTAATTTCTCTTTCATCAGATCTGCCTTGTGTAAGAAAAATATTTGTTTTCATTCTCCAAAAGACACTTCACAATTTTGTGACAACACAGGGAATAAACAAGGAACTGTTTCATTGTTACCAAAATACACATTACTCAAAAATTACCATTAGAACTGTGCTACAGGAATTGTTGTAATATATTTGATGTAAACAAATCAAAGTCTCAATTAAAGGAAGTCGTCTGTAATGTAACATCACTGGTTGATGGGACCAAACATCGAGTTCATCGGTCCCATCGGGTTAAGGAAGGATGGGAAAGGAATTCGGTCGCGCCATTTCAGAGGAACGATCCTGGCATTCGCCTGAAGCGATTTAGCGGAATCACGGAAAACCTAAATCAGGATGGCGGGACGCAATGTCCTCCGGAATGCGAGTCCAGTGTGCTAACCAGTGCGCCGGGTCTAACATTATTCACTGCCCTGATTTTCTTCCATGAGCCAGTCACTTGTGTAACAATTACTTCCGCAGCAGCTTAGCTATCGATATGAACAACAGATTATTCAAAAAATTAATGAAGTCAAACACTTTTGATATGGTTTATCTGCTTAAAATTCACTTGTTTGCAGTTTAGACTTGGCGAAGCGCGCACGCCATCCTCTTGTTACGGCCACGTCTGCTTATTCGCCGATTCGAGCGCTAGGCAGGAAGGGCTGTACAACCCGCTGTTATAGGACGTTCTTCGTGCGGCAAAAACAAGTAACCTTAACACTGAAAAAATAAAACTTGTAGCGCGCCTTAGCAGCTAAAATTGTGACAGTGCATTTCTTTTCGGTATACTCTATCTGCATGAAAAATTTCAGGGTAGGATTTGACATGTCGGATTGGACTATTCCCTTGCGAGATTGCTTTGTTGTCACTCGAACACTTAAACTAAATGCTGTTTCGTGATTATATTATTAACATCTGGAATGATTAAAACTATTGATTGATTTGCTAATCTTATTCACTTTTCATATTTATTTCGTCTGGTTTGGACCATTGCTAGGTTCTATCATAAAATATCTTAATGCCATGGCCTTAACTCGTGTGGCAATGTTACAATGATTCTATGAGGTACATAACAAAATAAAAACATTTGAGATGTGGGGTTCGGTTGTACCGCCTGTAATATGGTCATGGTCTTCGAGGTTATAGTCACTCACGTGATACTTTAGCCACCACAGAGCTGGAGGCGTAACCTTTGTAACCACGCCGATCCTGCGATCACTGCGGGACTATGGCGTAAGCATAAGAAAGAAATAAAGAAAGAAAGAAGAGATGGGGGCGTAATGAGTTGACAGTTTTATTCATCCCTGTGTTCTGTTGTCATGTTGTTGTTGTTGTTGTTGTTGTCTTCAGTCCTGAGACTGGTTTGATGCAGCTCTCCATGCTACTCTATCCTGTGCAAGCTTCTTCATCTCCCAGTACCTATTGCAACCTACATCCTTCTGAATCTGCTTAGTGTATTCATCTCTTGGTCTCCCTCTACGATTTTTACCCTCCACGCTGCCCTCCAATACTAAATTGGTGATCCCTTGATGCCTCAGAACATGTCCTACCAACCGATCCCTTCTTCTAGTCAAGTTGTGCCACAAATTTCTCTTCTCCCCAATTCTATTCAGTACTTCCTCATTAGTTATGTGATCTACCCATCTAATCTTCAGCATTCTTCTGTAGCACCACATTTCGAAAGCTTCTATTCTTTTCTTGTCCAAACTATTTATCGTCCATGTTTCACTTCCATACATGGCTACACTCCACACAAATGCTTTCAGAAACGCCTTCCTGACACTTAAATCTATACTCGATGTTAACAAATTTCTCTTCTTCAGAAATGCTTTCCTTGCCATTGCCAGTCTACATTTTATATCCTCTCTACTTCGACCATCATCAGTTATTTTGCTCCCCAAATAGCAAAGCTCCTTTACTACTTTAAGTGTCTCATTCCCTAAGTGTCTAATTCCCTCAGCATCACCCGACTTAATTCGACTACATTCCATTAACCTCGTTTTGCCTTTGTTGATGTTCATCTTATACCCTCCTTTCAAGACACTGTCCATTCCGTTCAACTGCTCTTCCAAGTCCTTTGCTGTCTCCGACAGAATTACAATGTCATCGGCGAACCTCAAAGTTTTTATTTCTTCTCCATGGATTTTAATACCTACTCCGAATTTTTCTTTTGTTTCCTTCACTGCTTGCTCAGTATACAGATTGAACAACATCGGGGAGAGGCTACAACCTTGTCTCACTCCCTTCCCAACCACTGCTTCCCTTTCTGTTGTCACAGTGATGTACAATACTATGCTAATTACACTGCCTGATCAAAAGTATCCAGAACCTGTTAGTGGGCGTCAATGTGGAGCTTGTCCACCCTTTGCCTTTATGACGGCTTGGGGACACTTTCAATGATATATCTGAATGTCTGCGGAGGGATGTTGGACCATTTTTCCTCAAGTGCCGGAACCTGCGTAGGTAGTGATGTTGGGACACTGGGATCCGGAACGAAGTCACGTTCTAACTCACCCTAAACGTGTCCGTTGGGTTCAGGTCGGGACTCTGGGCTGGTGAAACCATTTCAGGAATGTTATTGTCCATAAACCATTGCCTCACAGATGACAATGCACATTTTCATGCTGATACAGTCATCGTCTCAGATATGTTCCTTCACACTACGGTGCAGGATGTGTTCATATCATTCCGCATTTATCGTTTTCGTTAGCGCATTAAGGGGATCACACTCTATTCACGAAAAAGAGTACCGTACCAGAGCACTACCTCCTCCGTTCTGCACTGTTGACATTGCACATTATGGAAGGCAGATAATTTTGTCCAGGTATTTGTCAAACCCAAAAACCTTCCATAGGGTTTTCACAGGGTATAGCGTGATTCAGTTCTACAGATCACTTGTTTTCCGTCATCCAGTGCCCAGTGACTTTGCTCTTTACATCACCCCAGGCGTCGCTAACACTGACTACTGAATCGTGTGGCTTATGAGGAGCTGCTCAATCATTGTAGCCCAGTCTTTTTAATTACCTACACGCAGTCATTGTGCTAGATAGACTGCTGGTTGCATTTTGAAACTCACGAGTGATTGTTTCCGCTGATTTCAGGAGATTTTTCACAACGCCCCCTTCTCAGTCTCTATCCGTCAGTAAATGAGGTCTACCTGGTGTTGGTTTAGCCGTGGTTGTTCCTTCATGATTTCACTTCACAATCACATTACCAACAGTCGAATTGGGCAGTTTTAGAACCTAAAGCATAGAAATTCTAACTAGGATAAACAGATTCGACCTAAGCTAAACTGTTTTATCGTACTGGTAACAGGATGAACAAGTTTGACCTAGGCGACACTAGTTCATCCGAAAATCGGGTTTGGCAGTTAACTTATTTACAAGTTAGAGGAGACAGGCGGTCAACCCAAGTGGATCAGGTTACGGAATTAGGAAACACGTTCAATATTATCCATTTTAAGGATGTGACGTACCTGTTGTTGTATATTAACAGTAGTCACTGGTAGCATTAAACCGTCTTCTGTCCTACAAACGAGTCAATAACGCATTACGAGAGACAGAGCCCCCATCATCTGGTTGTCAGACTTAACTCATGTGGTTAAAACACCAAAAAATGTGTCACCGTATTTCCGGCATTTTTTTCTATTATACTGTGTACATTCCGCAATTGTGTTTGTAGACTTTTTAGTGTTTTAACCTGACGAGTTAATTTTGACAACCTGATGATGAAAGCATTCTCTGTAAACGCATCGTTGAGTGGCTTGTAGGACATAAAATGGCTGAATGCTACCACTTGTTAATGTTAGGGTATATGGTTCCAATGTATACATAGCGAATACATAGAAAGAAGGATCCTTTATTGTATGATTATATGATAGCGGAACAAACACTGGTAGCAGTTACTTCTGTAAAATATCTGGGAGTATGCGTGCGGAGCGATTTGAAGTGGAATGATCATATAAAATTAATTGTTGGTAAGGCGGGAACCAGGTTGAGATTCATTGGGAGAGTCCTTAGAAAATGTAGTCCACCAACAAAGGAGGTGGCTTACAAAACACTCGTTCGACCTATACTTGAGTATTGCTCATCAGTGTGGGATCCGTACCAGATCGGGTTGACGGAGGAGATAGAGAAGATCCAAAGAAGAGCGGCGCGTTTCGTCACAGGGTTATTGGTAAGCGTGATAGCGTTACGGAGATGTTTAGCAAACTCAAGTGGCAGACTCTGCAAGAGAGGTGCTCTGCATCGCGGTTTAGCTTGCTTGCCAGGTTTCGAGAGGGTGCGTTTCAGGATGAGGTATCGAATATATTGCTTCTCCCTACTTATACCTCCCGAGGAGTCACGCATGTAAAATTAGAGAGATTTCAGCGCGCACGGAGGCTTTCAAACAGTCGTTCTTCCCGCGAACCATACGCGACTGGAACAGAAAAGGGAGGTAATGACAGTGGCACGTAAAGTGCCCTCCGCCACACACCGTTGGGTGACTTGCGAAGTATAAATGTAGATGTAGATGTAGATGTAGATGTATAGACGTAAACTGAAAGTAATCTGAGAGGTTGTATCAGATTAAGTACCCACGTAGGAGACATCCGATGCTCCCCAGGTTTCCCACACTGTTCCACTGTTTAAGTGTAATGAGGTAAGTGACACGACAAGACAACAGTCGAGGAGGATGACGAACTATAGGGACTCCCAACTTGGAAAAATATGTGTTTGCTTGCGTGGATGTGGAGCCTTCAATCAGCATTCGACCACTTGCACTTGAAATGGGTATTGTGCGCAATACTGTGTGGAAAATAATGGGGGCAGGAAGCAGCTACAGCCCTACCAGTCACAGACAAGGCAAGATTTGACTCCTTTAGACATAGCGTCGTGTTGGGTCAATGGGTACTGCAGCGCTGTATGGTCGATCCCCACTTTGTAATTTTATTGGATGGAGCCTATTTCACCAAAGATATACTGTTCAGTAGTCCCAATAGACATATATGGACCGTTGAGAACCCGCAAACAGTAGTATATTTATTTATCTATTTCAGTGTCTGTTTAAACAAGCTCTTTATTACTTTAAGAAATACAGCAACTGTAAATAATATAATCCATAGCCACAGAGCTCAAAAACGAGTCAAGTGGATAAGTTAAGCTCTTCCTAGAAGACTGCGATCGATAGATCAGTGTTGTTAGCTTTAAAAAGATGTTTTGGTGTGAAATGTTCATCCAACAGGCGGCCCTGTAGCAGCTGGCCCGGATCTTGCACCTCGCCACACTAGCGCAGAACATCTGCTTCATCCGGGAGGAGAGTGGTGGGAGGGGCTCATCCTGTTCAGAGCTTGCAACACAGAGTAGGGGAGCTCACTGCCAGAGCTTTGCTGTTCCACTGAAAGGCTGTGCTGGTTCTACAGCTGTGTTCTCCATATTTCCACCCGGCGCTACTGATGTACACCCACGGGGCCATGCATTCTTTTCATTAGGATTTTCGTGGGTCACGGAGAAACTCAGAACGGATGTGGTCAATGACTGGTTAATGTACCACCGTACTCCATATTTTACAGAGATATACATTCAACATTATCGGAAGATAGCCTCCTGGATCTCGTGTATGAATGTGGTTCCAGTACGACAGAACCCCTAATAATACTGTATATCTTATTCGTGAACACCGTGTCAGACGTTCTCTGAAAGGTGAATAGGAAGAGAAGATCCAGTTTCGTGGCCAGCTCGTTCGGACTCTATTTGCTATCTTTTTATGAGGACATGAGGAAAGTCTTGCGCACGAGACATCTGTCGAGACCGAAAAGTATCTCCTTACAAACATTCTCAGTGCCTGTGACGTTGTCCAAACAACACCCAGGTTTTTCGAATAGTTATGATAGAATCTGTGCGACTGTGCGATTTCTGCATAGAAGCCGAAGCAGAGCGCTTTGAATAGCCGTTATGAATTCAGTACTTTTTGAACGCTGCATCTTGTTCACATGCAGACATCATAAGTCATTGACATCCACTGCTCGATAAATGCCTGTTGCAACTTTTCCGTGTATTCCATTCATCAGCGATACGCATCCATGCTATTTACGAACAAATTGGATACATGGACTGCAGCATGGAAGTTGGGAAGATAAAATTATTCCAAAAATGTCTCTACTTTGACTTTTTCATTGTCTGCAGACCGACAGTAAATCTGTTATTTTCTCATTGCACGCGCAGTAGTAGGTAGCCGTTTCCCGAGTGGGGTTTTAAATCTCAAATCGATACATTTGAACTTCTCCATCATCCGTGAATGCTTGTACAGGTGCAGAGATAATGTATCAGCAGTATAGACGTAATAATCTCAGAATGAGTGAGTGGCGGGAATTGAGTAAGTTGGAACAGGACATCCTTACAGAGGCACGTAAGTTTAGGCTTTCCACCAAACAAATTTCAAGTGAGTTATTCGTGCCCAAGTCACTGTTAACGATACTCTTGTAATGTGGAAACGTCGAAGTAGCACTAAACCCAATTGTCGCTACTGCTGACCTAGGAAACTACTGAGATAGACAGTGAAACACTAAAGTGTACTGTACAAACCAGTCGTTCAGATGTTGCTTATTAACTACTGCAAATGACTTTCAGTTGTACACCAGGTACAGATCTAAGTAACAGATGGGTTTGTCGAGAGGCTATAGCAAATTATTTTCGTGACCCTGCTGCTGTCCATTGCTCAAAACCTATTTATTGATCACAAGAACGAATGTGCAACGCCAGTTGCACTGATGCAAACTACGACGACATTGGTCTCTACAACAGTGAAAGCTTTGAGAGAGTGGCTAATCACAAAACATCATGCGGCACTCAGACAGCTATATTTAAACCTTGTGTATCTCTCGCTTTAGTCTGATTGTACTGTGGCAGCGGTAGGGATTGGCCGATGTGATGTAGTGGTCTGGGCTTATTTTTTTATATTTTTCTGGATTGTTAAAAAGTTTTGATCGATGATAAAATGAACACAGGTCTTTATGAAAACGTTTTGGTAATAGCATGCTTAATCTTGTTTGTCAATAATTTGAGCTTGATTTGTTCTGAATAAGCATGATGATGCCCCTGTTCACAAAGCAAAGACCACTGTGTGGTAGATTGTTGGACTGTCCTGTTCAAAGCAATATCGAATATATCTAGGATGAATTTGGGTGTGCGAATCTCTTGTCCGATGCAAAGGCCTAAGTGACAGGAAAGACACGTTGGTGACTCCTTTCTATAAGAAGGATAAAAGCATGGGCCTGAAAAACACAGTCCAAAATACTCAACATCGGTTTGCTGTAGAATTCTTGAATATATTCTAAGTTCAAATAAAATAAATTTGCTGAGTACACAGCATTACCCAGTTATGTATTTATTCCAACTCTATTAGTCCCTCTCCTTCTTTCCACTCTCCCTGACCATCTCCTCCACCCCCTCTCTGTCCATCTCTTTTCGCCAGTCTCTGTTCACTTCCTCCACCCCTACTCTCTGTCCATCACCTCCTGCCCTTCCCTCTGTCCATCTACTACTCCCCCTCTCTCTGTCCATCTGCTCCTTCCCCCTCTGTCCTTCTTCTTCTTCCCCTCTAAGTCCATCTCCTCCTACTCCCTCTATCTCCTCTCCCCCCTCTGTCCATCTCCTTTCCCCCACTTTCTGCAAATCTCCTCCTCCCCTCTATCAGTCCATTTCTCTCTCCTCCCTCTCTCTCTCTGCCCATTTCACTGTCCATTTCCTCCTCCCCATAACTGTCCATCTTCTCCTCTTCCTGTCTCTGTCCATCTCCTCCTCTTTCTGTCATCTCCCCCTCTTCCCTTTCACTATGCATTTTCTCCTCTCCTTCTCTCTCCGTCCACGTGCTTCTTCCTACCCTCTCTGTGCATCTGCTCTAACCCCCTCTGTCCATCTGTTCCTTCCCCTTCTGTCCATCTGCTCCTTCACCCACTGTCCATCTCCCCCTGCCTCCTCCTCTTCATCCCCTCTATTTCTCCCCATCTCCATTTATCCATTCCTCCCCTCTCTATCTGTCCATCTCCTCCTCCTCCACTCTCTCTCCATGTCCCTCTCCCCTCTCTCTCTCTGACCTTTTCTCTGTCCATTTCTTTCTTCCCATCCCTTTCCACCTCCTTCTGCCCTCTCTCTCGTGCGTAGAAAATTTGGTTGAAATCGACCCACGGGTTTCGGAGGAGTGTTTTATCCACAGCTTTGCCCACATATGCACATGTAACATACATTGCACACATATTTAATGAATTACGCATATATTCGTACACATATTTCACCTGTATCTCTAGCGAATTTCGCCCTGCTGTTTCGTTTTCACGCAGCTTAATATTTATGACATCATATCTCCTGAACTATATGTCGTACAATGATATAGTTCTTTAACTACATTCAGCAGCATGTATGGATATTACCTGCGAAATGTGTGGCGAATAGACTTAGTAGCAAAAATGTAATAAATTTAAAACGTCATGCTTGTTGTGGCAGTTCTCCATGCATCTCAGTGTGTATGACGTGATATCTCCTGAACGGTGTGTCACACAATGATACAATTTTGCAGCCATATTAAATGGTATGAAGGCATATTCAGTGGTATACGAGACTCCTACCTACGAAGTGTGGCGCGAATACAGTTAGCAGGAAGAAGTAATAATTTAAAACGTCATGCCTGATATGACAGTTTTACTGCATGAACAGCAAAAATGTAGAACCGAGAGACTTTCTTCTCTCATCATTTTGTGGGTGTTGTCAACGAGAAAAATATTCGTAAAGGTTTGAAATAATATGCAAAGTTTGTTAGAAGTCAGTAAGTACTTTCATTCTCTAGTACTGGATGCATAAAGTCTGGGCATTCGAGCGTCGTGACCTACACTTCTTTTTCACCCCACCTTTTTCATATGTTGGTGGCTCTTACTCCCACAGCGATTCTTCCCAGACGGTAAGCGACATGATTACCTGGTTTGGTTGAAATCAGTCCAGTGGTTTAGTAGGAGATGTGGCCCATATATACATACATACATACACACACATACATACATTTTTAATATGTCTGGATCTGCTTGCAAGAGAAAAGCTGTCGCCCACAAGTCAGCACGAAGTCTCGCTGATGCAAAACACAGTTCATCCTTTTCTCACACGATATGCTGCGAATCATGAATGAAGGGCAACTGGTAGAGTCCATATTTTTAGACTTCCGGAAACGTTTGACACAACGCCCCGCTGCAGACCGTTAACGAATGTCCGAGCTTACGAATAGTTTCCTAGGTATGTGGGGGGCTCGGAGAATTTTTACGTATTAGAACCCAGTAAGTTGTTCTGGACGGTAAGTGTTCATCGGACACAAGGATATCGCTAGGAGTGCCCCAGGGAAGTGTGACAGGCCCGTTCTCGTTCTCTACATACACTACTGGCCATTAAAATTGGTACACCAAGAAGAAATGCAGATGATAAACAGGTATTCATTGGAAAAATATATTATACTAGAACTGACATGTGATTACATTTTCACGCAATTTGGGTGCATAGATCCTGAGAAATCAGTACCCAGAACAAACACCTCTGGCCGTAACAACGGCCTTGATGCGCCTGGGTATTGAGTCAAACAGGGCTTGGATGGCGTGTACAGGTACAGCTGCCCATGTAGTTTCAACACGATACCACAGTTCATCAAGAGTAGTGACTGGCGTATTGTGACGAGACAGTTGCTCGGCCACCATTGACCAGACGTTTTCAGTTGGTGAGAGACCTGGAGAATGTGCTGGCCAGGGCAACAGTCGAACATTTTCTGTATCCATAAAGGCTCGTGCAGGACTTGCAACATACGGTCGTGCATTATCCTGCTGAAATGTAGGGTTTCGCAGGGATCGAAAGAAGGGTAGAGCCACGGGTCGTAACACATCTGAAATGTAACGTACACTGTTCAAAGTGCCGTCAATGCGAACAAGAGGTGACCGAGACGTGTAACCAGTGGCACCCTATACCATCACGCCGGGTGATACGCCAGTATGGCGATGACGAATACGCGCTTCCAATGTGCGTTCACCGCGATGTCGCCAAACACGGATGCGACCATCATGATGCTGTAAACAGAACCTGAATTCATCCGAAAAAATGACGTTTTGCCATTCGTGCACCCAGGCGCTCCTGTCTGTGATGCAGCGTCAAAGGTAACCGCAGCCATGGTCTTCGAGCTGATAGTCCATGCTGCTGCAAACGTCGTCGAACTGTTCGTGCAGATGGTTGTTTTCTTGCAAACGTCCCCATCTATTGACTCAGGGATCGAGACGTGGCTGCACGATCCGTTAGAGCCATGCGGATAAGGTGCCTGTCATCTCGACTGTTAGTGATACGAGGCCGTTGGGATCCAGCACGGCGTTCCGTATTACCCTCCTGAACCCACAGATTCCATATTCTGCTAACAGTCATTGGATCTCGACCAACGCGAGCAGCAATGGCGCGATACGATGCACCGCAATCGCGACAGGCTACAATCCGACCTTTATGAAAGTCGGAAACGTGATGGTACACATTTCTCCTCCTTACACGAGGTATCACAACAACGTTTCACCAGGCAACGCCGGTCAACTGCTGTTTGTGTATGAGAAATCGGTTGGAAACTTTCCTCATGGCAGCACGTTGTAGGTGTCGCCACCGGCGCCAACCTTGTGTGAATGCTCTGAAAAGCTAATCATTTGCATATCACAGCATCTTCTTCGTGTCGGTTAAATTTCGCGTCTGTAGCACGTCATCTTCGTGGTGTAGCAATTTTAATGGCCAGTAGTGTACATAAACAACCTGACGAATAGGGTGACCAGGAGCCTGCATCTTTTTGTTGATGACTCTGCAGTGTACGGGAAATGTCGTTGCTGAGTGATTGTTGGAGAAAACAGATTGACTTAGACAAAATTTCTGTTTGGCATGATGACTTACAACTTCCTCTAAATGTCGAAATATGTAAGTTAATGCAGATAAGTTGATAAAAGAATCTGTAATGTTCTAATGTTGTATTAGTAGTGTGCTATCTGACACAGTTATGTCGCTGAAATATCTATGCGTAACGCTGTAAAATGATATGAAATGGAACGAGTAGGATAGGACAGTAGTAGAAAAGGCGAGTAGTAGACTTCTGTCGACTGGGAGAATTTTAGGAATGCGTGTGCCACCTGTAAAAGAGACCATGTACAGAGCATCAATACGACTCAGTCTTGAGTATTGCTCTAATGTTTGGGATACCTAACAGGTCGGATTGAAGGAAGACATCGAAGCATTTTCGAGGCATGCTGCAAGATTTGTTACCGGTATGTTTGATCAACACGCGAGTATTACGCAGATGCTTCGTGAATTCAAATGTTAATGCCAGTAGGGAAGACAACATTCTTTTCGCAAAGAACTATTGAGAAAATTTAGAGAATCGACATTTTCAGTTCACTGCAGAACGATCCTACTGCCACCAAAGTACGTTTCTTGTAAGGACCACTTAGACAAGATAAATCAGGGTTCCCACGGAAATATACAGTGTCTTGAGAAACAATTCAAGGGGGAGAGGGATAGGTTGTACTGAGAAATAAATGTTAAGAAAAAATTCGATACGCTGCGCCGTTTCCTAGTTAATTAGCACAGAAGTTAGCCAATTATTCCATTGTGCGCGCAGATTCAAGCGGTCCGGAAAATGTAATTAGAGTCAGCTGTTCTCATAGTATAGATGATAGCGCACGAGACTACTCACCCTTTGTCTCGGGTTCGATCCCTATTGGCGTCCCAAGTTCAATTTTTGTATCGCTCTCTTGTTTGGTTTTGGTTGGTTGGTTGTTGTGGGGAAGGAGACCAGACAGCGAGGTCATCGGTCTCATCGGATTAGGGAAGGATGGGGAAGGAAGTCGGCCGTGCCCTTTGAAAGGAACCATCCCGGCATTTACCTGGAGCGATTTAGGGAAATCACGGAAAACCTAAATCAGGATGGCCGGACGCGGGATTGAACCGTCGTCCTCCCGAATGCGAGTCCAGTGTGCCACCTCGCTCGGTGTTTGGTTTTAGGAAACCAAACGAAGAACACGTTTGGCGACACTGCCTCTGGCAGGTCGCTTGAATGTGCGTGCGCAACGGCCTAATTGTCTAACTTCAGTGTTAATTGCCTTGTAAACGGTGCAACGTATATATTTTTATCGTAACAATTATTTCTCAGTAAAGCGTATCCTGCAACACCCTTAAAAGCTTTCCAGACTTTTTCTGACCACCTTATATAGGCAGACGATTTCCCCTCGCACCATTTGCGAGTCGTGACTTGTGGAGTATGTATGTAGATGTATACCTCAAAATCACGACAACGACTGAGCGTGCTTCTGGGTAACCGGAAACATATTCTTAACTGAAAGGTTCCGCCGGCCGAAGTGGCCGTGCGGTTAAAGGCGCTGCAGTCTGGAACCGCAAGACCGCTACGGTCGCAGGTTCGAATCCTGCCTCGGGCATGGATGTTTGTGATGTCCTTAGGTTAGTTAGTTTTAACTAGTTCTAAGTTCTAGGGGACTAATGACCTCAGCAGTTGAGTCCCATAGTGCTCAGAGCCATTTGAACCATTTTTTGAAAGGTTCCCTTGCAGATTAAACTCCGGAGATGTACCAAACGGAGATCCTAGGTGCTATTAATTAGGTGGCTGTCGTCTTTGGAACGAGGAACAATTGGTATGTGAAAACATATGACCACATATGCTTCTCTGGGTTCAAACCCAGACACCTGCATCTCGTTCCCTGTGTTCTTTCGATTAAGCCATGGGTGCACACATCACGGGCTGGCTCACAGAGAATATTCCTCAAAGAATGGAAGTTCTCAATGCAGTTACGCCGAACGACGTGGCGAAGTTGTTAGAATGCTGGACCCGCATTTGGGAAGACGACGGTATAAATCCTAGCTGATTTAGGTTTCCCACGATTTTCCTAAATCGCTCCGGGCAAATGCTGGGATGGTTTCTCTGAAAGTGGACGACCGATTTTCTTCCTCATCCTTGAACTATTACGACCCTGTGCTCCGTGACTAATGCCCTCGATGTCGACGGTACGTTAAACCCTAATCTTCTTCCTTCCTTCAACGCCGTTGCGATCCCGTGGCTACACTAAAACCGCTCTCATTACTGAGCCCCTGAACCGCGACTTGCTAGCCCAATATCGTAAACAGAACTACCCTTGATAAACTACTATCTTTGTAGAAAACTAATAAAAGGTTTAAGTTGTAAGTCGGTCCGGGATGGAGCGCTGATCAGGTACACAGGCAACTTGTCTTGAATGTTCATGACAGCAAACGCTTTACACGAGTAGAAGCTTTCAATCCAACCACGAACACAGTTCGTACAGGCAAGTGCTGTGTTCTCGAACTAGAGCTTTTTTTGAGCTTGACAATTAAACACATTCAAATAACGACAATGTGTAAGAATTATTTTACGCTACGTATTTCGAGGACACACAGTTCAAAAACTTTATGCATTATGATTCTGAGTGCTAACGCAAGTCATCGAATTTGTCGCTAGGTGTTGAAACTTACTGGCAGACAAAAACTGAGTGCCAGATTGGGTCTCGTACTGGTACCTTTGCCTTTCGCAGGCAAGTGCTCAACCGATTTTTTTTTTTAATCTGACGTTGTTCGTTGCATTTGTTAGGGGCGGGAGTCCCAAGACACCCGTTCATGTTTACCGTTTATCCGTTCAATCAGTTTCTTTATTACAGAGGGCCGATTGAGCTATCCGAGCACGACTCACGATCCGCCTTCACAGAATTACTTTTGACGGCTCCTCCTCTCTTATCTTCCAAACTTAACAGTTCTCTTGCATACCACGCTGGAAAAGAAGAAGGAGATCAGTGTTTAACGTCCCGCCGACAATGGGATTTAGGGAAATTGCGGGAAACCTAAATCGGGATGGCCGGACGCGGATTTGAACCGTCGTCCTCCCGAACGCGAGTCCAGTGTGTTAACCACTGCGCCACCCCGCTCGGTGCATACCTTGCAATTGTAGGTATTAGCAGCAGCAACGTCTTCTGTTGATTCAATCTTGAATGTGACACAGAACGAGCTGGCACAGTAGAACGCCCTGGTCTCACATTCAGAAGGATGGTGGGTCGAATCCCCGTTTAACTATCCAGGTTTATTTTTCCGTCGTTTTTGGCAAATGCAAAACAGGTTCATTTGAAAAGGCCCCAGCCAATTTCCTTCACTGTCTACTGTTGTCATTCCTAGTTTGCTCTGGGTCTCTAATGAACTTGTCGTCGATCGAGATTACTTCTGCTACTAAAAAAACAAGCTCAGGCTTTTTTCTTTTTTAGATTATTATGTAGCACGGTTGGCAAAAACATTTGTCTTGCAAAATTCTAACTATAATACACAATTTCTTTACATAGAGGATGACCCAAAAGTACGTTAACATTTTAAAATGCACTAATGCATAATGTAGGTAGAGAGGTAAAATTGACACACATGACTGAAATAACAAGGGTTGTTATGGAAATCAAAAACGAATGCCAAAACTGTCCATCAAGTCACGCTGAACATCAACACGTTAGTGGCGCCACTTGGTTCAAATGGCTCTGAGCACTATGGGACTCAACTGCTGTGGTCATCAGTCCCCTAGAACTTAGAACTACTTAAACCTAACTAACCTAAGGACATCACACACATCCATGCCCGAGGCAGGATTCGAACCTGCGACCGTAGCAGCAGCGCGACTCCGGACTGGAGCGCCTAGAAACGCACGGCCACCGCGGCCGGCGGCGCCACTTGGGAATCGTGTATAAAATGAGATGTTATGAGAGAGAGAGTTGGATCATCCCTAGCCAGGCTGATAAACACCTGCTGGAAGATACGACTTCCATGCAGGATGGCGCTCCATTCCAGAACGTTACATGTGTGAAAGATTTCTTGCGCATATCGTCTGGTGAGGATCGCGTGGTGAGCTGGCACTTCCGTTATGATTGGCCTCCGATGTTCCCAGACTTGAATCTGTGTGATTATTCGTTGTGCGGTTACCTGAAGTCACAAATTTACTACGATCATCCGATCTCATTAGGCATGATAAAAGACAGAAACTGACAATTTCTCACCATGCTGTACAATACTGTTCACATCATTGTCCCTCGACTAAAGCTGTTAGTGATGAATGACAACCGACATGATGAACATTTGTTACAAAGAAATCGTCTTTGCGAAAAATTAATTTTTGTGCTAATTGTTGCTCTTGTACCATTTTGTTCGATATCGGGATCTTAAAAGTATATCGTAAAAATTTCAGCCATTTTCTATGCAGTTCAGTTCAGTTGGAGTTCACTACTGGGTTTTCGTCCACTGATAATCGTGAAAATATAGTAAAAAACCCTTTTGAGGGATTTTCCGAAAACCGCCCATGAACTACTGGTGCCACGATAAGCCCCATCAGGCTCATCGTGGACCACACCAAACGAAAAAAGAACCAATCGATTTGCTCCATTTGACTAACTAGGAGGAAGTACAATGTACTGTAGGATAATGACACGAGAACGATCCTTCTATTGGCTGTACACATGGTCCCTAGCCAAGCACTATCCAAAACACTTAACCCTACCTTTTTATCATCAATAGAACCCGAGGTATGAGCACTGGAAAATCCCGTTTTTATGCGCGGTGTTTGGGAACATGTTAGGTAGCGCATACTGTTTTTATTATACTCAGGGTAATTAGAACCAAGCAACTAGAGAATTACGCTATGAATATATAAGGGAACCACAACCAATTTGTAAAAAATAAAACACATTAAATCCAAAAGAGCTCCTACAGGAAATTATCGTTTTGGATATAGGGATTCATTGTGCACAGCGAACTGAGCTCACTCTAATAGGAAGTATTTGTAACTATGTAACATAGATTCTAAACCACATGGTATTCAGTGCCCCACAAAGGACAGGTTCAACTTACTAAGCGTGTAGTATGGTAAGGAAAATACAATGAACAGCTCTTGAGTGATAACAAGAAAACATTCTGAAGGTTATTAACTGAAACAATAATAAGTAAAATTTAAACTAAAGGCAAATAGCACTGGGGACTATCACTCTTGGTACACTGGGAAACTTCATTCTATTGAACATACACTGAAGCGCCAAAGAAACTGGTGCAGGCATGCCTATTCAAATACAGAGATATGTAAACAGGCAGAATACGGCTCTGCAGTCGGCAACGCTTATATAAGACAAGTGCCTGGCGCAGTTGTTAGATCGGTTACTGCTGCTACAATGGCAGGTTATCAAGATTGAAGTGAGTATGGACGTGCTGTTATAGTCGACGCACGAGCAATGGGACACAGCACCTCCGAGGAAACTATAAAGTGGGAATTTTCCCGTACGACCATTTCATGAGCGTACCGTGAATATCAGAAATCCGGTAAAACATACGGGAACAACGACGACTGAAGAGAATCGTTCTAAGTGACAGAAATGCAATCCTTCCACAAACTGCTACAGATTGCAATGCTGGGCCATCAACAAGTGTCAGCGTGCAAACCGTTCAACGAAACATCATCGATATGGGCTTTCGCAGCCGAAGGCCCACTCGTGTACGCCGTCAGCTTTCACGTCACCTGTAAGGGAGAAACATCAGTCATAACGTGAGAATGAATAAAGCTATTATCAAATGAAACACACCTTTGTTTTTATCGTGCAATTCTCTGCTCTGTCTGTTTGATACCTCACCTAACCCCCTCCCCCCTCCACATTCCCCCCCCCCCCCCCCCCCACACACACACACATACTTTGAGTTTGAAAATTACTAGCTGCATCCAAGATAGTGGCTTTCAAAATCGCGGTCATGTTGGTAACATAGCCTGACAGGTTCTGCTCCCCTCCGATCTCATTCAATTTGAATTTAAATTTCTGTTTGACCTTTTTTTTTCTTTAATAGGGCAGTTCCACAACCGTAGAACACCTTGTATTTTGGCTTGATGTTCCTGTGATACATTTTCCACCATAAAATTCTTAGTACTCACATACAGCTTCCCATAAATAAACGATACTGTATAATATACACTCTAAGGGAAAAAAAGACGCACCAAGAAGGAATTATCCGAATAGGATGGAAATCGGTAGATGTGATGTACGTGGACAGACAAACAAATGATGACAATTTCTGAAAAATTGGATGATTAATTCAAGAGCGAGAGAGAGCAAGGTCGCCGTATCTCTTCCCAATTGAGAACGTTTGGAGCATTACGGGCAGGGCCCTCCAATCATCTCGGGATTTTGCCGATCTAACACTCCAGTTGGACAAAATCTGGCAAGATATCCTTCAGGAGGATATCCAACAACTCTGTCACTGAATGCCAAGCCGAATACCTGATTGGGTAAGGGCCAGAGGTGGACCAACGCATCACTGAGTTGCTCAGTTTGGGAAACTCGCTGTCTTGAATGAATCATCCAACTTTTCTGAAACTGTAATCATTTATTTGTCTGCACATGTGCGTCACATCCTTCGTGGCGCATTGTTTCTTTCTTTCTTGCTTGCTTTCTATCTTTCTTTCTTTTTCGCATCTCCTCTGTGGTTCAAATGGCTCTGAGCACTATGCGACTTAACTTCTGAGGTCATCAGTCGCCTAGAACTTAGAACTAATTAAACCTAACTAACCTAAGGACATCAGACACATCCATGCCCGAGGCAGGATTCGAACCTGCGACCGTAGCGGTTGCTCGGTTCCAGACTGTAGCGCCTAGAACCGCACGGCCACTCCGGCCGGCTCTCCTCTGTGGTTTTGAATGTTACAGTGATAGTCTGTTTTTATAAAAAACTGTTTCCATGCGTCTTCTGTAATGAAAGCAAAAATAGTCTGTACTTTCCAATCGCTGAATATTATAGTGGCCGTATAGTGATTGTCATAACATCCTTTTTTAAGTGCTAGTACCTAGTCTTAGTGAATGTCGTAACATCCTTATTTTAAGTACGAGAACCTAATCTTTATCAAAGCATTACAGTGACATTCTACAGTATTACTTATTCAATCAACTTGTGCTCACACATCCAAAAACTTCAATCTGCCCCCTGCTTCCTCTTCCATAACAGCTGAAATGTTCTGGCTGTGCTCATTCAAATGTTTCTTGAAAATCGGTAACGGAGCAGTAAATTCATTGTTTAGTGTCAATTCTGAATTCCTCTTGTTCAAATGTTTCCGTCTAAGAGTTTGGCTCCGTCAGACTCATGAGGGGATGACTTCCGCCACTCCATTCTTTTTGTGAAGTGCGCCCTTCCATATGAAGCGAGACAATATTTATACATATCCGCGATGTTGGCAGGGAAAATTCAATTTAGCTGTTTCAGCATGCGATGAAACTGTTAAGATAAGGAATAAAGTTCTCTGCGGAATTGATGAGGAAAAGAAAATGTGGAAAAAACAATCTAGAAGAAGGAAAAGACGATAGGACTTGTGTTAAGACACAAAAGAGTAATTTCCATGACACTACATAGAACCTTACAGAGCACACTTTGTGGCGAAAGTCAAAAACTGGAATATATGCAACAAATGATTGAGGACATTGTTGCAGGAGATGAGGGCAGTCTGAAGAGAGGTAAAAATAAGGCCGATGAGAAGTAATCAACGAATCAACCGATCAAGAGGTGTGTGCAAATAGACTACATCCTTTGGCCCTAGTGATATTGTTGATGAGTGATCCTCGTTTGATATGGAAATTCAGGTTCGTCTATTATGCAAACAACTGTTCTTTTGAATGCCTACATGTACATCAACACCATTGTGCCATCATCAGTAGGTACTTTTATTCAGTACCTATTTTCCAAAACTTTTGTAAAACTTTTGTAAAGCTTGCCGTAGTAATTTTTGTAGTTCCCGTCCGCATCTGCATGGTCATCTGTTGTCGAAATACACGCATAAACAATATATATGTTTTCCAAGAAATCCACTCGCAAATTATACTGTATCGAACTTAATAAAACACATTGTTTTTAGAACTAACGATGATTATCATCTTTGTCTGCATCTGAAAACATTCTTTGCTGCATAACCCTTTCAAGGCAATTACGAAATGGAGGAACTGTCACCAGAAGGATATAACTCCAAGCAGCATATTTATTCGACAACGGTAAGCAAGAACTGATCCCACACAATCACAATTGTCTCAGCAAACCAAGTAATTATAAAGGAAAATAGAGGAAAGTACATTTTTGCATGTGCAGTACAGCTCATTGAAGTAATCATTTTTATTTTACGATACAGCGAAAGTTATTTCCTTGGTGAATCTCATATGTTGAAATCAATGCACCTTCTGATGGAAGTTGTCACCGTTCAAGTCTCTAAATCATAAATGACGGCTTATTCATGCTGGTTCGTTTGTCAACAGCAGAAATTTTTGTATTTCAGCTTGAGGCCGACACCTGTGACATGTGCGAACGCTGCTAACATTTGGAGCGGAAACTTAAATTTGCAGTGACTATTAGCAGTGTTAAACGTAAACCGGAACCCGAAACTTAACATCTATTTAATCTTCATGATGAAGTTCCTGAGTGTAATTGGAACACTCCCCATTGCTGCAGCTGCCATAACTAATACAACATCGTACTACGTTAGTAACTATCCTATCACCCCGAACAATATTGCAAGTCATAGACTGCAGTAACAAAACTCTAGGATGTTCGCACACCTTACCTTACAGCATGAGTCATAAGACTCCAATTATGGTCGAAGCAACTAAAAACTGTACGAAAGATGTGTAACCGAATATATAAATGGATTTCAGGAAACACTGTCTAACAAAAAAATGAAGCACCCATAAGATGTCAATGTGCGAGGGTCATTCAGTATTTAAAAGAACAACTTGGTCTGCAGAAAAATGCGATTATTTTTACAAAAGAATACTTTTTCTACTTTTCAACATAATTGCCTTGAACATTTACGCACTTGTTCCAACTGGCTAAAAGATTTTTAATTCCGGCTACAAAGAACTCTTCATCTTGATTTTTGAACCAATTTCCAACAAACTTTTTCACGTCCTCGTTGTCCTGGAACCTCTTTATACGTAATGCCTCCTTCAGTGCACCAGACAAATGGAAATCGCTAGGTGCTAAGTCAGGACTGTAAGGGGGATGAGGCAGTATTTCCCAGTCCACTTTGTCGATGGTTCACGGGTTAGTTGAGCAATATATGGACGTGCGTTGTATTGCTGGAGAATCATACCTCTCCTCTGAGATCCACGACGTCTCTCTCTCATGGCTGGCTTCACATTGTTTAAAAGCAAATCCGAGTAGTATTAACTGTTCAGTGTACGCTACTCTTCGTGATAATAACAAAAAATGGACCTTTAGCGTCCCAAAACACCGTCAACATTGCTTTTCCTGCTGATGCTTGGGTTTTGAATTTTTCATTGATAGGTTAGTTGGTGTGCTTCTACTTCATGCTTTGTCGTTTTGATTCTGGCTCATAATAGTGAATCCAAGTTTCATCACAAGTTAAAATTTTGTTGAGGAAGTGCTCACCTTCTCTTTAATAACGTTCCCTTTAGCTCTATCCTCACTCTAAACCTTGTTTCCTTGTGTAGTCGCGTCAACTCCTTTGGGATACATCTTGCTCATGTTTTGCAGTACTTCAACTTGTTACAGATAATGTTATGAATTGTACCAGTACTAACTTGAACCTTATCAAGTACCATTTCCACAGTCACACGACGGTCGGCACGAATAATGTCATCAATTTGACTTTCAAGTGAGCGAGTTGAAACTGCTACTGGTCGGCCAGAACGGGGTTTGTCAGTCACTGAGTCCCGACCATTTTTGAACTGCTTTACTCACTTGTAAAAATTTGCACGATTCATACAACCTTCACCATAAATTTTAGACATTCTACGGTGTATATTCACTGCTTTCTCGCCTTCAGAAAGTAAAAAACGAGTAACAGAACGTTGTTCAACTAATGTGGACGTTTCAAGTCGACTCGCCATCTTGAAATGTATTTTAGAGGTTATAAACAAAACAATGTTGATATATCTGCTGATCAGGGCTCATCCCAGTGATGCCAACTTAAATCCATAAAATTATCAAACTTGCCCTGCTAACGGTTTTTTCTCCAGGCCAATTTATCTCTTTAATTATTGAATGACCCTCTTAACTTCGTACACGAACACATTATTGGCGTGTACGTAAATGATTAAAGAGTTGCAATTCTCTGTGCCAGGAAACACGACCACCAGAGTGCATTAGTGTTGTTCATGTTTAATGTTGTTACCAGGTCTCGTACAGTATGTAAGGGGAATGAATATCGTTACATGTTAGGTTACCATTGTGAAGGACGCAGAGATGCCGCGAACTCGTGTTATGCAGCGTTATCAGCACTCGGTAGAACTTGAAGAGGGCCTCATTGTTGGTCTCAGTTTGGTCAGCTGGTCGAATCGTGCATTATGCAGAATTTTATGCATTCTGATATGACAGTGCCCCGATACTGGACTGTATTTAAATGTTAAGGCTGGTATGCTGATTGTCAAGATTCCAGTCCATTACAGCTGACCATCACAAGGAAGGACCGCTGTATTGTGCACCAAGCACATTGTAATCCCTTCACATTTGCGCCTGCCAGCAGAGAACAAGTAATGGACTCCCTGCAACATTCCGCGTTCTCTTGCTCGCTGGTCGGAGGCAAGCAGCAGCCGGACTATGGAATTACCGTCAGATGTGTAGGCTGCCATTAGCGCCGTGACACAGACGCCTGGTGGCGTGAAAGTGAAGCATAGACTACTGACGAATGACGTCCTATTACGTTCAGTGATGAATCGCGGTTCTGCACACCAGATGACTATCGTCGGTGAGTGTGGCGATGACCTGTGGAGAGTTTCCATTCTTCCAATGTTTTGGAGAGGCACAGCGGTGTTACTGGTTCAGATGGCTCTGAGCACTATGGGACTTAACATCTGAGGTCATCAGTCCCCTAGAACTTGGAACTACTTAAACCTAACTAACCTAAGGACATCACACACATCCATGCCAGAGGCAGGATTCGAATCTGCGACCGTAGCGGTTTCGCGGTTCCGGACTGAAGCGCCTAGAACCGCTCGGCTACAGAGGCCGGCTTGCGGTGTTACTCATGACGTCATGGTGTGGAGAGCGAGGCCCACGAGAAAGACAGGCCGAGGCGCTTACGTCACAGCACGTGACACTGCAGGTCTTACAAGTGCCAGCAGCCGTCTTCGGCGGGAAGCGAGTAACCATTTCAGACGAGTTTAGTAATTCTTGACTGCGCGTTTAAATGCATACAAGTCTCGGTAGCACACGACAAAATTAAGACCTTCAGTCGGCACCTTTTCAATTAAATATTGATTTCCCATTGGCCTTGCATGGAGCCGAGCGTTCGCGAAGTGTGGCGGACAAGCCTACTAGTGTGACGTCACAAGTTTGTTGCAGACCCCGTATATCTCTCTGGCCCCGGTGGAGAGACTTCGGATAAAACTTCAAGTCACAGCTGATAGTGACTGAGGGAACTCTGACGTCACGATGGTACGCCACAAACATCATGCGTCGTTTACTACCTGTCCTTCGACAATATCGTGATGCCATTGGTCTACAGGAGCATGCTCGTCCACTCATGGTATGTGTCTCTATGAGCTGTCTGCGTGATGCTGGGATACTCTTGTGGCCAGCAACATCCTCGGGTCTTTCCCCAACATAACATGTGTGGGACCAGCTTGGACGTCAACTCCATCCCGGTGTCAGTATTCAGGATGCCAAGGACCAGTTAAAACAGTTGTGGGCCAGCTTGCCTCAGGAGAGGATACAACAGCTTCATGACACCCATTCCACCTGAGTCAATTCATGCATCCAGTCCAGAGGCGGAGCAACGTCATACTGATAACTGGACTCAAACTCCTGAGTCCTTTGTAAATTTTATTCGATTTTGTAATCACTGAAATAAAATCACCTACCATCTCAACCCGTAAAGTTTCATTTCGTTTCCTCCTCTTCTGGGTGCTCCACTTTTTTTATTGGGCAGCGTAAATCCACTCCAATTCGAGACGAGGAAAATGTCACGTCTTAACTAAAATTTTCACGTATCAAGAAACATTTCAGTTTGATATCAGCCAACTGAGCTAAAAATAACAACTGTTTGTAAAATCTGACATTATCAGCTGGGAGAGCGGTCATCCTTCTTCCAGAAATGTAAAAATCATCTTATGTTTAGACGGAATTTAACTTCGAATTAAGCTACTGGAAGTACTGGCTGGTGATTTCCAAGACGGTCCGCGGCTCGTGGTCTTGCGGTAGCGTTCTCGCTTCCTGCGCACGGGGTCCCGGCTTCGATTCCCAGGTGGGTCATCTCTGGCTCGAGATGACTGGGTGTTGTGTGTCTTTCATCATCATTTCATCCTCATTCACTCGCAAGTCGCCGTAGTGGCGTTAAAGAACTTGTGGAGCGGCGGCCGAACCGCCCCGCAAGAGGTCTTCTGGCCACCAGTGCCATACACTCATTATTATTATTATTAATATTATTATTATTATTCCCAAGACTTACGGGCAAACTGGGATCACCAGGCAAATATTAGTCACCCACAGTAGACGTCACGTTAATACCGTGCAACACCACCTTAGCCTTGATAATGGCCTCAAGAGAGTCCACAAATTTCATCACATACGCCATATCCAACTTAAGACGCTCATCATTAGATTCCGTTGAGCTGCCAGACTGCAGGGGTCTTGCCTGTTACGTTTCACTTGCTACTCCAAGTAGTCCGAGACATGTTCTGTGGGACTGAGATCGGGTGAGTTAACGGGTCAGTCGAAGTGCGATACGATAGCTGGAAGTTTCTCAAACCAGAAACAAATGCGCACGCCATGTGAACACGGCTATTGGCAGCTCGGAAGACCAAAATGTCGACAGCACCCTCCTCACGAAAATGTAGAAGAAAGGGAAGTGCTTGGTCACAGATAATGTTGAAATAGACATACTTGTTCACGTTCGCAATAGTGCGAATAAATAGGCTTAAGTCATGACATGAAAAACATCCTCAGAATATCACACAAACTAGACCCCCCCCCCCCCCCCTCCATCATACATTACGCGTTCAACGTCTGTTTGAGTTGTCGACGCCTTACATCATTTGAATAGAGACAAAATCGCAACTTACCAGATCACACTACACGCCCCCAATCAGCTACTGTTTTGAAATCACCTGGCAGATTAAAATTATGTGCCGGACAGAGACTCAAACTCGGGACCTTTACTGTGAAGGCAGGCCGTTACTCACAGTTTTAATCTGCCACGAAGTTTCATACCAGCGTACACTCCTCTGCATCTTGAAAATTTCCCATTCTGGAAACCACTGTTTTGTTTATGCATGCAATTCACTTCGCCGTGTTATATTGGAAACAGGTTGATATGGACCTGCATTCAGTGACAGCCATCATTCATGTCGGGTTTGAACCGATTGTCACTGACAAGGCGTGTCAGTTGTCTCCACTTTAGAATCTTTTTATGACCACTGTTCTTACGCCATGTTACATGCCGGTGAGTGTTATATAACTCCTTGTAGACACGTTGGACCGGACGCGTTCGCACACCAACAAATCGGGCAACGTCATTAACGTCATTCACTGTGTGGTCATTGGCACGTCCAAACACGATAGCTCGTTACTGCTATTCTCTCACGTCTCCACGTCGACGCATTGCACTGCGTTGATTCCATGCAAACGAGAGGCAGTTCACTGCAGTGACCTAAGCCTGTGATGTAGGGTCACATGACCTCCTGGTACCAGTTCTAAACCAACTACAGCAGTCCAAAGGGGCGAGTATGCACTTTTAAGGTTGTCACGAATGCGATGGGGGTTCAATAAATAATTCAACGCATTTCTTCCCTCGACCAGTTTCGGTTGAAAAAAATGTGGAATTTTTTTGTGTGACATCGTGGAATATTCTCGCTTCAGCCCAGACGTTCCATGAAGATCTGTTTGGTGGCGGCGCCTATACGTAGCCGTCAAAATGGCGTCTGTGACGGAGGTGCGTCCCCAGCAGACAGCTGTCGTTGAATTTCTTCTGGCGGAAAACCAGAGTATCACAGATATTCATAGGCGCTTGCAGAATGTCTACGGAGACCTGGTAGGCAACAAAATCACTGTGACTCGTTGGACAAGGCGTCTGTCGTCATCGCAACAAGGACGTGCAAACCGATTTCCCGCGTGCAGGCTAGCAGCACGCAACTGTGACTCTTGCATTGTTGGAACGTGCGGACATTCTCATTCGAGGTGATCGACGGATCAAAATCAAACACCTCGGTGCCCAACTCCACCCGTTAGGTTACTTAAAGGTGTGTATCCGCTGGGATCTACGCTACAGCCAGGATCTCGCACCTTCCAACTTAAATTTGTGTGGCACAACGAATGATGCACTCTGCGGGTAGCAGTTTGAAGACGATGGGGGGAGGGGGAGGGGGGCGGTCGTGGTTACCGATGCAGCAAGACGTTGGCTCTGTCGTCGACCAGAAGAAAGGTACTACGCGGGCGTACAGGCCCTACCAGTAAGAGGCATAAGGCCGTCGCATTGAATGGAAATTATTTTGAGAAATAGGGCTTGTAGCCAAAACAGTGGGGAATAATGTGGTGTATTGGAATTCTGAATAAAACCAACCTGCTATCAGAAAAAAGTGTTGCATTACTTATTGAAAGCCCCTCGTATTTTGTCTGGTGAGGTTTTATGAATCCTTATTTCGCTGTAAAGCATATTCAGGTAACATTACGTCCAAGCTTCAACTAGAATCACATGACAGACATTATCCCTTTCCCAGCACGCTTCGCGAGAAAGCAATTCCGTCTAATGTGTCTACTGATAAACGGCTGCAGTTAATTGAAATGGTACTCTCTTTGACAGCATCGAAAATTTAGCTGTTTGCATGACACGTGCAGCGAGCCGAATGCAGAGCGAATAAATAGAGAGCTGAGGGCGTGATTCTGCGAACTGGGAGTGCGTCACGCGCCCACGCAGCGCAGGTCGGCCATGACACGACACTGATACCGTGCCTGCACCGGGCAAATCACAGCTGACCTCTGACATTGTCGCCGCTAGTGTTCCGGTCACCAAAGAAACCGACACTACCACGCACGACTCCACACGCGCGAATTGCAGGAGACGTCAAGGTATTTAACTCGTTCTTTTCTCCAGCTACTCAATGACAGACATACTTTTAGTCTACGATCGAATCAGACAAAATTCCGTGTCATCCATATTATCGTAGATAGGAGTAGAACGAATAGCTTTTGGATTAAAACGTAACTGCAGCTTCCTCACCGGTCTGTGTGGCCGAGCGGTTCTAGGCGCTTCAGACTGGTTCAAATGGTTCAAATGGCTCTGAGCACTATGGGACTCAAGTGCTGTGGTCATCAGTCCCCTAGAACTTGGAACTACTTAAACCTAACTAACCTAAGGACATCACACATACCAATGCCCGAGGCAGGATTCGAACCTGCGACCGTAGCAGCAGCGCGGCTCCGGACTGGAGCGCCTAGAACCGCACGGCCACCGCGGCCGGCTGTTCAGTCTGGAACCGCGCGACCGCTACGGTCGCAGGTTCGAATCCTGCCTCCGGCATGGATGTGTGTGACGTCCTTAGGTTAGTTAGGTTTAAGTAGTTCTAAGTTATAGGGGACTGATGACCTCAGATGTTAAGTCCCATAGTGCTCAGAGCCATTTGAACCATTTTTGCATCTTCCTCATTTTGTCTTAAGCTTTAAATAGCCCGCATCTCGTGGTCGTGCGGTAGCGTTCTCGCTTCCCACGCCCGGGTTCTCGGGTTCGATTCCCGGCGGGGTCAGGGATTTTCTCTGCCTCGTGATGGCTGGGTGTTGTGTGCTGTCCTTAGGTTAGTTAGGTTTAAGTAGTTCTAAGTTCTAGGGGACTTATGACCACAGCAGTTGAGTCCCATAGTGCTCAGAGCCATTTGCACCATTTTATAGCTCCTCTAACTGGTGGCACCAATGTGACCATGGTAGGACTGTTTCAGCGGCATGATCAGCCTCGTCTTGGCAGTGGTGAAAGGTGTGTCAGTGCTGAGCTGGAGATGGTACTGATGACTGCTGGCCGGGTACGCATTGCAGTGGTGCCGGTAGGGACTATCGGGAGTTGGGGCGACACTAAGCGTGGTCTGTACCTTAGTAGGTTTGGGAAAGGGAAGTTGGTGGAGTTGGTCAGTGAGTGTATAATGGGTGGGCGTAGGACTACACATGGTCAAATATCTGTTGTCATGGGTAGGAGAACTAGATTTTTTTTTAGGGTAAACCATGACAATACGCTCCCCTCTCTTAAAAGGATCTCAACCAGCTTAGAGACTTCTGCACTTTGTAGGCGGGAAAAAGGATGTGCCACACTGGAGTGTGCAAGTACCACGGAAATTTGCCCTGAATTATCTTTTATTCATCAAAATGCGCAGTCCATTAAAAACAACGTACACCATCTTAAATCTGAATTACAGTCTTTGAGCAGCATGGTAGTCTGCATTACAGATAAGTGGTGTAGAGGTGAATTGCAGCATATAGTGCTGTTATCACATGGATGTGTAAGTTGCTACTGTAGGGCCAGGGATCATGTATCTATATCAGCGCTGCCCCACGTTTTAAAGCTGGAGATTATCTGACCACAATTAGTGTAGATAAACGTTGTGAATTGTTATCCATTGAAGTAACATAGCTAGACGTCTATAAGAAGCTAATCACTCTGTGTTTACTGCTCACCTAGTGGTAATGTGGACACTTTCTTCTACAAATTGACTGGGGCAAAGATTGGTAGATCTGATGTACATGTACAGACAAACTAATGATAACAATTTCAGAAAAACTGGATGATTTATTCATGAGAAACAGCTTCACAAATTGAAGGAGTCAATAACGAGTTGGTGCACCTTTGGCCGTATGCAAGCAGTTATTCGGCCTGTCATTGATTGATAGCGTTCTTGGATGTCTTACTGAGGGATATCGCGCCAAATGCTGTACAATTGGAGCGTTAGATCGTCAAAATCCGGAGCTGGTTGGAGGACCCTCCCCATAATGCTCCAAACGGCCAAAATTGGGGAGAGATACGGCGACCTATTGACCAAGATAGGATTTGGCAAGCAAGAAGACAAGCAGTAAAAACTCCTGCCTTGCGCGGGCGGGCACTGTCTTGCTGAAATGTAAGCTCAGGTTGACTTGCCATGAAGGACAAGAAAAGAGGGCGTAAATCTCGTCGACGTACCGCTGTGCAGTAAAGCTGCCGCAGATGACAACCAAAGGGGTCCTGCTATGAAATGTGGTTGTCGATCAATACGGCAGGCGAAAGTCAGATGGTATCCCACCACTCTCCAGACGCATATTCGCTGGTCATCGTGGATCATTTCGAATTGGGACATATCACTGAAGACAGTTTTACTCCACTCGGTGAAATTGCTGGCAGAACGTGCACGGCACTTCTGCAGACGGCTTATTGGTGTACAGAAGTCAATGGTAGCTGGCGCAATGGACGGCGTGAGCTCAGCCCCCTTTCTGTGAACCACCTGTTAATGTCCTTGCGGTCACTGAAGCACCAGCTGCACGTCGGATCGATGATAATGGTGAATGCGGGTCTCTGAGTGCCTCTCTGACAGCTGTTCTCTCCTCACGTTCTGTCGTATCTCTGGGTCGATCGCTTTCTTCTCCACGCTTTGTTCAGCGATGCCTCACCCATTCCTGCCAACATCATCGAATAGTGACATCGCTCCCATTCAAATGTTGAGCGATTGGCCGATTTCTCGAACCGGCTTGTTAGAGTCAAACTAAATGTTCTCTTTCAAATGGTGACACCTGCGTACATTGTTGGCGCCCCTGTCTGTGAGACTTAGTTGCCGTCCAACTAAGTACACGGAACGAATTTCGCAAAGATTTTAGGCCCTGGTATCGACATGTCCCCTGTTTGCTATCCTTGCCAACTGCATGGCAAAATTGCGTCACACATTCATCTATCGCCCGTAAAAATTTAAAATTTTGCATTGTCCGCCGATACCTGTATGAATATCAATTTATGACAAATTTGCACAATTTCTTCGTGGTGCGGCACTTTTTTTTTGTCTTAGACTGTATGTGGAGTCATGAACATTACCACATTTGCGATAATAGCCATTCACACCTCTGCAGGTAAGGAAAATAGATAGGTAACTGGGGGTATTAGTAAGTCCTCACAGACACTGAAGTTTCTCAGTTCCTTGCAAAAGCGCTACTGAAATACACAGCCCCTTGAGTATTATCACAGGTTTAAAAAAATAAACAGGAGAATACTGCTTGCGGCAAAAAAGTGATGCAATGACTAATTAATATATTATATATTACATACTATATATCATAGAACAAAAAAGTGGAAAAGGCAGACACAGGCATAAAAACATACGAATCAAGGATGGGTATAAAATAACAGAAAGTCCTCTGGAATAAGCAAATTATTTCTCTGGTACTGTGGAGAAACTGCAGAAAATCTTCCTAAAACACATGTAGCACCCGGAATAACTTACACACCAAGCGCAACGATGTTGTTTCTCACAAGAGGGAAGATAATAACAGAGCACAACAGTTATAAAATAAGAAGCCAGCAGGCATAGATGAGGTTCCTGTCTCTGTTCTGAAGGCCTGCATGGATAGCAAACAAGCCCCTTTAACAAACATAGTAAATGAATCTTTTAGTTCATGTGTTTTCTCAGAATACCTAAAGCGTGGGCGAGTGGTACATTTGCTAATGAATTTAATGCGGAATGCACTTAAAACTACATGCCAGTTTCACTGCTGTCTTCATTCTCAAAAATAATTGAAGAAATCCTGAAAGAGAGACTGATGAGTTACATGAGCAAATGCAACCTCTTTAACGCAGCACAGTTTGGTTCCAGAAGTGGACGAAGTATGCTGGGCGTTCAGTAAGTAATGCAACACTTTTTTTTTCTGAAAGAAGGTTGGTTTTATTCAGCATTCCAATACACCGTATTATTACTACTCTTTTGGCTACAAACACTATTTTTCAACAGAATACCCGTTTAATGAGACGGCCTTATACCATCTTAATGGTATCACTATTCTGGGCGACGTCGGAGTCAACATCTTGCTGCATCAATAACCGCTCCATCATCCACAAACTGCTTCCTTAGGAGTGCATTGGGACAAACAGATGGAAGTCGGAAGGTGGGAGATCCTGGCTGTAGGGTGGATTCCAGGAGGCACACTCCTTTGTGTAGCCCAACTGGCGGACGACAGTGTCAGCATTACCAACAGACGTCCAGTTGCGCAGCGAGTTGTTTGATTGTGATCTGTCGATCATCTCGAACGAGAGTAGTCGTACGTTCCAACACTGCAGGAGTCACAGCTGCGTGCCGCTGGCCTGCACGCGGAGATCTGAAAGGTTAGCGCGACTTTTTGCAATGGGGATAGACGCCTCGCCCAACGAGTCACCATGCTTTTGTTGACTACCAGGTCTCCGTAGACTTCTGCAAGCGCCTATGAGTATCTGCGATGCACTGTTTTTCCTCCAAAAGAAACTCAGTGACAGCTCTCTGCTTCGAACGCAACTCCGTTACAGACGCCATTTTGAAGGCTTCGTATAGTGCCGCCACCAACCAGAACTCCATGGGACTGTACGAGCTGAGCGGTAATATTACACGATGTCCCACAACAAATTTTGCAACTTTTTTTCAACCGACATTGGCCGAGGACAAAAATGTGTAGCATTACTTATTAAACGCTCCTCGCAGAATATTGCCCATTGCAGAGATGACGAAAGTGGCACTTGGCGTTCTTGATAGCGATGACTGTGTTACAGACATTTTACATCCGTCCAATGCTTTTGACTTTGCTCACCACAAAATACTACTGAATAAGCTAGAAGCGCTAGGTATAAGAGGAATAAAAAAATGGCAAGAATCAAATTTGTAGAGAATTTTGTGCTCTTTTAAAAAGAAAATAGACATTAAAGTGATAGGAGCAAATTAAACTGAGATATTTTGAAAAAAACTGAAAAAAGTCCGAAATTTTCGAAGTTTTTTGACTGCAGAAAGTTTTCCCAAGCGAAATTTTTTTGGCAAACTCGGTTTTCTAATCTTTCCAACCATATGAACGAGCTGAAAAGATAAACTCTTCTACCCCACCTTTTGCAAGGTATATCTACTATTTGACTAGACTAATAAGTGTCTGGCGCATTTCTTACATCTGTTACTGCTGCTATAATGGCAGGTTATTAAAATGTAAGTGAGCTTGAACGATGAGACACAGCATCTCCGAGATAGAGGTGGAGTGGGGATTTTCCAATACGAACATTTCACGAGCGTACCGCGAATATCACGAAAGAGAATCGTCCAGGGTAACAGAAGTGCAACCCTTCTTCAATTTGCTGCGGATTTCAGTGCTGGGCCATCAACAAGTGTCAGCATGCGAACCATTCAACGAAAAATCATCGATATGACCTTTCGGAGCCTAAGGTCCACGCGTGTACTCTTGATGACTGCACGACACAAAGCTTTACGCCTCGCCTGGGCCCGTCAACACTGATATTGGACCGTTGATAACTGGAAACATGTTGCCTGGTCGGAAAAGTTTCGTTTCAAATTCTATCGAACGGATGGACGGGTACGGGTATGGAGACAACGTAATGAACCCATGGACTCTGCATGTCAACAGGGGACTGTTCAAGCTGTTGGAGGCTCTGTAATGGTGTGGGGCGTGTGTAGTTAGACCCCTGATACGTCTAGATACGAGTTTCACAGGTAACACGTACGTAAGGATCCTGTCTGATCACTTGCATCCATTCATGTTCATTGTGCGTTCCGACGGACTACGGCAATTCCAGAAGGACAACACAATACCCCACACGTACAGACTTGCAACAGAGTGCTGCAGGAACACTCTTCTGAGTTTAAACACTGGCCACCAAACTCCCCAGAAATGAGCATTACTGAGCACATCTAGGATGGCTTGCAACGTGTTGTTCAGAAGAGCAGAAGAGATATCCACCCCCTCGTACTCTTACGGATTTATGGACAGCCCTGCAGGATTCATGGTGTCAATTACCTCCAGCAATACTTGTAGAGCCTGTGCCACGTCGCGTTGCGGCACTTTTGCGTGCTCGCGGGGGCCCTACACGATATTAGGTAAGTGTACCAGTTTCTTTGGCTCTTCTGTGGATATCAACTAATTTACAGACAGTGTAAGACAAGAGGAGAAAGTTCTCTTTGCCGTTGACAGCAACATCATAGTCTCCGATGTAACGTGAGAACTACTATTAGAGAAAGCAAATGAAAGTCTCACGGATGTTTACAGTTGGGCAGTATGTAATAAATTGATGTTCAAAGTAAAGAAAACGGATAGTATTCATTTCAGCATAAGAAGAGGAAGCAACTCTGTCACTTTAAGCATAGATGATAAATCTCAATATTGTTCAGTAAACACCAAGTTTTTAGGGATGAATGTTGATAGCCAGCTAACAAGACGTAAACATGTAAGGATACCAGCAAAAATAATGTATCAGCATGCTGTCGTATTCGGACGTTAGCATCAGTTTGCATCAGTCACTTTCTTGTGGTAACATACTGTGTCTACATACACTCAGTACTTATCTACTGGATTCTTTTCTGGGGATCAAAAGGCACAAAACATGGAGACGGCTTTTAAACTGCAGAAAAGGGCCAAAGAGTCATAACTGGAGAAGTAGGCGTGCTCATTGTAAAGATATATTTAAAAAATTAGGCATCCTTACTGCACAAAGTGAGTACATAGATCAACCTGTGATGTATATCAGGGAAAACATTACGAAATACTGCACCAATATTTCTCTTCATAATCAGGGAAAAATAGCTAATTTGGATTTACATTCACCCAGGAAAAACAAACAAAAACTCAAACAGCATTTTCTATCGTGGGCTCAAGATTACTAAAACACATTTTAAAAAAGGCAGCTAAAACGTAAACACATAATGCGTGTTATACAATTGAAGACTATTTAGAGGACTCAGAGTAGTAAACAGTAATGAAAGGGGATACTGCAGCAAGTTGTCACATTTCGGTACATGGTTATGGTTTACTGCTTTCACAAGGATCATGTGTCGGGATGTGTAATGCATGACAATGAGGTCCGTTGGTTTAGTTTTTCAGGTGGACAGTTGAGTGTGGAGTCCGGAATTGAGGTAAGGGGCACAGTAGCATTTTCTCAGTCCAGGAGTCATCGATGGGTGCTTAGTGTAAGCAGCAGTGAAGAGTGTTACTACGTTTTAAATTGCGAGTGATCGGAAGCAGTCCAGGAGACATCAGAGGGTGTCCTCAGAGCGTGGACAGTGAAGAAGGAAACTATGTTTTATTTAGCAATTTGCCTGAAACAATTTACGTGTAAATAAAGGAACATTATACAACAGAGAATTACCGAATGAGGCAGTGCAGGAGCTGGTCTGTCCGGCCATATCGATTTGGGTTTTCCGTGGTTTCCATGGGTCGCTGAAGCAAATGCCGGGTTGGTTCCTTAACCTAGGCCACGGCCAAACACCTCTCCTATCCCCATAGGCTACGAGTACTATCTCCTTAAAATATGTTACACTGAGGTGACAACGGTCATGGATAGCGAGATGCACATATACAGATGGCAGTAGTATCGCGTACACGAGATGTAAAAGGACAGTGCATTGGCGGAGCTGTCATTTGTACTCAAGTGATTTGGATCTAGATGTATGGGATATTCCATCTCGGAAATCGTTAGGGGATTCAAAATTCCGAGGTGTACAGTGAGTGTGCCGAGAATACCAGATTTCAAGCATTACCTCTCACCACGGACAATACAGTGGCTGACATTTGTACCAGCAACGAAACGCACTATATCTGCGGAACGAAATCACACAGGACGACGTAAACAAAGATGGGAAAACATCAAGTCACGCATTAACAGAGCAGCAATGGAAGCATTCGGGGAAAGGAAGAAATTCAGAAAAAAATATTTCCTCATAATATGGAATGATAAAGCAGTAACTTTAGATAAGGAGAAACAGAAGGCTTACCTCAGAAATATACGTGACAATAGTATGAGACTCGAGTAATATACGCAGAAAAGCGCAACTTGGGCAAAATAACAGCAAAGCTGATCAAGAACTATGGGAAAGATTCATATTGACTATAGAAAATAATGTGAACCGTGTCTAAGATGTCGTAAATAAACTCATGAAACAACCTAAAAAAGCAGAATGAAATATGTGTGGGAACTATAGAGAAATAATCATCATAAATGCTTTTTTCAAACTGTACACAGGAATGATTAACAATTGTGTGTCGCGTGGTCGTGCCTGAGCTAATTTTAAAAATCCCGCCACCTGCCGTTTGTGGCACTGTCTCTATGACACTCCAAGGCGGCTGTTTTCACGACCTAGCCTATGCAGCGGTCAGGGAAGAGGGTCTTTCCTTTCGGATGATGATGATGATGATGATGATGATGATGATTGGTTTGTGGGGCGCTCAGCTGCGTGGTTATCAGCGCCCGTACGAATTCCCAATCTTTTCACTGTCCAGTCTCACCACTTTCCCAATAATGATGAAATGATGAGAGCAACACAAACACCCAGTCCCCGGCCAGAGAAAATTCTCGAACCAGCCGGGAATCAAATCCGAGACCCTATGATCCAGTGGCAACAACCCAACCCACTAGACCATGAGCTGCGGACTTCTACTTCGGGACGTGAAAACTAATATGGAAATGGAAATGAACGGTCCAAGCACAAAATCTGTAGCATTGAGCAAAGCTCTGTAGATATGGCGTCGTGGTTATGTGGTTACAGTGTGAGACTGAGTTGAGGGAGAGCCGTGTTCATATCACTTTTTTGTTTTTTCCTCACAAAATTGTGAACTGCTCGTCCGGTTATTGACGTGTCTGTTCGCTGTATTCAGGTTTGTGTTTCAGTCATGCTGTAACGTTCGTTTGCAACAGCAAGGTATAAGAAAGGGACCGCCGGACGTACGTACATCCTATTTGTTATACACAGGTGCCAAATGTTATTATGGCTGCTGCAAAATTTTGTCTTTTGAATTCCTTTGTTGTAACATAGTTCACTTCCGCTTACTTGTTGTTTCCATTTTTGTAGAAGGTCGATGCGGCATCTCTCCTGCTCTCACCATTCATCATATTTACTTGCGACGGTAATATATTCTTATCACATGACATATTCTGTAACCAATGTATTGTATGACACTTGCCAAGACTACAGACGGAGGAAAGACACGTCAACAACCGGACGGGAAGTTCATAATTTTGTGAAAAAGTGTTCGGGCTACGAGCGAGATTTGAACCCGAATCTCCCATCTCCCCTCTTCACATTCCAACACCGTGACCACGTAATTACGACGCCGCAGTTACATAGCTGTCCTCGATGCTGTATCTGTTGAGCTTGGACCGTTACCTGTTCCTATTTTGCTTCTTTTTTCACAGTTCAGTACACCTTCTTCCTGTTTTCTACATCTACATCTACATTTATACTCCGCAAGTCACCCAACGGTGTGTGGCGGAGGGCACTTTAAGTGCCACTGTCATTACCTCCCTTCCCTGTTCCAGTCGCGTATGGTTCGCGGGAAGCACGACTGCCGGAAAGCCTCCGTGCGCGCTCGAGTCTCTCTAATTTTACATTCATGATCTTCTCGGGAGGTATAAGTAGGGGGAAGGAATATATTCGATACTTTATCCAGAAACGCACCTTCTCGAAACCTGGACAGCAAGCTACACCGCGATGCATAGCACCTCTCTTGCAGAGTCTGCCACTTGAGTTTGCTAAACATCACCGTAGCGCTATCACGCTTACCAAATAACCCTGTGACGAAACGCGCCGCTCTTCTTTGGATCTTTTCTATCTCCTCTGTCAACCCGACCTGGTACGGATCCCACACTGATGAGCAATACTCAAGTATAGGTCGAACGAGTGTTTTGTAAGCCACCTCCTTTGTTGATGGACTACATTTTCTAAGGACTCTTCCAATGAATCTCAACCTGGCGCCCGCCTTACCAACAATTAATTTCATATGATCATTCCACATCAAATCGTTCCGCACGCATACTCCCAGATATTTTACAGAAGTAACTGCTATCAGTGTTTGTTCCGCTATCATATAATCATTCATTAAAGGATCCTTCTTTCTATGTACTCGCAATACATTACATTTGTCTATGTTAAGGGTCAGTTGCCACTCCCTGCACCAAGTGCCTATTCGCTGCAGATCTTCCTGCATTTCGCTGCAATTTTCTAATGCTGCAACTTCTCTGTATACTACAGCATCATCCGCGAAATCCGCATGGAACTTCCGACACTATCTACTAGGACATTTATATATATTGTGAAAAGCAATGGTCTTATAACACTGCCCTGTGGCATGCTGGAGGTTGCTTTAACGTCTGTAGCCGTCTCTCCATTGAGAACAACATGCTGTGTTTTGTTTGCTAAAAACTCTTCAATCCAGCCACACAGCTGGTCTGATATTCCGTAGGCTCTTACTTTGTTTATCAGGCGACAGTGCGGAACTGTATCGAAGGCCTTCCGAAGTCAAGGAAAATGGCATCTACCTGGGAGCCTGTATCTAATATTTTCTGGGTGTCATGAACAAATAAAGCGAGTTGGGTCTCACACGATCGCTGTTTCCGGAATCCATGTTGATTCCTACAGAGTAGATTCTGGGTTTCTAGAAATAACACGATACGCGAGCAAAAAACATGTTCTAAAATTCTACAACAGATCGATGTTAGTGATATAGGTCTATAGTTTTGCGCATCTACTCGACGACCCTTCTTGAAGACTGGGACTACCTGTGCTCTTTTCCAATCATTTGGAACCTTCCGTTCCTCTAGAGACTTGCGGTACACGTCTGTTAGAATGGGAGCAAGTTTTTTCGCGTACTCTGTGTAGAATCGAATTGGTATCCCGTCAGGTCCAGTGGACTTTCCTCTGTTGAGTGATTTCAGTTGCTTTTCTATTCCTTGGACAATTATTTAGATGTCAAATTATTAACTAAAATGATTCCTGAAACCTGCAACACGATTTATAGTTGACTGAGGAAATACATCATGGTAAAGCAAAATAAATAAAACAAAATACATCCATGTAAACGTTATTAATTTATTTATGTATGTAGCATAAAACACAACCTGTAAATTTAAGAAACTCATTTCAAATTCGAAGAAGAAAGACCAAACATGGTGGTGGCGCACATCACCTAATAGATACAAAAACAGATACATGGGAAACGAAGTATTTAGCAACTGTTAGAACTGTAAACAAAATCCCACACATTTCTCGTACTACCAGAGGGCTTAGACATATATTGGGCTTTTTTTTACACTTATAACTATGAAGAAAATATATCTAATGAATTAACGTCCACTCAGCGTTGGTATTTCGTTCATTTTCGACAAGTATCAGAAATAAAACCCAAACACAGGAATATAGAACATCGATGGACTTTTATTCCTTCTATGCGCCACACGAAACCATTATGGATTCGTTAAAAAAATGAGAAAAAAATGTTTAATTTCTTGCATCTATATTGCTATACTCCTCGTATGTCGTGACACACAATTTATTTCCTGTTTTTAAAATTCCCTATAAACTCTGTCTTTAAAGGTTAGCCCGCCCTGCACCCTGCCATGTAGGAACTGCGTTTAATCCCGTGCGCAGTGACGAAAAACAAACTTATGTCGGGCGGTTGACAGCACTACACATCACACAGTTGTGTGGAGTGGAATGTGGGTGGGTGGAGTGGGTGGCTGGGGGGGTGGGGGGGAGGAGTCGGCTGTCGGGTGGTCCTACTCTTCCAACCTCTCGACAAGGAAACACCGTCGGTCGGCCCGTCAAAACGCCTACACACAACCAATTTGTCGGTCGGTTAGGTCATCTGCAACGAAACCAGCATGGTGTTAGATGCTATTCAGTTCGTGCTTGGAAGCAGAAGTCGTTTTGGATTGTTTCTCTCCGCCGTCACGTTACCAAGTAACTTGCAGTGAGTAAAGCCGTCGGCACACGGGACGAGGCAGCTAAATGGTTCAAATGGCTCTGAGCACTATGGGACTTAACTTCTGAGGTCATCAGTCCCCTAGAACTTAGAACTACTTAAACCTAACTAACCTAAGGACATCACACACATCCATATCCGATCAGGATTCGAACCTACGACCGTAGTGGTCGCGCGGCTCCAGGCTGTAGCGCCTAGAACCGCTCGGCCACTCCGGCCGGCGACGAGGCAGCTAACATTGACGTGCAAGCAGACGGGATATTCCACGTCACGTGACAGCACAGTCGGCGCACAGCACGAGCAGGTTGACGTGTTTCGCGCTCTCAGCGCTCTCTAGTGGCGGTTGTCGGCTTTATTTGGCTCGCAAACCATACAATTTGTTCATAACATGAACGCACGTAGAATTCCTACTTTATCCCTATTAAAATGAAAATTTCCTTTCCTGGCCATACGCTAGTCATATATTTCTGTCTGTGGTATACATATATAAAAACTTTTTAACGTCCGTGAATGTGCAATAAGACAAAAATTAAAGGTACATGTCCACTCAGGAATGACATCATTTGTAAAAGTTCACCAAATCAAACAAACTCACTCCTGACGGAGAGTGCACTCATATTTACGTAATATCAAATATTACAGGAAGTGTTTCTATCAATTTCACACGAAACTTCCACAACCTTTTAGAAAACGCGAATGTGAAAAGAAAGGTGGATATAGCCAGATACGAACCATCATCTGTTCTATTCTTTGCCCCATATCGCAACGCTGGAACTCGGCTTAATTTAGCCTCGTTTTCTATACTTTGATCGACTAAATGTTACTGACATTTAATTATAGCAAATCCTGACAAGAACGACAGGTTTTCGTGAACTCGCTTCCCACGCCCGGGTTCCCGGGTTCGATTCCCGGCGGGGTCAGGGATTTTCTCTACCTCGTGATGGCTGGGTGTTGTGTGCTGTCCTTAGGTTAGTTAGGTTTAAGTAGTTCTAAGTTCTAGGGGACTTATGACCACAGCAGTTGAGTCCCATAGTGCTCAGAGCCATTTGAACCATTTTTTTCGTGAACCTTAGATGGGTCGTTGCGTTGAAATGGCTTACGCTCACAACACATGAGCTATAACGCGAAAGTAATTAAATACGAAAATTGTTTAACCTCCAATATGACGTTTCCCGACATTTTATTACAGCAAATAGGAACAAGAACTACTTGTTCTCGAGACAGTCAACGTGTTGCTGCCTAGAAACAGCAGATATTTATAGGGTGTAACGTTTAACATAAAACCCATCGAATATGGGCTTCTGCTGAACACGACAAGGCCGGCCGGAGTGGCCGAGCGGTTCTAGGCGCTACAGTCTGGAACCGCGCGACCGCTACGGTCGCAGGTTCGAATCCTGCCTCGGACATGGATGTGTGTGATGTCCTTAGGTTAGTTATGTTTAAGTAGTTCTGAGTTCTAGGGGACTAATGACCTCAGAAGTTAAGTCCCATAGTGCTCAGAGCCATTTGAACCATTTGAACACGACAAATAGAGTATGGCGTCTTGCTTCCTGCTTGTGATGTAGGGACCATTTTTGCTTCCTATTGGTTCTACTTTACGTGGCATGATGCCGAAATATCGCAGAACTTATTTCGTGTTTCACGTCACGAAATGGCTTCTCAACGAGAAGTAGCAGGCAGTGACGTCAACATTAGCTAACCCGTCCCGTGTGCCGTTGGCTTAACGCTAATATTCGGAATTATTACATTTTTATTTTGTAGCACCATAACTTTATTCTTAACAAAACAAACAAAAACATAAACAAATATTATCTTAAGTTATATGTCATGTAAATAATAACATAGACTTTATTAACACACTTACAAAAGTAAGCTGGTTGATGTGATCTTGCGTTCTCAGAGCTTTCTAGCGGCGGTTGTCGGCTGTATTCGACTCGCAAACCATGCGGTTTGTTCATAATACCGATTTTAATAAATTTAAATAAAATCCAGTCCTATTTTCACGTTACTTTAATATTCGGACACTCCTCAGAACTAGTTACTTCAAGACAATTTTTTGCGAAAAATGTAATGTTTCAATAACTTGGCAGGTAGCCATTCTGTTGTATCACTTCTTTCAAACGCTGCTGCATTCTACTAATAGCCTTTTTTGAAGTTGTCAGTACATAGACCGTCACATTCTTCTTTTAAGCCGCGAGGGATTAACCGAGAGGTCGGAGGCGCTGCAGTCATGGACTGTGCGGCTGGTCCCGGCGGAGGTTCGAGTCCTCTCTCGGGCATGGGTGCGTGTGTTTGTCCTTAGGATAATTTAGATTAAGTAGTGTGTAAGCTTAGGGACTGATGACCTTAGAAGTGAAGTCCCATAAGATTTCACACACATTTGAACATTTTTTTTCTTCCTTTAATCGACGCTTCAAAGTTTCTTTGGAAGATATTGCTCTTTTCGCTCTAGTTCTCCCCATACATTCTCAATGGTCTGGTGATTGAGGTGGTGGTTGTATGACTTTCGGGCAGTTGTACAACGATTAGCCCTAGAGAGTGCGACCCTTTTTTTTTCGAGTCATTGTCCTGGTAAAATTTGAAAATATTTGATATCGTCCTTTTTGTGCACTTTTGCGTAAATTGTTTTTTTTTAATATTTTAAGATAGACATATATGTCCATAATACTGTCGACAAACGCTAATTCGCCCAGTCCAAATACAGATATACATCCCCAGACAACAACGCTGCCACCTCCATGCTTAACATGCTTTGAGTTCTTTATTCTCCTTCCGCCACTCCATCCTTCGTCCATCCGACCCAAAAATGTACAATTTATTTCCATCGGTAAAAATGACGTTGTCCCACAACGTTCTTTTTGTCGTAATAAACTCTTTAGCAATGTCCATTCTGCTCTTTCGATTCTGTTCCTTTACAAACGGTTTCTTCCTAACCAAACTTCGATTGAAGCCATTATTCTTCAATGCTTTGCGAAACGCTTGAGTGAGTATCGTCTTTCCAGTCGCGTTTAGAATCGCACTTGCTAGTTTGGGTGCATTGGATGTAGGATCTGTCTTTATTTCTCGTATTAGATTCCTCTTGTCACGTACGTCCAACTTCTTTGGTTGGCCATTTTGAGGTAATAGAGTGTGTACAGTCGTCTTTTTTGAAAGGTCTTAGATGTCTGCCACAGTACTCCTACTCATGTTCAGCATGGTAGCGATTTGCCTGTATTATTTACTTTTCGGGCTATGAAAAATCACAAGCTGTCGTATAGCAAAGCTGGTAATAGTTGTGTTTGGCATTGTATCGTGTGGACAGTCGAAGGCGCTTGTAAACAAACAGAACCTTCTAGCTAAGAGTACGCACCTTGGAGTGAACGATCAAAACAAGTGCTACGCTGCCAACTGTTCGAATATTAGAGTAACGCGAAAATCGAACAGTATTTTATTTCAAATGTATTATTGAGTAACTTTTATAAGTTGTGTAAAAGAAGTTCATATTCTTATTTACTGGGCATCTACCTTAATATAATACTTAATTATTTTTTATTTTCGTTCTGTTAAGACTAAATTTATGATGCTACAAAATAAAAATCTGATAGTTGGACGAGTATGGGAGTGTTTAATTGTCGCTCTCTTTTGTTCCTCTGTCTTGAGAGTTCCCACTGAGATTTTATTATTACTCTTCTGTTGATCTGCCTGTGGCTTCAGCATTGCCACTTTGCGTCTTGAGTTGTTATGAGAACAGATCCCCTTGTGGGTGTCTGAACAAGTTCTATATTTGTCGGTGTTTATTTTATAGACATCCACATTTATTAAGTTGAGCCTATGAAGTACGTAAGGAACAACGGACGTGTCTTCGTTTTCGCCGTGGTCCACTTTCTTAGTGGCGTCTTAATTCCGTATGTTGCTAAATCGTACACCGAGAATTTTTCTTATTCTGTAGTGATTAATTAGCTTAAGAAGCTGTTCATCATGACGGCTACCGCTGTAGTGCGGATTTTACAATTAGTCAGGCACGTGCCGGCTTAGTTACAAAGGAGTTATGTCCCCACCTTAAACTGAAGACGTCGTTTGTTACGGCTAGTGCCCGTTAGCGTAGTCGTAGTTCATCATAAGGACCTACAAGCATAATTATAAGCGACACCTAGCTCGTTAGCGTTAACTAATTGTGAGCGCTCTTGTTTAAGTAGCTAGGGAGTAGTTAGAGCGGCCGCTACTTTGTCTACTGTCAGGTAACTTTCCGTACTAACTGGCTACATGGTGAGGTGCTAACTATATCACTACTTAATCGTGAATTCTCGTTTCTTACCCATTGCTCGTCTTTTCATGTTTGATATTTGAGGTCAGAATCTTTTTTGTTTTTCCTGATTTTACGGCAAAGCGTAACTGATTGTTTTTTGTCTGATTTTAAATGTCGTCGGACAGTGGTGTTGTCACTTGGAGTGAGACTCGGTTGTTTATTCAGATCTGTTGCGGATCAAGTGTGTTCAGTTTTCCGTGCGTCTTGTTCCCTCGGCAGGCGATGTTGCCATAGGCGCCGCCGTGGTACAACCGGTGTGGGTCATCTCTTTTGGCACCTGGCTCAGTCAAGGCGTTTCAAATCGGCGCCGCACCTGGTGGATTGTTGATAGAATTTGAGAAAAAAGAAAAGAAATTAAAACAAACTGAAAAATAGTCAGCCCAAAAACACCTCAGTCGGAAACACCCAGAGCTCCATTCCCCCTCCCGCCCTCTCGGCCATTACAAACAGATCTAGGAAGATTGTTGAAGCCTTCTTAGTGGTGGAATATAATGGATTTATAAAGTAATGATCTTGTAGTGACATTGTTACTATTCTGCGTTAGTTTTGGTGTGAGGAACTCTATCAAAGTTGGTTGAATTATTTTAAAACATGCAGCATAGTACATGGTGGTTATAATTAAAGTGCAACTCCTCACGGAGACCCAGCGTGGGCTGTGATTATCGTATGGCAGCGAAACTTGGTAGATATGCTTATGTGTTAGTGTGGAACCGATTTATACTGGAAAAAATTCGTTGCCATTTTAGACACCAGGTAAAAATCTGGCGCTATACGGCTTTTCGTCGACATCTTCCGCTGCTCATATTGAACAAATTGTGTATGCGGCGGTTAATAACGGTCAGCATTATGTTATTCTCAAATGTTTGATCTTTCCTGCCCACGTCCCATTCCTAATCCATTACATATACAGGGTGGTCCATTGATCGTGGCCGGGTCAAATATCTCACGAAATAAGCGTCAAACGAAAAAACTACAAAGAACAAAACTTGTCTAGCTTGAAGAGGGAAACCAGATGGCGATATGGCTGGCCCGCAAGATGGCGCTGCCATAGGGCAAACGGATATCAAGTGCGTTTTTTTAAATAGGAACCCCCATTTTTTATTACACAATCGTGTAGTACGTAAAGAAATATGAATGTTTTAGTTGGACCATTTTTTTCGCTTTGTGATAGATGGCGCTGTAATAATCACAAACATATGACTCTCAATTTTAGACAAACAGTTGGTAACAGGTAGGTTTTTTAACTTAAAATACAGAACGTAGGTACTTTTGAACATTTTATTTCGGTTGTTCGAATGTGATACATGTACCTTTGTGAACTTATCATTTCTGAGAGCTCATGCTGTTACAGCGTGATTACCTGTAAATACCACATTAATGCAATAAATGCTCAAAATGATGTCCGTCAACCTCAATGCATTTGGCAATACGTGTAACGACATTCCTCTCAACAGGGAGTAGTTCGCCTTCCGTAATGTTCGCACATGCATTGACACTGCGCTGACGCACGTTGTCAGGCGTTGTCGGTGGATCACGATAGCAAATATCCTTCAGCTTTCCCCACAGAAAGAAATCCGTGGACGTCAGATCCGGTGAACGTGCGGGCCATGGTATGGTGCTTCGACGACCAATCCACCTGTCATGAAATATGCTATTCAATACCGCTTCAACCGCACGCGAGTTATGCGCCGGACATCCATCATATTGGAAGTACATCGCCATTCTGTCATGCAGTGAAACATCTTATAGTAATATCGGTAGAACATTACGTAGGAAATCAGCATACATTTCACCATTTAGATTGCCATCGATAAGATGGGGGCCAATTATCCTTCCTCCCATAATGCCGCACCATACATTAACCCGCCAAGGTCGCTGATGTTCCAATTGTCACAGCCATTGTCGATTTTCCGTTGCCCAATAGAGCATATTATGCCGGTTTACGATACCGCTGTTGGTGAATGACGCTTCGTCGCTAAATGGAACGCGTGCAAAAAATCTGTCACCGTCCCGTAATTTCTCTTGTGCCCAGTGGCAGAACTGTACACGACGTTCAAAGTCGTCGTCATACAATTCCTGGTGCATAGAAATATGGTACGGGTGCAATCGATGTTGATGCAGCATTCTCAACACCGACATTTTTGAGATTCCCGATTCTCGCGCACTTTGTCTGCTACTGATGTGCGGATTAGCCGCGACAGCAGCTAAAACACCTACTTGGGCATCATCATTTGTTGCAGGTCGTGGTTGACGTTTCACATGTGGCTGAACACTTCCTGTTTCCTTAAATAACGTAACTATCCGGCGAACGGTCCGGACACTTGGGTAATGTCGTCCAGGATACCGAGCAGCATACATAGCACACGCTCGTTGGGCATTTTGATCACAATAGCCATACACCAACACGATATCGACCTTTCCCGCAATTGGTAAACGGTCCATTTTAACACCGGTAATGTATCACGAAGCAAATACCGTCCGCACTGGTGGAATGTTACGTGATACCATGTACTTATACGTTTGTGACTATTACAGCGCCATCTATCGCAAAGCGAAAAAAGTAGTCCAACTAAAACATTCATATTTCCTTATGTACTACACGAATATGTAATAAAAATGGGGGTTCCTATTTAAAAAATCGCAGTTGGTATCCGTTTGACCTATGGCAGCGCCAACTAGCGGGTCAACCATAGCGCCATCTGGTTTCCCCCTTCAAGCTAGACAAGTTTCGTTCTTTGTAGTTTTTTCGTTTGACACTTATTTCGTGAGATATTTGGCCTGGTCACTATCAATGTACCACCCCGTAGAGACATTTCCATACGTCTTCTTTGCACGCAAAGTGCCAGATTTGCACCTGGTAGCCAAAGTTGGACCAATTTTATTTTATTTTATTTTATTTTATTTCATTTTATTTTTTACAGCGTAAATCGGTTCTGCATTAATGTGTTGGAGTATCTGTAGTTTCGCTGCTCTATGATAATTACAGACCACACAGGAACGCCGCGCATAGCTGCAATTTAATTGCAACCAGTTCTACAGTTTACTACTTATTTGACATTATCTATAACTAAGAAATGAAAGTAATAATTTTCTTTGTGTTATAATTTTTGAACGCAATTTAATACCAGCAACACAATCATTTTACCGTAATTTCAATAACATTCAAATTTTTGAAGGAACTTCAATGTTCAACGTATAACTATTTTCACGAGTGAGGTATCTTAATCGTACTGATGCTTGAACCTTACGTATCCGACATCTGATAGCGTAAGGAATTTTCTACGCCGGAAATCTGCCGGTAAGTAGAGATGACGACGCAGTATTCCTGTTCAAGAAGTTTGTGACGATGTCCTGGGTCATATGCTGACTTTTCAACAACGAGTTATGATGTGCTCTGTACGTACATCGCTATTAATGGTGGTACGTTCATCGGACTGCGATGCCAAGTCTGGTTACTCCTCCTTGCTTTTCAACAGAAATAGTCCGGGTGTTTCAGCTGTTTCCCATTTCCTCCCTTGAGTCACAAGTGAAAACATAAATTAACAAATAATTCTACAATTCACGAAATGTACTCGCAGTTGCGAATACACACAACCACCAGCTGCATAATTAAATGACAATGAAAACTTGCGCCACACCAGGACTCGAACCCCGATTTCCCGCTTTACGCTAGCGGTCCCGTTAACAACTTCCGCTGTCCATGCACGACTCACAACCAGACCCAAAATTTCATATGTCATCATTACTGCGTCATAACATACATGCGTACACACATCACCTAATTCCATCACAGAGAATGACATTTTAATTGAAAATACCTGGTATTGCAGTGCCTGTGTTACGAAGTACGGTACAATGTGCCTTCGGACAAGCATGAACTTTTGCTAATCAAATTGTAAAACGAAACACATATGAGTATCATTGAGTGATAGTGGTACATTGTACTGCAGGGTCGTATAAAAGACCTAATTAATCAAAGTTTCATTTGTTCCCTAACGACGCAAGGCGATGAAGGCACCACAGATTCAAAACAGTCTTTCGCATTGACCCTGTTACAGATGCTGAGAGAGATGATTAGGTGTTGTGATTACGGCATCAGATAAGTAGTCTGTAAGGGCGGGTATTAATATTCTTGTCTGTCCGTGCTGATTAATGACAATATTTTCCTCCTGTGCTGTCATTAAATTGCCGGCCGCTGTGACCGAGGGGTTCTAGGCGCTTAAGTCTGGAACCGCGCGACCGCTACGGTCGCAGGTTCGAATCCTGCCTCGGGCATGGGTGTGTGTGATGTCATTAGGTTAGTTAGGTTTAAGTAGTTCTAAGTTCTAGGGGACTAATGACCTCAGCAGTTAAGCCCCATAGTGCTCAGAGCCATTTTTTTGTCATTAAATTAATTTATTTACGATTTCGATATCAGCTGATGGGCCATTCTGAAGTGATAGCTGGACAACATCCAATTGCTAAAGAAGCCGGTTCAATTTTAGATATACATTCTGTTCTCAAAAATGTTTTGTAAGAGACAAATTACTTTTTAAAGCGTTTTAACACTTCTTATCTGACTGTAAAGGGCGCCAATACGCAGTCAGCCTTCTTAAGAGGATATCACCTCGTATCAACCGTATAGACATATTTAATGCCAAATGCACAAGAAAAGGAAAGTTTTATCATTCATGTAGGCTGGCGATGCTACCGATATATTTGTGAAGTCCACCTTTCTGAACTTTAATATTTTTCCTTTGTTTTATGCATCAAACCCAATCCAGATGCATGGTCATCGGTGAGCGCTCTCTATTTACCGATATGAAAATTGTCCTGGATTTGCATGTAAGACGAAACCAGAGATACATTCGGCTTAAAACTAAAACCAAATTTTTATATTGATTTTCTCGTATTTATTAGCAGTTACAATATTCGTGAGGCACTATGTGGGGAGTTTTTGAAGTTTCTTAAAAATTGTATTTTAGTTTTCAAGTAAAAATACGCCTATTTCGCCTTAAATACGTATCTCGAACAAAATTTCAAATCAGTAAAGAAAGAGCACCCACTAATTTTGATGTAACTGTGTTGAAATATGTTTCGCCGTAAAAGCAGCAGCAAAAGTAACTATAGCAATATATTGTTACCAGTTAACACGAATTTGGACCTGTAGTTAATTACCTCGGCCAGGTTACTGCGAATGCTTGATATTTACACTGCTTCCCGTTGTCTCCACTTAATACGGTCATCAGTGTCTGAGGATCAAGGTTAAAGCATGCATCGCATGTTAATACCATCTTCTATGGGTGGCTTACATTATACATGCACGTTTTTGCTGCCAGCAATTTAATATATTTGATCATATTGCCAATAAGCTCCACCCCTTGCTTTCCTTCACTGCAAGAACAGTGGTTTAGAAGCAATTTATCCCAGGTCGTCTGTGATGAATATAATTTCAGAGAGACGTTCAACACCAGAAAAAAAATGCTTTTCAAATACCCATAAGTGCATTGAAATAAGAAGCGCCGGCCGCTGTGGACGAGCGGTTCTAGGCGCTTCAGTATGGAACCGCGCTGCTGCTACGGTCGCAGGTGCGCATCCTGCCTTGGGCATGGATGTGTGTGATGTCCTTAGGTTAGTTAGGTTTAAGTAGTTCTAAGTGTAGGGGAGTGATGACCTCAGATGTTAAGTTCCATAGTGCTTACAGCCATTTGAACCATATTTTGAATAATAAGTAAACATCGTCACACAGCTACAATGTGTTCGTCATACGACAAATCTATGCTCCTTCTATTATTGAAGACTGTAAATGGGAAACCTGAAGAACCAATATTGGATATTTTCGTTTTTTTCTCTAAACCAGTGAATGCGCCGCTCCTGATAATCTGGAACGGGTTGGAACTACCAGAGAAACCTCTTCGTAGTTTAAAATGCCTCCATTATAGATCTAGCATACGTAGGTTCCTCATTTGTTCGTCAAATGGGGAACGCTGAATGTGTGAGCGTGTGTGACCGTGGTAGTAAACATGTTATAAGCTTTTTCTCGCTCGTTTTCCTACAAGTACATTTTACTTCATTTCAGTTATTTTCGACGTGAATCTTTTGGATGCACCAGTTAGTTGTGGCGTTCTTGGTTGACTGTGCTGGTGTGAGGGACTTTCGGGAACCTTTGAGTAGTGTTGTACAGCTGTTGCAAAAAAAAAAAAAAAAAAAATTCAAATGTGTGTGAAATCTTATAGGACTCAACTGCGAAAGTCATCAGTCCCTAAGCTTACACACTACTTAACGTAAATTATCCTAAGGACAAACACAGACACCCATGCCCGGAGGAGGACTCGAACCTCCGTGGGGACCAGCCGCACAATCCATGACTGCAATGCCTTAGACCGCTCGGCTAACCCTACTGTTGCAATCTGCAACGATACATATTACTACTCGCCTATATAGTGCACCATGATTTACATAATTAACCGTATTACAACGTAGAAACTCTACGTTTGTTACAAATATATTACGATAAGACACTTCACCATGTTTACGTGTGAAATTTAATAATGGACCTTAGTGTCATATACTGTAAACACTGTTATGTACCAATCTTTGCAAATATAATGTATTTATTACGCAAAATGAATAGTTCAGCCTTGTTCCCTAACTCACCGTAGATTGCCTTGTGCAGACTGTGATGTCTCACAGGGGATCTTTGGAAGATCGTTTCATCTTCGCCCATGTCATTTGTTGTTTAGAAACAGTAGTGTTGCGCACACCTGTTTATTGGTTAGAAGTTTCATATGAAGCCTGTGCTACTGGGTTCAGAAATGGAAGTTTGTAATATGTTTAGGAGTTTTACAGGTGTTCTCACTTTTACTATTGGCCTATATGACCAGATACGCTTTTTCGACAAGGGTTTTTATTTGATACCAGTCTGATGTCTTTTGACATACAAATAAGGTAAAGAATCGTGATATTTTTACACTATTTTTCATAGTTGCTCTGTTTCTTACTTTTGTGATTTATACGATGGTTGGAACTTAAATAGTAGCAAGTATTTATTCACAACCGATACAAAAGAGTTACATGTTTGCACCTGTTACTGTCCTTCAAAGTAGTCACCAGCGTTGTGTAGAACCAGTTGCCAGCGATGTGGAAGGCGTAGTATACCGTTAACAGAGCCTGTTCTGTTGAGTTGCGAATAGAGTGGTCTACTGCCTGTCGAATGAAGCGAATCCCACCATCAATGCACAGTATTACTGTTCGTTTATGGAGCATCATCTGCGACCAGGTTTGCGAAAGAAGCGGCGACACTTTCTGCGCAGCCCCCCCCCCTCCCCCCCCCCCCTCCCCCCCCACCATTTTGCACGACAATGCGCGGGCGCATGCAGCGCAAGTTGTGACCGCTCTGTTCGGTCGATGGGACTGGGAAGTACTGTACCATCCACCATACTCCCCGGACTTGAGCCCTTGTGACTTTGATTTGATTCCGAGGATGAAGGAACCACTTCGTGGCATTCGCTTCAGAACTGTTCCAGAGATTCGACAGGCAGTAGACTGCTCCATTCGCACAATCAACAGAACAGGCTCTGCTAACGGTATACTACGCCTTCCACGTCGCTAGCAACAGGTTCTGCACAAGGCTGGTGACTACTTTGAAGGACAGTAACAGGTGCTAACATGTAACTATTTTGTATCGGTTGTGAATAAAGGGTTGCCACTATTTAAGTTCCAGCCCTCGTACTTCTATTCAGATAAATTATGGGAATGCAGTCGGGTAATGTCGTTGACAACTATCGATATTTCGACAGGAGCACACCCTGCTATTTTCAAGGCAAAACTGCAGCCAGGCGCGGTGTGCTCCTGTCGAAATATCGGCGGTTGTCGACGACGTAAGCAGGCTGCATTCCCTTAAGTTATTCGAGCATTATACTTCTATTGTTTATTCCAGTTTTTGCACTTGAAATTGACCTAAGGCCGAAATGTGGATTGTATAAGGAAAAAAATAAAAAATTATTACAGTCAAAGGGCGCCAGCATCAATCAAAAAGTTTACCATGAGTGTGGCTGCAGCCAATATAAAAATGATCAGCAGTGCTTTATGATGGAAAATAAAGGCAAGACTAGAAGCATAAAGAGTAATACTGATCAAAGAATTCAAGGAAGGCCGTTTGTAACAGAGGAATAGTTGGTTCTAAGAAAGGACAGCCACAAAGTGATGGAAGCTGAAATCATTCGCATTAAATGGTTCAAATGGCTCTGAGCACTGTGGGACTTAACTTCTGAGGTCATCAGTCCCCTAGAACTTAGAACTACTTAAACCTAACTAACCTAAGGACGTAACACACATCCATGCCCGAGGCCGGATTCGAACCTGCGACCGTCGCGGCCGCACGGTTCCAGACTGTAGCGCCTAGAACCGCTCGGCCACTACGCATTCGCATTAAAGTGCGTATTTTGCAGAATAATGAAATAAAACAAACTAATGTGCAATTTAGGGGTTAAAACTGCATGATATTCCCAATTCTCGGAAAAAAATACTCGTCCTTCGTTGAGCATCAAATTACGTGCTGAAAAATAAGGACTTATTAGCCTCGGTCGATTTTCTTCTACCGAAATACAGGGAATTTTATTTCTTGTCGTGTCAATGATGTCAGTACTATGTTGCTTGCTACTGATTAGAAACGAATGAGGTGATGCTGCACGCATTCGGTGATTTATTGGAAATGAATGGTGGCACTCACACCTTTATCTTAATTTTTATTTTAATGTTTTTAAATCCGAAATTTTTGCACTTTGGAGCCACTTTTTCTGTCAGACATTACAAACTATGTGAAACTGTCATTCCTTCGAATAAAATTATTTGTAATGTGAATCTGTCACGGCATTTTCCGGTTTTTGACATATTTACATCTCGCAGTTTCAGCGTTTCCGATTTCCAGTCTGCAATTATTGTGCTAAATTTAGGGATGTGCAGCCCAGGGTGGCGATAGCTGCGCGCTTCGGTGACCTGAGCTGCTGGAGCGTGGGCGCCCGGGGGTGGTCGATGGAGGAGCGTGGGTGGCGGCTGAGTTCAGGAGCGTGGCATTGGGGCAGCTGCACGCGCCGCGGCTGCCGTCTGACCCTGCCTCATGACCTCGCGGTCATCACTGGCGCTTCCTCAACTATACGTACGAAGCAAATCAAATAAAGGAAAAATAAACGAAACTATAGTTGTTAAAAGTTTTGCTGCTGTTTAATGAGATGGATATTGCTTTAGATGGAATAGAAAGAAGCAGGGTACTCACCAGTAAGAAACAACATGAAACTTCAACAAAAACTATTAGCATATTACATCGCCGACATTCGTGATAATCGGCCCAGTCCGTTATTGTATGTATTTTACCAATTTATGGAGCTTCGTGTTTTCATTTTGCAGAGCTCGAGCAGCGCTATTATCGAAAGATTTCAGCAGCTAATAAACGAAACAAAATACTTATATGATATGAAGTAAGGTAGTAGAAGTAGTAGATGAGTTTTGCTGTTTGGGTAGAAAAATAACTAATGATGGTCGAAGTAGAGAGGATATAAAATGCAGACTGTCAATGGTAAGAAAAGCGTTTCTGAAGAAGAGAAATTTGTTAACATCGAATATAGATTTAACTGTTAGGAATATTTTTCTGAAGGTATTTGTCTGGAGTGTAGTCATGTATGGAAGTGAAACGTGGACGATAAACGATTTAGACAAGAAGAGAATGAAAGCTTTTGAAATGTGACGCTACAGAAGAAAGCTGAAGATTGGATGGGTGCATCACGTAACTAATGAGGAGGTAATGAACAGGATTAATGACATAAGAAATTTGTGGCTCAACCTGACTAGAAGAAGGGATCGGTTGATAGGACATGTTCTCAGACATCAAGATATCACGAATTTAGTATTGGAGAGAAGTGTGTGTGTGTGTGTGTGTGTGTGTGTGTGTGTGTGTGTGTGTGTGTGTGTGTATGTGTGTGTGTGTGTGTGTGTGTGTGTGTCGGGGGGGGGGGGGAGGCGGTGGAGGGGGAGGGGGGCTGTCACATCGTAGAGGGGACCATGAGACGAATACAGAAAGCAGATTCAGAAGGATGTAGGAGCAGTAGTTATTTGGAGAGGAAGAATCTTGCACAGAACAGAGTAGCACGGTGAGCTGCATCAAACCAGTCTTCAGAATGAGGACCACAACAACAACATGAAATAAACTGCATGGTGCTCATAAAGGTTTTATCCACATCTGAGGAAACCGGTTACAGATTATAGCGTTATATTTGACTATGTTGACTCGAATCCACATTTTTAAACTCTGAAGTTATCACGAGCAAAATATAGGGATTGAAAGCCTATCTACAGCTCCTGCACAAACCAGACTGCAATAGTAAAAGTCGAATGAAATTAAAGGGAGGCAGTGATTGAGAAGAGAGTGAGACAGTGTTTTGGCCTATCCCCTATGCTATTCAATCTGTAAACTGAGCAAGCAGTAAAGGAATAGTTGAACGGAATAGATAGTGTTTCATTTACTTTTTATTTTTTCGCAGCCTGATGAGTTTTCAACCACCGTCTTTGATCCTAGTCAACTCTTCTTAGATTTTCGGCCCGGTATTGGGCGACTTCAGTTGCTGGTTTGTCTCCCAGTCATAAATAACCGGGATTTCACTTATAAAGACTGTTAGAACGATCTAATAAGCGTGCCATCTCGCGCACCTCACCACAGTCATAGAAAATGTTTCTGTCATCTTGTAGTTTGTACCTTGAATTATTTGTCTTTACTGGTGCAACGCCTCTTCGTAGTCTGTTGAGGGTCCTCTAAGTTTCTCACTCCTGCTGGGAACCTGTCGTCTCGAAAAATGAGTAATAACTTTTGAGAAAGTGGGTATGGCACACAATAGCAAACTTGAACGGAACTTGTCAAGAAAGGAAACCTGTTACTATTAGGAGTGAAATAACTGCAAATGAAATCCCTTATCAATTTCTTCTTACCGGAAAGATCAAAGAAATGATACTAGGACCTAAGATAAGAACACCTTAAATTGAAACAGATAAACTTCATGCCCAATTTTCTCTAAGAGAGATTGACGACGGTCTAAGAAACATGAAAACTGGAGAAGCTGCATGGATAGATGACCTACACACTGAAAGGATTAAACACTTTTGTCCTGTAATAAAACAATTTTATATCAATGTCAAAAATGTTGTAGTGTATGTATTATCCCAAAAATGTTGAGGAAACCTAAACTCTTTGTACTTTTGAAACCAGGAAAAGATCCTGATGCAGTTAACAGCTACAGGCTACTATCTCTGTTATGTCATATGTTCCAATTATGTGTTAGATTAATACTAGAAGGCCTGCAGCCGCTCATAGAACGAAACCTCATACCTCAATAGGCAGGTTCTGAATGGAGGTATACAAAGATAAATTAATAACGAGAGCTGCTCTGGTGAGTCAGCTGCTTACAAGATAAATCACAGAATATTACTGGACAATCTGTACAGCAATTTAAAAGATTATCATTTGATTCAAGTTATTCAGTCAGTGCTTGAGGGCAGAATATTCTATGTATATATTGATAAACAAAATATGGTTGTCTCAGAGAAGTGTACTGGCATCAACTTCATTTAATACGTACACAAATGGCCAAACAATTCACAATAACATGAAGCATTTCCTCTACGCAGATGATCTGGCTCATGCTGAACTTGTTGATGAGAAAGTAAAATGTGCCCTGTCTATCATGTTGCTGTATTAAAAATAAATTGCCTTAAGATCAAATCCTTTATAAATAGGGACATGTGCATTTCACGTACGATCTAGACTCGCAAGACAAAAACTCAAAATAAAGTGGGCGGATCAATAGCTGGAAAATATAGACCCTCCAGGAGTAATCCTTGACATGTCAGAATGGTTCAAATGGCTCTAAGCACTATGGGACTTAACATCTGAGGTCATCAGTCGCCTAGACGTAGAACTACTTAAACCTAACTAACCTAAGGACATCACACACATTCATGCCCGAGGCAGGATTCGAACCTGCGACCGTAGCAGCTGCGTGGTTCCGGACTGAAGCGCCTAGAACCGCTCGGCCACATCGGCCGGCTGACATGTCATTGAAATATAAAAGTTACTGCACTCAAGCTGCTCAGAAAGTAGCAACGAGGACAAAAATTTGAAGAAACTTACTTGCAATAAGTGGGGAGCAAATCCTATTGTTCACAGAACAACTGGTAGGCCCTGTGCTTTGCCACTGCAATCTACGTCTGCCCAGTCGTGACTAGGTCTGCATATACGGGTAAAGTGGATGTCATCCTGAATGAAACACGCTGTTTAACAGCTGACTATATGAAGGCTACACCCGTAGGAAAACTGTGTAGAGCAACTGGTTTCTCTGCTTCATGTATTTGGCCGTCAGCGATAGAATACTCGAAGAAGTTCACACGTACCTTCGGCGAGAGACATGTAATATAGCTCGCAGACAGCAATTTTCTGGTAAGATTAAAATCCAGGAGGAGATTCATGAACGATGTGGAGATAAGTTGAATATCTACAAAAGACGGTGGGCCTACGTAGCTGAGTACTGACTGCCGTGCGGAAGGCCAAGCTTCGATTCCCGGTATTGCCAGAGTTTCCTCTTTGGTGGGAGGTCTGGAACACGGAGCACTCAGCCTCGTGAAGCCAATTGAGAAGCTATTTGACCGAGTATTAGCGGTGTGTTGACTCCACGCCCCTCCAGAATGCATCCAACGACGCGAGTGACAGAAGATAATACGGCAGTCGTTCTGTGCCGATTGGCCCGGCAGCGCCTGTAGACGGCGAGAGAGAGAGTGGGAGTATCAACAAAACTAAAACAAGGTACTGCTTTATGATGAAGTCTTCACTGGTTATCGGCCTAGTCAAGGCGTCGTTCTGCGGCAACGTTTCAACAAGTTTTCTACTTGTAATATTCAGGCGACGATGTTTTGTAATTGAATTAAATGAGGCGAGGTCGAGGGAATTAGATTAGGATACAAGAAACTAAAAGTAATAGGTTAGTTCTGATACCTGGGTAGCGAAACAGCTGTTGATGGTCGAAATAAAAAGGGTGTAAAACACAGATTATCAATATTAAGAAAAGCGTTTATGAAAAATAGAGATAGCTTAACACTAAAAGTGTTAGAAAGTCTTCTCTGAAAGTATTTGTGTTGAATGAAGCTTTGGTATCCGATAGTGAGTGTGGTTCCCTGTCCAGCTCGAGTATCGATTTGGAGGAAAGGTCAAAGATACTCAGGTTTCACACCACAGCCGCAGCTCAGTCCCATGGAGGAAGCCGCCACTGCAGGCGTATCACCTGGTCCCGTCTGCTCACGAAAGAGTGCCAATAAGGACCACAGCCTTGCACTTGCCCTGTAGTTCTCGCTATTTTCTGAAAGCTTCGAGATGAGCCACTGTAGTAGAATGATTTACCTAACCTGTGTTTACGTTTTTTGATATGGATCGCTTCCTGGACTGTCCGCGCATGCTTACGACGACTTTCGCTACTCTCTGGACTTTGCTTTTGGCTAGACATTCACTTCGTGAACTCCACCATCATCGACCACACGTATGTTCCATTGGTCTCTGAGTCACCGCCAGTGCGACTGATCAGAAACTGCGTTCCGCTTTACATCGAATTGAGACGTTGGTTACAAACAGTACAGAGAGGAAGAGAATAGAAACTTTCGAAATGTGGTGTTAAAGAAAAAAATTCTGGAAGTTAGATGGTCAGATGAAGTCCTGAATCGAATTCTGGAGTAAAGAGCTTCATCACACAAATTGACTAGAAAGGATAGGTTGTTAGCACACATTTATAGGCGTCAAGGAACAGTTAATTGGATAATGGAGGGAAGTGTGGGTAATGGTTAAACACCGATCTTTGATTTCGAAGGATTTGATTTTCAAATACTGGGATGATTCCTTTGGATACGATGTAAGCGATTTCTGTCCTGTGGTGCACAATGCCTTTCTTATAGCGCTCTCTCTGTAGATTGGGGTTGGGTTGTTTTGGGGAAGGAGACCAGACAGCGAGGTCATCGGTCTCATCGGATTAGGGAAGAACGGGGAAGGAAGTCGGCCGTGCCCTTTGAAAGGAACCATCCCGGCATTTGCCTGGAGCGATTTAGGGAAATCACGGAAAACCTAAATCAGGATGGCCGGACGTGGGATTGAACCGTCGTCCTCCCGAATGCGAGTCCAGTGTTTAACCACTGCGCCACCTCACTCGGTCTCTGTAGATTGATCAGCATTTTTGTGAGTCACATCGACTAAACACTCTCGTTTATTTACAGCGGAGTGATGAATCTTTTCCGATAATTCAACCTATTAAAGGTCATACACTGTCTCTTTAGGAACGACCCGCCAGGGTAGCCGAGAGCGCTAACGCGCTGCTACCTGGAGTCGGGTAGGCGCGCCGGCCCCGGTTCGAATCCGCCCAGCGGATTAACGACGAAGGGCCGGTGTGCCGGCCAGCCTGGATGTGGTTTTTAGGCTTTTTTCCACATCTCTCTAGGTGAATACCGGGCTGGTGCCCACGTTCCGCGCTTCAGTCTGGAACCGCGCGACCGCTACGATCGCTGGTTCGAATCCTGCCACGGGCATGGATGTGTGTGATGTCTTTAGGTTAATTAGGTTTAAGTAGTTCTAAGTTCTAGGGGACTGATGACCTAAGATGTTAAGTCTCATAGTGCTCAGAGCCATTTGAACCCACGTTCCGCTTCAGTTACACGACTTGCAGACATTTGCAACACATTCACACTATTCCATGGCCTACATTAGACACAGACAGCTGGGGTACACTAATTCCTTCCTGGGGGGTGCAGGGTGGCGGCAGGAAGGGCATCCGGCCACCCCTTAAACTTACCTTGCCACATCCGATTAACCATGGCCGACCCTGCGGGACAAGGCTCAGACAAAGAAGAAGAATACTGTCTCTTTAGGGACATTACATTTCCTAATAACGTTGAGGGTGAGACGTTAGTTCTTCTCCAAGCATTCATCGCCAGCAGATCTTCCAGCATTTCCCATCAGTTTTCCAGTGATGTTGTCTTTCTGCATTAGAGAGCTATCGACGTTTATAGCAATTCATTTATATACAAAAACGCTCATTGTCAAAATTATACAGATTCTAGAGAATTCTAAACTTTATACTTTGAGATAGATAACTAATTTATACTTTGAGATAAAGAACAAATTTTTAGTGAAATAGGCATTACATACACTACTGTTTGGAATAATTGAAACCCCAAGACCACGAGATGTGATCTCAATGCAGTTTATTCCACCGATTACGGACGTGGCACTACACACATGATAAGAATTGCAGGCCTGTACATGCACTGGGGCTGAGGAAACCGCCGCGAGGAGTGGCCGCGCGGTTTTAGGCACCATGTCACGGAATGCGCGGCCCCTCACCGCCGGAGGTTCGAGTCCTCCTACGGGCTTGGGTGTGTGTGCTGTTCTTAGCATAGTTTAATTTAAGGTAGTTTAAGTAGTGAGTAAGTCTAGGGAGCGATGACCTCTGCAGTTTGGTCCCTTAGGAATTCACACACATTTGAACATTTGAACTGTGGAAACTGAGCACGGAGTAGTGCCACCACATGCTGTATTCAGAGCCCTGGACGCCGTGGAATGGAATCAGAGAGCACCGTCATATGCTTATAGAGAATATTCCGCTACGTAGATTGTAGGCGCGTTCACAAAGCATTAACTGCAGCTGGAGGAAGAGCTGAACGAACAAGCTGCTAGCTGGCCGGAGTGGCCGTGCGGTTCTAGGCGCTGCAGTCTGGAACCGAGCGCCCACTACGGTCGCAGGTTCGAATCCTGCCTCGGGCATGGATGTGCGTGATGTCCTTAGGTTAGTTAGGTTTAATTAATTCTAAGTTCTAGGCGACTGATGACCTCAGAAGTTAAGTCGCATAGTGCTCAGAGCCATTTTTTGAACAAGCTGCCGATTGACCATATCCCAGACACGTTCAATGGGCGAACGGGAAGGGCAGGGAAGCTGTGGTACCCATTGCTCTTAGTAAAAGGTTTGCACTTTTCTCGCCACATGCGGCTGGGTATTGTCCTGCTGAAATATGTCATGTGGAACGGCCTGAAGGAAGGGAAGTGCTTCGGACTGTAAAACCTCCCAGATGTGGCGGTAGATGTTCAGATTGTCGTCCGAAAACACGTTTTCCCACTCGTACATAAACAAAAAAGTAAGATATTTTCGATTTTTAAAGCGTACAGCAAGCTGTGTGTGATGTTTAGTGTGTGTGAGACTCTGCACAAATGGACCATAAGGAAGCTTAAAGTCAACGTAATGAAGCAGACTCTCACACATCGACATCATCATATAAAAATAACATAACAAACACAAAAAACGCACTTGAAAGTGGGAATCATTTCCCGAAAGGCGTCGTGTGAAAAATAAAATAAAGAAAATCGTGACTGGTGGCAGAAGATTTATTTATAGCCAAATCTATAGTAGTGTTCTTAAATAATGAGTTAAATCTCATAGATGACGTCCAGTATCAGGGTATACATTACAATACAATCCACAGACAGAAATGAAACCTGGATCACAATCGAGTTAGGAATGTAAAAGCTGCTCCACGAGTACTAAAAAAATGGTTCAAATGGCTCTGAGCACTATGGGACTTAACATCTATGGTCATCAGTCCCCTAGAACTTAGAACTACTTAAACCTAACTAACCGAAGGACATCACACAACACCCAGTCATCACGAGGCAGAGAAAATCCCTGACCCCGCCGGGAATCGAACCCGGGAACCCGGGCGCGGTAAGCGAGAACGCTACCGCACGACCACGAGCTGTGGACACGAGTACTCAGCCCACTTTATTCTGTGAAGTGTGTATTTCACGGGCAATTGACGGGTACTTCTTGATGAAGCTTCTTCCATCAAATCCAACATCATCTCTTGGAACTCTACTGTGTATACAACTCTTTTTCGAGAATGCTGCCCAGCTGTTGTGGTTTGAACGACACAGTTTCTCAAAAGTATGTATCCACAGCGATAAATTTCTTTCATCTACGGTTACGTCTTTTCTGTCTCATTTCTCTGTACAGTCGTTCGGCATTCTGGGCACTACATTCTGCTGCACCATAATCTAAATAAGTGTCTATGAGTTCTTGTAACTAGCGACGCTCCGTCTTCGGAAACCAGTCATAAGGTGTAAACAGTGGTAAACTCCAGCATGTACACATCAAAGATGCTTATATGTTTTTCTAAAGTAGCACCACAGATGTCTACGAGTCAGGCATCTGTTCGTTACGAAACATAAGGAAGTATTGCTTATTTAAGACCTCGTACAGCTTGAAACGTTTGTTTACGAAATCTGATTCCTTAATTTAGAATACATAATTTAGGGTACTCTACCGCCTGTAATAATTTCCCTAAAAGTATTTTTCATTGTGAAAAGATTTACTATTGTGTTACACTTTTTTGAGAAAATACCGATAATTCTTCAGCTTTTGATTATGTCTCTCGTTTAAGAAAGATATATTGACTTCAGTTTGCCAAGTACTCTGCAGTCCAGTAGCATACTTGAGCCGATGTTCCTGAAATCCAGAAACTGTGAATCAGCTCTGGCTCTTGAACTAAAAGAGCAAACATGGCTTCACATGGTCGGCGATCCGTGTTGTCAAATTCTTATAGGTTCTTTCAGACGAGTTATTTGGTTGCACTGAAAATTCGTCATTCGTCAGAACAAAACAAGTTCCACTGTTCTACAAGAACTTTAGACAAGTGATATTGATAGTTTTGTACAGTTTAGCTTCCTTCTTACGAACTAGAAAAACCCATGCTTGTTTTGAATGACATCGGACACTCCGTTGTTATAGCGACATACGTAAAACTGCAGCTGGTAAAGAGGGCATTTTGATTACCTAATCGATATGGAATTTGGCAAGTATACTGAGCAGCTTTATTTAATTTTAGATTCGGCAATGATTTACCCGTTTATCTGACATTTTTTAGTGCGTGCGATTGACTGGAGAAAGTCTAGCCGATTTTCTTAGTTTCAACAACATCGAGAAATCTCAGTAAGTTCAACAAGCGTCCGGTTGGAGGTCACTCATCCATTGACTGACTAACGTGAAAACCTCTTAGGGCTTTTTGACATCTGGGTAGATACGATTTTAGTTTAAAATTCCGTAAGTCAATTTTGGCTTCCTTCAGCTTATGTTTCTCATCAGTGCTTCGGTTTCGATCCAATCTTCGATCTGTTTTTAATGTTGCTATGAATGCTTATTATTTTGCTTATCTGAAACATGCCCAGCGTCATCTCTACGAAGTTTGAGCCTGGTGACCTCCCCTCCCCCTGCCCCCTACTATCCTTTCTATACTTCCCTCCTCAGCGACAAATGAACGAATGGTTGTACTGCATCTCAGGTAATTATCAGCCGCCTTCTTGCTATATTTGCTAGAGAGAAGTAATTTCTTAAATTTTTAAACACTAGTTATAGTGTGATTGTTATAACGGCCTAATGCTCATCACTGATTCATGCCTCTATGTTCACTGAATCGAAAACTTTCGGATCTGTTGCCAGGAGACCAAGCCGTTACCGTCATATATGATATGGTGAATTAGCTATCCACGATTTATCTTAAAGAAGATATTTAGTGCCATGTTATGAGAGTATTTGCCCCTACCAACTGTAGTATGCGTAAGTACTCCCAGTCTAAGTCTGGCATAACGAAACCTCCCCTTATTAGTAAAACATTATCAAAGGATCTAGACGTGATACTGTCCACGTTTTCTCACAACCGTTAAGACAATTCAACACTTGTTGCAGGTCACCCATGTAAATAAGATGTTATTTTTTCACATTGCTCCACAGCTGACACACCGAATTGGTATTTATATCACTAGCCACAACTGAGCTTTTTCCGCAATAAATACTCTGGCAGTCTTTGTTCCCTCTATGTCTTAGAACCGATTTAAGTAATTTAATTACCACTCATTTTTTGTTTCAGTTAGCTTCCTGACTGAGGTAGTACAAGGAATTTCCTGGCATTATCAGCTAGTAAGTCAAGCACTTTATTCTGAACGCCCATGTATTCGACTTAACAGAACTTTACGTTTTAATTCTATAATCTGCAAGATAGTGTATACTCCTCCATTACAGATAAGAGATTTACTCAAACGTCTGGAGAGTATTACGCGCAAATGCTTATCAGACCTACGCCCAGATTTCTCTAATCTGAAAACCGCAAATGTGGCTACCATAAATACCTGACTACCTTCTTGCAGTCCACAGCTCACCTATTCAAATGGTCACATGAAATGTATTCGCAGCTCTAAATATGGAAAGTCGACAATGAAACTTTGTGCCAGACGGTGACTCGAACCCGTATTTACCGCGTTTCGCGAGCGGTATCCGTACCATTAGGCTATCCGAGCACACTTCACGACCAGACTCGAACTTCCATATGTTGTCAACCACGTGTCTACAGCCTGCACACGTAAAGCCATTATGTATAATACCGTACAGTGGGGCTATTTTAATTGAAATTCGTTTGCCCGTTGTCGATGGATTAATACGATATTACAGAGCCTGTCTGTTGTTCAGAAGTAAGAAGCAATGCATGCTTGTCCGAAGGAACATTTCATCCTACTTCTGTACAACACAGGCTCTGCAACATTATATTCAGAGGGCCTACAGTGTTCCGCCCGACATCACAGATCAAGAAATATGCGTCCTTAGAGCTTCCAAAACCACCACAGCCTTAGGTTCAAGCCATCCTTCCTTCTCCAAGCCAGAAGATAATTTCTCAGAATGACGATACAAACTGCTATCAGAGCTTCTAACGCACAAGCTAGCGTAGTAGAGTCCAGCACGTTAAAATCATATGCCGAAAGGAACTAAGAAGCTCTCCGGACTCATGCGGCAGTCATCACTTCTGCTGACATAAGTCATGACTTGCAGTTGTTTTATCTGCTCATTCAGTTGGTGACGGCAGAGTCAGTTCTAAATCTCGGACGAAATATGAATGTTAAAATACTGAATGTACACTGGTGAGCAAAACTTACGGGCGAAAGGGACTTACACATATGCCAAGAAACAAAGGAACGTTGGACCATACATAGAAAAACTGCTACAGTATAACAGAGAAGGTACGCAGTAAAGTAGTATGGCATCCGGCTGCGAGACCCCGAGGGGCAAGTTCAACCCCTTGAATTGGAAAGGTTTTTTCTATCCTTCGCACTCGCAGGCACCTTTCCTTCGCGAAGTGAGCGCGTTGTGCGTAGTTGAAGTATAACTATACAGGGTGAACGTGACTGTAATGGGAGTGTGTGTGTAGTGTGGTGTCACGTATGTATTCGATGATGAGGAGGAAAGGGAGAGGGTGAAATCCGGTGCCGGCACATAGCATATTCCTCTCAAATAGCACCAATGAGGCCACCGAGCTTTATGTCCCTTTCCAACGGACGTATCACCATCAACAGCGTCGCATTCCTTCTCTCCACAAAACACTGCGGAGAGGTTTGGAATTTAATCCAGGACATTGGCGTGTTGCGGGGCCAGCCCCATTTAGTGCTATAATCAAGCTGACCTCACGGCATATGACGTCCAACTTTCTGCACAAGGCTGGGTACCTCTGGCAATATCTCCCACACTTTCATTCATTTTCAACGAATGGTTAATATTTTATTTTACATTACTGGCCATTAAAATTGCTACACGAAAACGAAATGCAGATTATAAACGAGTATTCATTGGAAAAATATATTATACTAGAACTGACATTTGATTACATTTCCACGCAATTTGGGTGCATAGATCCTGAGAAATCAGTAGCCAGAACAGCCATCTCTGGCCGTAATAACGGCCTTGATACGCCTGGGCATTGAGTCAAACAGAGCTTGGATAACGTGTACAGGTACAGCTACCTATGCAGCTTCAACACGATACCATAGTTCATCAAGAGTAGTGACTGGCGTATTGTGACGAGACAGTTGCTCGGCCACCATTGACCAGACGTTTTCAGTTGGTGAGAGATCTCGAGATTGTGCTGGCCACGGCGGCAGTCGAACATTTTCTGTATCCAGAAAGGTCCGTACAGGACCTGCAACATGCGGTCGTGTATTATCCTGCTGAAATGTAGGGCTTCGCAGGGATCGAATTAAGGGTAGAGCGACGGGTCGTAACACATCTGAAATGTAACGTCCACTGTTCAAAGTGCCGTCAATGCGAACAAGAGGTGACCGAGACGTGTAACCAGTGGCACCCTATACCATCACGCCGGGTGACACGCCAGTATGGCGATGACGAATACACGCTTCCAATGTGCGTTCACCGCGATGTCGCCAAACACGGATGCGACCATCATGATGCTGTAAACAAAACCTGAATTCATCCGAAAAAATGACGTTTTGCCATTCGTGCACCCTGGTTCGTCGTTGTGTACACTATCGCAGGCGCTCCTGTCTGTGATGCAGCGTCAAGGGTAACCGCAGCCATGGTCTCCGAGCTGATAGTCCATGCTGCTGCAAACGTCGTCGAACTGTTCGTACGGATGGTTGTTGTCTTGCAAACGTCCCCATTTTGTTGACTCTGGGATCGAGACGTGGCTGCACGATCTGTTAGAGCCATGCGGATAAGATGCCTGTCATCTCGACTGTTAGTGATACGAGGCCGTTGGGATCCAGCACGGCGTTCCGTATTACCCTCCTGAACCCACCGATTCCATACTCTGCTAACAGTCATTGGATCTCGACCAACGCGAGCAGCAATGTCACGATACGATAAACCGCAATCGCGATAGGCTACAATCCGACATTTATCAAAGTCGGAAACGTGATGGTACGCATTTCTCCTCCTTACACGAGGCATCATAACAACGTTTCACCAGGCAACGCCGGTCATCTGCTGTTTGTGTATGAGAAATCGGTTGGAAACCTTCCTCATGTCAGCACGTTGTAGGTGTCGCCACCGGCGCCAACCTTGTATGAATGCTCTGAAAAGCTAATCATTTGCATATCACTGCATCTTCTTCCTGTAGGTTAAATTTCGCGTCTGTAGCACGTCATCTTCGTGGTGTAACAAATTTAATGGTCAGTGTTGTACTTTACCTATCTCGACTTTAAGTTTTTCAGCAGTGCGTATTTGTCCTTCTCAATTTCACAGTTACATTCTGGTGGGCTACATTACTCATTCATCATTGATAGTGCAAATACCAATAGGTCCTCCCTTTTTCACGTGTCCGGTTCTTCATGGAAAACCAACCTTAGTTATAAAATGGTCTGTAGTGTACTTTACCTATCTCGACTTTAAGTTTTTCAGAACAGTGCGTATTTGTCCCTCTTAATTTCACAGTTACATTCTGGAGGGCTACATTACTCATTCATCATTGATAGTGCAAATAATCAATAGTTCCTCCCTTTTTTACGTGTTCGGTTCTTCATGGAAAACCAACCTTAGTTATAAAAAAAGAAAAAAAAAACGAGGAGATTCGTGCTAGTTCATAAATTTCTTCGGGAAAAGACAATGCGTCAAAACATCGGATGCCACTGCAGCGCCCGCCCTTCAGAAGAAACTGAGAGGCCACAGCTGTCGGACCGGGCGAAACGTCGCTTCCGCAGCCTGACACCTGTCGATAGCTGCCAGTGCAGTCTCTAGCTCAGCGATTCCAAAACGCTTTTGATTCTTGCCCCTTTAATACATCACAATTTTTCCACGGCGCCCTGCACATCTAGTGCAATTGATTTGAGCTGTTGATGCGATTAGGAGAGTTTAAAAGTACAAAAATAAATGAAATACGTATTTTAAATTCACATTGGATGCATTTAATAGTTTTATGATTATATAATTAATGCGTTTACTGTTCGCTACACTACTCCTCAAATCTCTGATTCAAAATAGATACAGCTATCCTCATTTCCTGTTCCAGGTTAATTCTCGCGCGATATTTACTCATTGTTATAGCGATCACTGAAAACCCAGTTTCTCGCAAATAATTTGCAGAAAATGAAATGAATGGATAAAGCTGGAGGCTCCCTGATATTATTCGCGGACATTGCTATTGTCAGCAGGAGAGTTGCAGCGCCAGAGCACTGTAGCGAAGTTCGAGAAGACCAATAGTGGAGCGCCGATTGTGTTAGCGAAATTTTTATTTTATTTATTTGTCTTTTAGGTTGCACTTTCTTTATGACAGTAATGGACCGTTGCAAATAGAATTAAATCTATGATAATTTCCATGAAATCTGTTTATTTTTCTTTTTCTATTTTTTTTCTATTCTAAAGTTTGAATTAAGTTTACTGTGTCTGTAATATTATTTGCCATTCTTTTTATTTCTTTCTACAACCATCGCTCTAACTTTTAAATCGCTACCTATACCTTACTCTACATATAATTTTTTCATGGCATTTTTTCTGCTGTTAGTCTCATATTCCTTTACTGTAATAGAAAAAGAGCCATAGGTTTTCGCTATTTCAAATTATCTTGCCTAATTTTATAGTCATCTTTATACCCACCGCTGTTAGTACTGTTACAACAGCATGTGCCACTGCTACAATAACGGAGAGAGCAACTACTTTAACTACAAAAAGTCACTATTACTACTGCCACCACCTTGTTTTTTCTACAGCAACTACCGCTACTGCTGTTACTTCTGAAAATTATGTTACTAATAGTAACACTAATACTAAAACTTCTGCTATGATTACGTATGCTAATGTTATGGTTAAAGACCTGCGGAGAACGGTTAAATTATATGTTGTCTTGCGTTGTTTTACTTTTTCTCTTTACTTTACTCTTAAATGGAGACATTCTACGTCATTAGTCTATATATTTGCAGCCCTCTGCCGCTAGAGGGATCCGAACTGTACTAGAATGTAACACGGCGGTGTGTAACGTATCCTCTTCCAGGCCACATTTATCCTTGATCATATTCACCCCGGCGACGAACACATGTCTTCCAACGAGAGACCAGTTTCCAGAACGAGATTTTCACTCTCCAGCGGAGTGTGCGCTGATATGAAACTTGCTGGCAAATTAAAACTGTGTGTCGGACCGAGACTCGAACTCGGGACCTTTGCCTTTGCGGGCAAGTGCTCTACCAGGTCCCGAGTTCGAGTCTCGGTCCGGCACACAGTTTTAATTTGCCAGCAAGTTTCAGAGACCATCTTGTTGGTACCATCACTGTAGAATGTTTAATTTCGTTGATGGAGCACAACCTCACCTCTGTTTGCAACATTTCATCAGTATCAAAGTGAAATCCTCTAAGGCGTTCTTTAAGTTTTGGAAACAAATGCTAATCAGATGGGGTCAAGTTGGGACTGTATGAAGGATGATCGCTGCCAGTGAACCCAAGGCGTCGGATTGTTGGAGATGTCGCAGTGCTTGTGTGTTGTCTGGCATTTTCATGCTGAAGGAGAGGGTGCTCCATTTGTGGACGAATTCTTCGAATTCGAAACTCGATTACAGCACGCTGTTTTTCACGCACCGACATAGTTATGTTACATACCACCGTGTTACACACTACAATTCGGAGCCTTCCAGCAGCAGAGGGCAGTAAATATGTAGACATGAAGAGGAATGATGTAGAATGTTAATAACGTTTGTTTTATTTAAAAATCTTTAAGAGTTTGATATAAAAAATTCGGTAGCATTACTTTTCACTACGCCCTCGTAATTTCTCTCTAACAAGGAAATGGTCCAAGCCGACATGTCGAAACATGCGCAAAAATTTTTTATACACGAAGAATACACCGAAAGAAAGACCTTGCAAAGATATTACCTGCTGACACAGGTTGCAAGTATTTTTAAAAAAATTTGGAAATTGCTAAATTCTTAGCTCGTCAGATGGCTGGAGCAATGTGCACCCCTACTTTAGCTATAGCAGACAGCGCACACGCAACATGACAGGTTCGCCGCCCTGGTTGACGGTACATTGATAACCAGATAACATGACACAACGCTATCGTAATTTTTGAAGAGAATTTCAGTTTCCGTAGACAGTTCCTCTGACACAACTGTTCACAGGTACTATTCGCTCGAATTAGCAACTCATTTAATATCCATAATAATTAGCAGTTGCCTTTGCGATTTTGTAAAGTGTTACAATGGAGATAAAACTGAACTAATTTTTTGTGTTCTCTTTGTATATGCTTGCTAAAAACATCCGTCTCTCTGCAGGTTCCACACTGTAACAGTAATGTGGATCCAATTAATGCTTTCAACCTTGTAGAGATGAAATATGAAGAGTGTGTTATACAACTGAAATCACCTTTTCTCCTGAGAACCTCCATACGTATTGTTTAGTAGTTAATATCTTGGACATTGATTCAGATGTCGTCGACATTTCTTTAGAAACTGTGGAAACATCAGAATAAACAGGAAATAACTCGAGCTATTCCATGAACTGTGGTTCGAACGATGATTGTTGTGGTAATTAAAGGCCAGAACAAAAATACAACACTTCCTGTCCCGAAGAAAACATTACAGTAATAGCTTTCATTGACAAAAACAGGCTTTAAATTTTTTGGTTTATTGAAGCATGGAGAAAACGCTTATAGTTAAACTGTGTGCAAAGCCGGTTTCGTTTCGTAAAATCTGATCATGTATCGCATAAATGGAAGAAAGATTTACACGAACTACGAAATGTGCGCCAAAATGAAACTCATAATTTCGAGTGAAGAAAGACAGAGTCGCTTTGCGGACGACGGTGCTCTGACACATTCGTATGCAACAGAGCGTTGATAAGTATCAGTAGATTACTGTATACGCAGCTTTATATCTTTCTTCAGAAACTTCAAAGTAAATTACGGCGAAAAATTTCAAAAGCGACTGTTTAATTGCAAAAATGTCGTAATCGACATAGCAAAATCTGGAAAAATGGAGAGAATAATTTTCAATATTACATCCGAAACGTCTTCTTACCAGTTGCAGAAGCTTTTGTTGACTCTTCGCCTGGACATAACAATACCTCTGAATTTAGGAGAACATCGAAAAAACTTTTAATATAAATCAGATTCCACTCGGAACTAATAGCGTTACTTAACCTCTCGATAAAGAAACTTTTCTACAGTGTAAAGCGTTTTACAAAAAACTGGCGGACAATATAATATCCGAGAGCTCTTTGTCATTTCAGTTTTAGCAGAGGAAGAGTATTGTTAAGCTTCAGACGCTTGTGCTTCGTCAGTTTGCATCACCATGTTTGGCGAATATAATCAAGTTTTACTGGTATGCAGCACAAATGTAGAACAAATGCCACCATCATCTCCTTCTCTATCCAACTTTTGTCTAAATAAAACTTGTAATTATTGTGAAGTTCCTTGAATGCATTACGTTTTTTCTTTTATCAGGGGTTTCTCGTGTGAAGAATATGTTCGTTCTCATAATCCAATACACACTTTGCATTTTTGTGACGACTACAGAGAATAAATAAGATATTGTTTCACTGTTAGTAAAATATCCATTATTTAAAAATTATTATAAGAAGAGTGCTACACTAATTGTTATAAAATATTTAATGTCAACAAAGTAAAATGCCGATTGATGGAAGTCGTCTGTAATGTAACATCATACATTGCCTTGATTTTCTTTCCTCTACAAGCCACTTGTGTAACAATTACGTCTACAACAGTTTAGCTGTCGATACTGCAAATTATTCACAAAATTAATGATTCGAGGCATTTTTGGTATAGTTTAAGTGCTTAAAATTTGGGTGTGTGCATTCTGGACTTCGCTCTGCGCGACGCTACGTTCTCTTGTCACGGCTGCATTAGCTTAGTCACCGATTCGCGAACTAGGCTGGAAGGGCTGTACCAAACCGCTGTTATAAGTTGCTCTTCGTGAGAAAAACATGAACAATTTTAATGTTCAAAAGAAAAAAACTTTTGTGCGCTTTAGCAGTTAAAATTCTGACAGTGCATTTCTCTTGGTGTATTCTTCCTGTGTCAATAATTTTAGGGTAGGTTTCATCATGTCCGATTGAACCATTCCCTTGTAAGTTCCGTACGAGATTGGCCACCCCGTCGGGTCCAGCGATAATTTCCTGCTGCCAGACAGCATGACGATGGACCAGAAAGTGTCGGAAAATATGTTGCTTCCCCGCACATACGTGGCATCAGATTTACCCTTCTCCGCACATCGTAAGGTCGCTTGCTGAGTATAGATGTAGAATGTATGTTGAGTTACATTAGTGATCTGCGAATATCCATCTTTCACCGATGTCCTAAAATTATGGAGTTCCATGCTGTCCAATCTTGTCTCCAATACACTGTCGCGAAACGGTCCAGTAAACAAGTAAATTAAAAAAAAAAGGAAAAGCCTTGGCTCTGAATGTCTTTTAGTGGCACGTCATACACGTAGTCGCTGTCACAGCCTTCAGTTGACAAGTCGCCGAGTAGGCGACATTCATCGTAAGAGGAATGCGACCGGTATTTCCATCACATACATATGTAGTCGCTATAGCGTCGATGAAAATTGCATGCCACGTCCCTTATAACATACAGCGAAGAGAAGTCAGTCGACTTTTATTCTTCCTCTTTGTATCCGTTACCGTCGCAGGGGATTTCTAATATTAAAATTCTTTCGTGGCGCCCATGTAGTGCTGTCACGGCGCACAGTTTGGGAATCACTAGTCTAGCAATTTTCCGACAAAGGACAATTTCTCAAAGCACTAACGCGAGGTTAACTCTATCTATAGCCCTAACTCACAATAAAATACAACTAGCTAAACACGAGAGTGAAAGAAACTGAGCTGAAAACTCAGGGACTAGAATGAATCAGCTGACGTACATGTTCATTTGCCTGGCGCTTCATATCGGGAGGCGCTAAGTGGGGCTAACTATAGCTAACAGTCCTAACATTGTTTGCGTTTCAAGTAGCAATGGTTGGCTTTTCTGACGACGTACTACTACGCTACTTAATTCTAAAGATGTGGCAGCAGCATTCATAAACTGTCATACGCTGTATAACCTTATCTTCAAATGGGTCAAATGGCTCTGAGCACTATGGGACTCAACTGCTGAGGTCATTAGTCCCCTAGAACTTAGAACTAGTTAAACCTAACTAACCTAAGGACATCACAAACATCCATGCCCGAGGCAGGATTCGAACCTGCGACCGTAGCGGTCTTGCGGTTCCAGACTGCAGCGCCTTTAACCGCACGGCCACTTCGGCCGGCTATAACCTTATCTAACGCCAAAAATATGAAGAAGCAATGTTAAACATGCTGATTGGATCTATCTTTACGGGAGAAAAACCGGCTGTAATGATAATACAGGTACGTAGGCACCAACAAATAATGAAAGAAACAAAAAATATTAAAGTAACACCGACAAAAGAAACTATCTTTCCTTCCTTTCAGCCACATAAACACGTAAGAAAGTAAACAAGTTAAAGGCTCTTCTGCACAACACCCTCCACAGCACTACACATTATGTGGCTATTGTTTCAGATGCGTGCCTTGATATACGTATGTTTAGTGAGGTGTACAAATACCTGGTGTCGTCCTCGTGACAGTTGCCAAATGGCGAACGCATTAGGCTGCGGTCACAGTGGCACCGACGTCGGTGGATTCTGCCGACGACCGACATTGGTTGAAGACACCCGATCTTGTCAAATCAGTATGTCGATAAGTGCGTGGAGCGTACCAGAAAATACAGACTTCGGAAGACAATCAGTAAAATTCAGATCAGTTCGTTTACTTCGGTCGAATCAGATGGTTCAAATGGCTCTGAGCACTATGGGACTTAACATCTGAGGTCATCAGTCCCCTATAACTTAGAACTACTTAAACCTAACTAACCTAAGGGCATCACACACATCCATGCCCGAGGCAGGATTCCGTAGCGGTCGCGCGGTTCCGGACTGAAGGGCCTACAAACGCTCGGCCACATCGGCCGGCTCGGCCGAATCGTCCGATATTCTAACACAGAAATATAGACTGTGAAAAGCTGATGAGTTTAGTCAAAGAAAAGAATTTTTTGACATCCAGAGGATGAAAATATCACAACTTGGATTTATCTCGGAATCTACCCACTGAAGTTGCAGCTTTATTGGAAACCACAAATAGGCAAAATCTTTATTGAAAATCTTTAGTCTTAAACTATAAGCTCAAAATCTATTTTGTTCCGGTGATAAGCGTGGCATATCTTACGCTTCAAGTTACTCTGGTTGTTCTTTTGGGCTGTGGTAGGCGGGTATTAGCTATACACAAATTATTATCAGTGGTTACTGGCGCTTTTATGCAAGCAGAATGGTGATTATGTTGTTTGATGTGCTTTGCAGATGTGGTGTCTTGCCACTTTTCAGTGCTTAAGTTGTTCAGAGTATCTTACGATAAACTTTACTTTTGTCTTTCACACGTATGCTGAATCACAGTCAGAAATGTTTAACTGTGTGTAAATTCCTAAGGGACCAAACTGCTCATGTCATCGTTCCCTAGATTTACACACTATTTAAACTAACTTATGTTAAGAACAGCCGTAAGGGAGGACTCGAACCTCCGGTAGGAGGGCCCGCACAATCCGTGACACGGTGCCTCAAACCTCGCTGCCACTCCACGTGGCTGAATCACAGTCATTGAAGGTTAACTGACATATGTCTGTTTTTCTGAATCTATTTGAAGCTATGCACTGTTTGTAATCTTGCTTTCAAACGTCTCTCTTAATCTCATATTTCTTAAACTTGCCTGGTTATTCCAATAACTGAAGAAAGACTGTACAGTTCTCGCCACATTATTTCCGTGGGAGATCAGCTCATTCACGTGCATTCGGCATCTTTTAATGGTAAAAGCCGTTATGCGGCACTCGTCTCCAAGCTCTGAGGTGTCGAGGCATCCATCCCGCCCAAGTAGATTAAAATACATTCTAACCGATTTCACAGAATAGATTCTAACCTAACCTAACCTCCTTCATCCCGCTAAAAACTGACGAAAGAGGTCGGATGGACTGTGACCAAGCTGTCGGCCGACGTTATCGGGAAACCTCTGGCGACGGCGTCTGGCGACCGCTGTCGGCGCCACTGTGAACGCAGCTTCAAGCAGATCGATACTGGTTCACTAAAGGTTTGCTGAGGCGCTGAGCATGCTTCAGGTCACGCTAATCGCGACGATGCAACACTGTGTTTCGTAAATAAGGGTTGATCTCGGATCGAAGCCGAGAAGGCGTTTGGGAGTAAAGGAATCCCTGAATAGCACACCACCTCTACAGTATCTGCTGTATCTAAGTGGTATTCGCGTCATCTAAACTGAGGATGACTTGTGAGGGTAGTTTACAACAGCGGACACCCCACTGCTACGTGAAAAGTAAATTAATGACACTTTTTCGCTTCTTTTGAAAGCCATATTGAATGCATTGATCTGCCCAGAGTCCCGTTCTGAACCGAGGCCTTCGTGAAAGAAGGTCCGCGATTGCCCCCAGTGGCGTCACAGTTAGAGTGCTACGCACAGCCGGCGGCTGTGGCCGAGCGGTTCTAGGCGTTTCTGTCCGGGACCGCGCTGCTGCTACGGTCGCAGGTTCGAATGCTGCCTCGGGCATGGGTGTGTGTGATATCCTTAGGTTGGTTAGCTTTAAGTAGTTCTAATTCTAGGAGACTGATGACCTCAGATGTTAAGTTCAAATGGTTCAAATGGCTCTGAGCACTATGGGACTTAACATCTGTGGTCATCAGTCCCCTAGAACTTAGAACTACTTAAACCTAACTAACCTAAGGACATCACACACATCCATGCCCGAGGCAGGATTCGAACCTGCGACCGTAGCAGTTACGCGGCTCCGGACTGAGCGCCTAGAACCGCGAGACCACCGCGGCCGGCAGATGTTAAGTCCCATAGTGCTTAGAGCTATTTGAACCATTTTTGCTACGCACAGGCACAAGCGATCACTGCCCTAGCAGTTTACTGTGCGGATTCCAGTATGAAATTTTGGTGCGCAATATTGATTTAGTGTTTTTTTTTTTCTGAAACACCTAAAGTGTAGTTTGTAGCAACGGAAGAATCAGGACTAGAGATTTAATAAACAATGGATCTTCTTACACACTGACGGAAAAAAATCACAACACTAAAACATAATTAATACAGAGTAATGAAATTTAGGGAATACATTTGTCTAGATAACGTATGTAAGTGATTAATATTGCAGGATCACAGGCTGATGTATGTGCGAGATAAGCCATTCCAAATGTGAATTGCTGGTACACTAATAACCGGTGTAACCGCCAGTACCATAGTCCTTCAGAGTGGTTTATCGAAATCCCATGAACACATATCAAAAAAAGTTTTGCATCACCTCGGTTCCGAGAGGTTCACAACCTGTACAGAAAATTGGAATATAGATCAACATAAACATTATTTCCGCCCTTTTTATTGCTCATGACAACGACACATTGCACGTTGTACCGCCATACAGCGAGACCTTCACAGGAGGTGGTCCAGATTGCTGTACACACCGGTACCACTGATACCCAGTAGCACGTCCTCTATCACTGATGCATGTCTGTATTCGTCGTGGCATACCATCCACAAGTTCATCAAGGCACATTTGGTCTAGAATGTCCCACTGCTCAACGGCGATTCGGGGTAGATCCCTCAGAGCGGTTGGTGGGTCACGTCGTCCATGAAGCCGAATGCCTCGCCAATATGCTGCCGATATGGTTGCACTTTCGGTCGTAGGATGTCATTCACGAATTGTACAGCCGTTCCGGCACCTCCCATGACCACCAGCGGCGTACGTCGGCCCCACATAATGCCACCCCAAAACAGCAGGGAACCTCCACCATACTGCAATCGCTGGACAGTGTGTCTAAGGCGTTCAGCCTGACCGGGTTGTCTGGTTGAAGGCATATGCGACACTCCTTGGTGAAGAGAACGTGATGGAAATACTGAGCGGTACATTCGGCATGTTGCTGGGCCCATGTGTACCGCGCTGCATGGTGTCGTGGTTGCAAAGATGGACCTCGCCATGGACGATGGGAATGAAGTTGTGGATCATGCAGCCTACTGCGCACAGTTTGAGTCGTAACACGACGTACTGTGGCTGCACGAAAAGCAATATTCAACATGGTGGCATTGCTGTCCTTCCAGCCATAATCCGTAGGTAGCGGTCATCCATTGCAGTAGTAGCCCTTGGGCGACCTGAACGAGGCATGTCATCGATAGTTCTTGTCTATATCTCCTCCATGTCCGAACAACATGGCTTTGGTTCACTCCGAAACTCCTGGACACTGTCCTTGTTGAGAGTTCTTCCTGGCACAAAGTAACAATGCGGATGCGATCGAACGGCGGTATTGACCGTCTAGGCGTGGTTGAACTACAGACAACACGAGCCGTGTACCTCCTTCCTGTTGGAATTGCTGGAACTGATCGGCTATCAGACGCCCTCCGTCTAATAGGCTCTGTTCGTGCATGGTTGTTTACATCTCTAGTCGGGTTTAGTGACATCTCCGAACAGAGGGACTGTGCCGGTGATACAATATCCGCAGTCAACGTCTATCTTCAGGAGTTCTGGTAACCGTGGTGATGCAAAACTTTTTTTGATGTGTGTATATTTTTTCCTGTGTAACCAGTTGTGCTCTGGTCCGCAGCTCGTGGCCGTGCGGTAGCGTTCTCGCTTCCCACGCCCGGGTTCCCGGGTTCAATTCCCGTCGGGGTCAGGGATTTTCTCTGCCTCGTGATGACTGGATGTTGTGTGATGTCCTTAGGTTAGCTAGGTTTAAGTAGTTCTAAGTTCTAGGGCACCGATGACCATAGATGTTAAGTCCCATAGTGCTCAGAGTCAGTTGTGCTCTTGAGTTTTGGATTTACCTGTAGCACCTAATTTACTGTCAGCTTCTCCCGTGGGCTTGTTTTAAGCCCGGCTTTTGTTTCTTCTAAGAATTTCTTCATACCTGTCACTCTCTCCAACTTCTGTTAGTGTAGTGACTCAATTAATTCACTTTCTCGCATGCTAACTGGGACGCCATACACTACCGGTTTTGGCCTACGCTTTCTAGGTGTCTCGCATATCATGTCTTTATTTATCCCCGAATTCTATTTCAGCTTCCTGATTTCCTGCTCTGTTTCCGTTTGAATTATGAGTACATGGATTGGTTCAAATGGCTCTGAGCACTATGGGACTCAACTGCTGAGGTCATTAGTCCCCTAGAACTTAGAACTAGTTAAACCTAACTAACCTAAGGACATCACACACATCCATGCCCGAGGCAGGATTCGAACCTGCGACCGTAGCGGTCTCGCGGTTCCAGACTGCAGCGCCAGAACCGCGCGGCCACTTCGGCCGGCAGTACATGGATTGCTGTATTTTTTTCTTAATTCTTGTCTTTTCTTTCTTCTGACCAATTTGCTCTGTCAGACGTGTCTGTTCTTCCTTTGCACCTTTCTTGTATTTAGATTTGATGAATTGCGTGCTACTTTGCTTGGCTTGTGTGGTTTCAATCTTTGATTTTGTGACGACCGTCTGGACGGGTGGAGCAGTGGCTGCACACTAGCGAACGAACGGACCTTCTTGTTTCTGTCTTTTTCTTTAAGTCTGGTATTTTCTATTTATACTTATTTATACTTATTTATACTTAGGTTAGATGGCCTTGGGCAAGTACAGAAAGGGCAACAGCCTCAACGGGTGCGGGGCAAAGTCAGGACATGCGGGGACCAAGCAGCAATCGGTATTGTAATTGTAAACTGTCGAAGCTGCGTTGGTAAAGTTCCGGAACTTCAAGCGCTGGTAGAAAGCACCGAAGCTGAAATCGTTATAGGTACAGAAAGCTGGCTTAAGCCAGAGATAAATTCTCCCGAAATTTTTACAAAGGTACAGACGGTGTTTAGAAAGGATAGATTGCATGCAACCGGTGGTGGAGTGTTCATCGCTGTTAGGAGTAGTTTATCCTGTAGTGAAGTAGAAGTGGATAGTTCCTGTGAATTATTATGGGTGGAGGTTACACTAAACAACCGAACTAGGTTAATAATTGGCTCCTTTTACCGACCTCCCGACTCAGCAGCATTAGTGGCAGAACAACTGAGAGAAAATTTGGAATACATTTCACATAAATTTTCTCAGCATGTTATAGTCTTAGGTGGAGATTTCAATTTACCAGATATAGACTGGGACACTCAGATGTTTAGGACGGGTGGTAGGGACAGAGCATCGAGTGACATTATACTGAGTGCACTATCCGAAAATTACCTCGAGCAATTAAACAGAGAACCGACTCGTGGAGATAACATATTGGACCTACTGATAACAAACAGACCCGAACTTTTCGAATCTGTATGTACAGAACAGGGAATCAGTGATCATAAGGCCGTTGCAGCATCCCTGAATATGGAAGTTAATAGGAATATAAAAAAAGGGAGGAAGGTTTATCTGTTTAGCAAGAGTAATAGAAGGCAGATTTCAGACTACCTAACAGATCAAAACGAAAATTTCTGTTCCGACACTGACAATGTTGAGTGTTTATGGAAAAAGTTCAAGGCAATCGTAAAATGCGTTTTAGACAGGTACGTGCCGAGTAAAACTGTGAGGGACGGGAAAAACCCACCGTGGTACAACAACAATGTTAGGAAACTACTGCGAAAGCAAAGAGAGCTCCACTCCAAGTTTAAACGCAGCCAAAACCTCTCAGACAAACAGAAGCTAAACGATGTCAAAGTTAGCGTAAGGAGGGCTATGCGTGAAGCGTTCATTGAATTCGAAAGTAAAATTCTATGTACCGACTTGACAGAAAATCCTAGGAAGTTCTGGTCGTACGTTAAATCAGTAAGTGGCTCGAAACAGCATATCCAGACACTACGGGATGATGATGGCATTGAAACAGAGGATGACACGCGTAAAGCTGAAATACTAAACACCTTTTTCCAAAGCTGTTTCACAGAGGAAGACCGCACTGCAGTTCCTTCTCTAAATCCTCGCACAAACGAAAAAATGGCTGACATCGAAATAAGTGTCCAAGGAATAGAAAAGCAACTGGAATCACTCAATAGAGGAAAGTCCACTGGACCTGACGGGATACCAATTCGATTCTACACAGAGTACGCGAAAGAACTTGCCCCCCTTCTAACAGCCGTGTACCGCAAGTCTCTAGAGGAACGGAGGGTTCCAAATGATTGGAAAAGAGCACAGATAGTCCCAGTCTTCAAGAAGGGTCGTCGAGCAGATGCGCAGAACTATAGACCTATATCTCTTACGTCGATCTCTTGTAGAATTTTAGAACATGTTTTTTGCTCGCGTGTCATGTCATTTCTGGAAACCCAGAATCTAATATGTAGGAATCAACATGGATTCCGGAAACAGCGATCGTGTGAGACCCAACTCGCCTTATTTGTTCATGAGACCCAGAAAATATTAGATACAGGCTCCCAGGTAGATGCTATTTTTCTTGACTTCCGGAAGGCGTTCGATACAGTTCCGCACTGTCGCCTGATAAACAAAGTAAGAGCCTACGGAATATCAGACCAGCTGTGTGGCTGGATTGAAGAGTTTTTAGCAAACAGAACACAGCATGTTGTTATCAATGGAGAGACGTCTACAGACGTTAAAGTAACCTCTGGCGTGCCACAGGGGAGTGTTATGGGACCATTGCTTTTCACAATATATATAAATGACTTAGTAGATAGTGTCGGAAGTTCCATGCGGCTTTTCGCGGATGATGCTGTAGTATACAGAGAAGTTGCTGCATTAGAAAATTGTAGCGAAATACAGGAAGATCTGCAGCGGATAGGCACTTGGTGCAGGGAGTGGCAACTGACCCTTAACATAAACAAATGTAATGTATTGCGAATACATAGAAAGAAGGATCCTTTATTGTATGATTATATGATAGCGGAACAAACACTGGTAGCAGTTACTTCTGTAAAATATCTGGGAGTATGCGTACGGAACGATTTGAAGTGGAATGATCATATAAAACTAATTGTTGGTAAGGCGGGTACCAGGTTGAGATTCATTGGGAGAGTGCTTAGAAAATGTAGTCCATCAACAAAGGAGGTGGCTTACAAAACACTCGTTCGACCTATACTTGAGTATTGCTCATCAGTGTGGGATCCGTACCAGGTCGGGTTGACGGAGGAGATAGAGAAGATCCAAAGAAGAGCGGCGCGTTTCGTCACTGGGTTATTTGGTAACCGTGATAGCGTTACGGAGATGTTTAATAAACTCAAGTGGCAGACTCTGCAAGAGAGGCGCTCTGCATCGCGGTGTAGCTTGCTCGCCAGGTTTCGAGAGGGTGCGTTTCTGGATGAGGTATCGAATATATTGCTTCCCCCTACTTATTCTTCCCGAGGAGATCACGAATGTAAAATTAGAGAGATTAGAGCGCGCACGGAGGCTTTCAGACAGTCGTTCTTCCCGCGAACCATACGCGACTGGAACAGGAAAGGGAGGTAATGACAGTGGCACGTAAAGTGCCCTCCGCCACACACCGTTGGGTGGCTTGCGGAGTATCAATGTAGATGTAGATGTAGATGTAGATTCTATACGGCCAGTCAGTTTTGTGTTGTGATACTGGCCAAGGAATGAGTTTGTATTTCCACTCTAGTGCTTTGCGGCAGTCACCTTCGTGGTTACGTGGAATTCCTCGTCAATGTATTGTATTAAGTTCCCAAGTTCGTCTCACTTTACGTTACTCGTTTCTGAGTGCTCGGATGTTTTGATGGAGGATTTTGTTGCGCTGCTTGTGTCGCTTTTTCCCTCATCCATGTTTCATGTTACCTAGGCCGTACTGTGCTGGTGTTCACGTCTCACGCCTCATCCACCGCCGAAGCTGATGCCCCCGGTGGCTGGCGGTGTGACAGGACTGATAGGGGAAATAGAGAAGATCCAAAGAAGCCGTCCGTTTTGGCCGAACGGTTCTAGGCGCTTCAATCTGGAACCGCGCGACCGCTACGGTTGCAGGTTCGAATCCTGCCTCGGGCATGAATGTGTGTGATGCCCTTAGGTTAGTTAGGTTTAAGCAGTTCTAAGTTCAAGGGGACTGATGACCTCAGATATTAAGTCCCATAGAGCTCAGAGCCATTTTGATCCAAAGAAGAGCAGTCTCATTTAGTAAGTGTGAAAGCGTCACAAACATGCTCAGCCGACTCCAGTGACACAAGCTGCAAGAGAGGCGTTGTGCATCAAAAAAATGGTTCAAATGGCTCTGAGCACTATGGGACTTAACATCTCTGGTCATCAGTCCCCTAGAACTTAGAACTACTTAAACCTAAATAACCTAAGGATATCGCACACATCCATTCCCGAGACAGGATTTGAACCTGCGACCGTAGCAGTCGCGCGGTTCCGGACTGCGCGCCTAGAACCGCTAGACCACCGCGGCCGGCCGTTGTGCATCACAGTGTGGTTTACTGTTAATGTTCCAAGAGCATACGTTCCTAGAAGAGTTAACCAGTACATTGCTTCCTCCTACTTATATCTCGCTAAAAGACCACGAAGATGAAATCAGCGAGATCCGAGTGCACACAGATGCTTCCCACGAAATGTTCTTCCCGTGAACAATTCGTAATTGGAACAGGAAAAGGGGAAGTACCCTCCACCACACACCGTATGGTGACTTACGGAATACAGATGTATATACAGATACAGTCTTGCAGCGGTACACTGCTATGGGTGGTCTACGCAGTCTACGAGTCCAAATGGTTCTACAAGCTGCCACAGCCAGAGTAGACCTCCGCTGACTACAGGCCTGCTGCAGACTATAGGTCCTGAACTGAGAGTTCCTCTGCAGGGTCTACGGCAGGATTCGGCGATTTCTGGTGCGACCTACCTCGAGACGCAAAGTTGCGTCTTGGCGGGACACGTGCAGCCACATGCGCTAATGTCAGCGTTCCTGCTGAGGCGCTGGCGTCACAGCAGGCCGTGGAGTGCCAGCTTGCATCAGCGCCTTCACACTCGCCGTCTTCAGCACACGTCCTGGAGGGGTTGCCAGCGCAGAGCATCACCCCTAGGGATGGCGGTTATCACTGAAACAACAGCTTATCGGTTATACCCGTATTTTTCATTTCCAGTTTAACATGACTGTTAAATCCGCCCAGAAATGGTTCAAATGGCACTAAGCACTATGGGACTTAACATCTGAGGTCATAAGTCCCCTAGACTTAGAACTACTTAAATCTAACTAACCTAAGGACATCACACACATCCACGCCCGAGGCTGGATTCGAACCTGCAACCGTAGCAGCAGCGCGGTTCTGGACTGAAGCGTCTCGAACCGCTCGGCCACAACGATCAGCAAAACGGCCCAGAATAACAGGTTTCTGAAATAACTAATTTACGATTTTTTGTTGCTATTATTTACAGTAGTAAACGTAGACTTCGTACAAAGACTGAAAAATTCTAATGAAGGAGTCGTGGGATATCTCGATCGATATGGATTTGAGGCTGTGGCAGACACTGGTCTCATTGTCTTCAGCAGAGATGGCGAAGGTGACGACGTGAGGAAAATGTCACAAGTTGATGACTTCTCTGCATTTTCACGTTTGGATGGTATCAATTTTTCACCTTACACCAACCAGAAAATTAGGGTGCAGTTATCAACTCAAGTTCGTAGCGTTTCTATAAAATTATAGAAACGTCAGTCAAATTCATCGTCTCTTCCAAGAAACATTCTGGATGTTTTCTCCTTAAATGATGGCGCACGCTGATTGTGCTTCCTCTCGTTTTCAACACTTTAAAGGAAATGGAACACTGTACTTCATTGCTATCGCATTTCGTAAAATACTTCTAAACTAGGGAGGTGTCATTCTGCAATACAACCAAAGTCCGAGGACGACAGCAAAAAAAAAAAAAAAAAAAAAAACGACCGTACAGACCAGTTGAGGACAAATCTTGCACACTGCACTTACAAACGCACCGTCTAGAAGGCCACGCCACACGGCGACAGGCACAGTATTGTCTCAGTAATGCTGTACCGATTCTTCTGCCATGTGTTTGTTGCGAGTTCCCATCTGTCACCGTTGTAATTAAAATAACACTGATCGCTTTTCCCACTATCTGTAATAACCCAATTCTTCAAAGACAAGCAAAATTTTGCGAATAAAAGTTTTTTCATCCCGTTATTAGTAAAAAAATCTGTTATAACAGAAATCGAACAAATACCGATTAACCCCCGTTTATTCAGAACTAAAATACCGGTACTGGTTTCAATTGCTCGGTTTTCCCATCCCTGATCAGTTGCAGTTTGTTCACCAATGAAATGCCTGATTAATAATGATGTTTTCACGAACAAACACCGCCCAACGTCGTGACACAGCCCACTGCCTTATCGCAAGTCCGAAAATGGCTCTGAGCACTATGGGACTTAACATCTGATGCCATCAGTCCCCTAGAACTTAGAACTACTTAAACCTGACTAACCTAAGGACATCACACATATCCATGCCCGAGGCAGGATTCGAACCTGCGACCGTAGCGGTCGCGCGGTTCTAGACTGAAGCGCCTAGAACCGCTCGGCCACAGCAGCCAGCTCGCAAGTCCGACACTGCAAAGGTCAACCAGGGCCTCTACAGTATTGATGAATAAAACAGTTCTTCATAGTTCAGCATTTATTTTGTAAACAACAGACAAAAGTCACTCATGACTGACTTCGGACATATTTACACACTGTTGCCAAACTACATTTGGTTGGCATTTACAAAAATTAAAAGTATTGCAGGCCTACGTGACCTGCCACACCAATTGCTATCAGCTGATGTTTGGCATCTACTCAAAATGTATTTAGAACATCACTCTCATCATGTCTCATACCGAAATATAAAGATATAGTTAATAACAAACCCGAAAGCTGGCTCTGACTGCATTTATATTAGTATTCGCGTGCAAGAGTTTTTCTCTTAAATATTAAATTTGTTTGAATTTATATCGATATAGTAGCGATCATGAGTCCACTGTTATACCCTCAGACGTCTCTGACACCTTAGCAAAATGAAATAAGTTAAACTTTTTCTAATCTTAAAAAGACTGAGAATTTATGTATAAAAGGAATCAAACTGAAGAAATTTTCTTGCTGATTTCAAAACTACTCTGAGATTTTGCGAGTCTGTAACATTTATAAAGTTATTTAATATTCAGATTTATATTTCAGTTACATTAATTCAGCTGATGAACTGGGATTACAACTGAATGTGCAAATCGTAATCGTTTGTCCTCCATCATCCTCTGAATAAATAATACTCATTAATTCAGCTGACGCACTGGGATTACAACTGAATGTGGAAATCGTGATCTTTTGTTCTCCATCGTCTTCTGAATAAATAAAACTTTCCAAAACACTCGTTTCATTGAATGTGAATACTGCGCAATAGTTTCCTTTGTTCATATGTGATACAATTTTTGGAATTGGCCAAATCAGTTGTTCACCCATGAAACCTGTTATGCTACTATGTTCTTTAGTTGTTACAGAGCCCCAGTTCGTGATAGCAAAACCTGGAGTGATGAATTAAGCTGGTTTTAACAGTATAAATATGGATTTATGACAGAAATTCTTAAAAAAAAAAAACAATTTCCGAACGGTTTTATTGTATCAGTAGTGTCAGCAAGCAGTCAACAATACGGTACTCTTGTATTTTTTATAAAAATTGAATTCAAATGATATAAAAATTTCGGTTAGATTCAAAGCGTTTGTTGTTATGTTATCTGATGCTTCTGTCACTTCTTGGTAGAACAACTTCATAATTGTAAGTGAAAAACACCAAATAGCGTATGTTTTACAGTGCTGTACTGTAAAGTCAGCTGCGACACCTGACAACAAACTTAATGATTGTAATTGGAAAGCACTAAATTGTGGATGTTTTCCGGTACTGTACAGTTTGCTTTTAGGCGTCGCAATAGAATTTGTATCCACAATCGGTTAAGAAATGCCGGCTGAAGTGGCCGTGCGGTTCTAGGCGCTGCGGTCTGGAACCGCGAGACCGCTACGGTCGCAGGTTCGAATCCTGCCTCGGCCATGGATGTGTGTGATGTCCTTAGGTTAGTTAGGTTTAACTAGTTCTAAGTTCTAGGGGACTAATGACCTCAGAAGATGAGTCCCATAGTGATCAGAGCCATTTGAACCATTTTTTATTATGAAATTATATCACTATATGATTGTAACGTAGCAAATTATTATGAGCTGCCATCTGCATTGAAAGCGTAGCGCTTGCCCTGGAGCCGGAGGAGAGTCGATTTTGGTTCTAGTGCTGGCATAGCTGATGCTGATTACTGGGCCAAGCGAGCCGTGTACTTGCCTAACGCAGAGTGCAATACGTTACACATACTCTCTATGAATCTGAAGAAGTACCATTAAATATTGCCGGCCGAAGTGGCCGAGCGGATCAGCCGGTACGGTAGCTCAGCGTCTTCGGTCAGAGGGCTAGCTGCCCTCTGTAATAAAAAATTGAGTTAATGGATCAGCAACGAACTGAAACGGGTGTCTTTCGACATCCGCCCACAGCAGATACAACGAACGAAAAAGAACAAAATGAGATTTAAAAAAAAAGCTGTTCTAGGCGCTACAGTCTGGAACCACGTGACCTCTACGGTCACAGGTTCGAATCCTGCCTCGGGCATGGATGTGTGTGATATGCTTAGGTTAGTTAGGTTTAAGTAGTTCTAAGTTCTAGGGGACTGATGACCTCAGCAGTTAAGTCCTATAGTGCTGAGAGCCATTTTTTTTGAAAAAATTAAATATTGATTGATCTTTTTCATACTCAGCAGACCAAATGCCATGGATAACACAACCATGCTTTAAAAATTTCAAAACAGTAACTCCAATACTTTCGGAGATGTAAATTTCTACCTAAAACACATAATAAACGTGCTGGCATTGTGCAACTACGTTATGGGCTGAATGTGGCCATCTACAGTATCAACTGAAACTTCAACAAGAGGACAGGTTCATATACTCTAATTTTCTGGAATTTTCCTTAGTTTCATTGCCACAAATTCTGACGTAATTAAAATTATTTTGGAAAATAATTATTTCATCGTGTTTCGGTTGTGTGGGAGTTTTTGAGAGACTGGGAGAGTGAATGAAGGACATACGTAAAGTGAGACTGTGATATTTTATTAAAACTGTGTAAATGTATGCGTGAGAAATTTGTTGTGCAATAGGGGAATTTGTGACTTGTGTCCGAGTGAGATTGATTTTGTAAAAGAAAGCCAGAAGGGGATTTGAGTATTAAATTTATTAGTAATTTATTTTGTGAAAGGAAATCGTATCTTGTATTCATTAAATTTTATTTAGTTTCGGAATTACGAGAATTTTAATCTAAATTACTTGTGGGAAACTGATTGTTATTATTATAATTATTACCTTTATTACCAATTCTATGTCATTCACCAGCCACTGCTGGACAGACAGCGTCAAGATACAACATTATCAAAATACATGAATACAACTGTACTACGATAGTAATTTAATACCGCAAGACATATTTAAGTTATAAATTAGATTACGATAATATTGCAACAATAAAATAGATACAAGAATATAATGAAATTAAATATAACGGTTGCTGTTGGAGTCATGGAAGTGAGCTGCAGCTCAAGTAAACACTATGCTATTACTAGAGACGAATTCTTCAATATTGTAGAAGGGCTGCTCGTTTAGCTTACACAAAATAGTAGTTTTAAACTGCTCCCATGGTAAAGACTGAATGTCATCAGGTAGAGCATTAAACAATTTTAGGGCCACCATTGGGAAGCTGTTTTGTGTCTTTGCTAACCGACACCTTGTCATGTCGATACTCTCTTTCTTGCGAGTGCTGTATTTGTGAACTTCATTTCTCTTTCTGTAGATATCATGGTTTCTCTTTATGTGGAAGAGGCAGTTCAATATATACTGGCTGTAAACAGTCAGAACTACTAACCTGGTGCAAATTGGTTTACAGTGGTCTGTTTTTTTGCTTCAAGTAATGATCCTCATTGCTTTCTTTTGCAGTAAAAGCACATTCTTGCAGCCTGCAGAATGGCCCCAAAACAACAGCCCATAACTGATGTGGCTGTGGAACATTGCATAGTACACAGTTATCAGGTACTGTTCTGGTACCATACTTTTCAGTTTCCTCAAGAGATACAGGACCCGTGAAAGTTTGGAACATACATGTTTGGTGTGCTGTTGTCAGGTTAATTTGGTATCAATGAGAAAGCCCAAAAGTTTAACATCTGCTGTGATACCCAGTGCTCCAGTATTGCTGAGGCTGCATATAATCTTCTGAGTAGTTTCTTCATTAATTTTCATTTTGTTCATGATAAACCAGGACTTAGCTTCATTGAACAAGACTTCTGCTTGTTGGACTGCCTGTGCAAAATTCTCTCCTTTTGAGAACAAGGTTGTATCGTCCACAAACTGCAAGGTGTGCCCATTGGAGCCTATGTCATTTACGATGATAAGGAACAGCAGGGGCCCTATTACCGATCCCTGTGTCACATCATGCTGTAGCTTCTTCTCACCTGAATCAGCTCCTTGCACGGAGACAATCTGTCGTCTGTTTCTCAGGTAGGATTCAAGAGTTTGCAGGACAGATCCCCCTATACCATATGTTTTCAGCTTTCTGAACAGGGTCTTATGTGGGATGCAGTCAAATGCCTTTTTAAGGTCACAGAGTACTAGTGCTATAGACTCTTTGTCTTCAAAACCCTGGCTTATGTTTGTAACTAAGTCAAGTACAGCTGTTGTTGTTGACCTGCCGTTCAGAAAGCCATGTTGCACATCATAAAAGAGACTATTTCCTTCAAAGTAACTTAATAGTTGTTCTTTTATTATAGACTCCATCACCTTCGCTAGTACTGGTATTATAGATATGGGCCTGTAGCTTGACACATCATGTGGACTGCCTTTTTTATAAACAGGCACTGTGCGTGCTACTTTCAGGAAGTCTGGAAATTCCCCTGCATGGAGGCTTTTATTTATTACTACTGTTAATGGCTGTGCAATTTCACTGATTATAGTTTTTAACATAGTACAGGACATGCCATAAATATCAGGGCTCCCTGAAGATTTGTAGCTTTTTACAATTTTTATTATTTCTTTTGGATACACTCTCTTCCACATTACCATGCTGCATTTATTCTCAAATTTCACAGCAGCTGCAGGATCTATTCCAAAGTCAGGTATTTCACCTACTGTGCTTTCCACTATTTTTATAAGTAAACATTAAACTCATCTGGACTGCAATTAGAGCATGAAGTGGGCTTTTTCCTGTGTTCATTAACCAGATCCCATGCTGCTTTACAAGGATTGTGAGCTTCTTCAATAAATCTGGCATTGCTTTCCTTCTTTGCTTTTTCTACTTCCTTTCTGTAGATCCTTTTGGTCTGTAAATAACTAGGCTACAGTCTACCCTTAATATCTGTAGCTTTAGCAGCTTTGACCTTGTCATTTAGTATTTGGACAATTCATTTTATTTTGGCTAGTCAAGGAGTATACCATCTCTTTATTTTGTTAGTTTTTTGTCTACATTTTGATTTAGCATTTGAATATCTCTTGGGTTTTAATGGGAAATGTTCATCAAATTTCACTTTAAGGGTCTGGAACATGTGATTGAATGCAGAATTTGGTGGCAATTCATCAATTATTTGGTGCCAATCTATAGAAGACACTGTAGTTTTGAAATCATCTAAGCTTTTCTTTGTAATAATTCTGTTTCTGAATACGTAATTTGAATGCCAACTGGGAAATTGTTGTGTACTTACTGAGTTTGTCCATAACTTCATGATTACGGCATGGTGATCTGCTAGTATAGGGTCCACCACGCTTACTTTGTAGTCCCAACTATTTAGGTTTGTTGCAATTGTGCGAAGACAATTAGCTCCTCTTGTTGGTAGAGAGTTTACCCCATAGCTGCTTACTAAGTTCATGAGAGCTCTTTCTTTATCATTACCTTCTCCTATATGAATGTTGAAGTCTCCACATAAAGCAATTTTTGTCCCTAAGTGCACAAAGTGACACAGACAGCTTTCCAACTGGTTGAGGAAATATTCAAAATTTCCATCTGGGGAACGGTACACAGAAACAACATTTAAGTTGGCATCTGACAGTCCCAAAGCAGCTAATTCTAGGTTTAGATCTACAAAAAGTTTACTTAAGTCAATTTTATTGGCACTGAGTTTACTGTTTACATACACAGCCATTCACCATTTCTAAATATTCAATGTTTCTGTAGTATTCTGTTTCTGGTTGGGCTAGCCAGTGTTCGCAAATACATAATACATCAGGTCTCACTTCATCAACAACCAGTGATAATGTATCAAGTTTTGTTCTGAGGCACTGCACATTTACGCTCGCTATAACTAAGACAGCATTTTCTTCAATGATATTTCCTTTTTCACCAGAATGTTCTTGGTCTTGGGAGTTTATCGCACTGGTGCACTGGGCATACTCCGGAATAAAAAAACGTTGGCTGACACTAGAAATACAGCGAGTATAGAAGTGATCGAGATGATCTGATTGGCTGCTTAGCATAGTAGCCAATAGGAACTCAGCATTTCCCGCGCGTTTGAGTTGGGCTCTGTGCCTCAGTTATGTGAGTCGGCCTGGGGTCTTCTGGTAAACACCTTTGTTAAGCCGCGCTGATCAAATTTGTAACAAAATGAAGAGATTCAGGCGTCTGATAAGTTGTCGTGTTTTTGACGAAAAGCAAATACAGTATTGAGTATTTTGTGGAAGTTTGAGCTTTGTAAGTGGTTTGTTTTAGGAGATATTTGCTTGTGAACATTTCGCGTCGTACATAAACTCCGAGTGGCGTGTTTCGTGCAGATTACGAGATGTTATGGCGATCACTTCTTTACAAGAAGCCTACTGAACGACTGAATGTATTAACTCTTAAGTCAGTGACTTTTTAGGGCGTTCAAAGTATCTGGTCTGACTAAATATCTTCTGGCTACTTTCAGGTTGAACTTGTAAGAGAGACGGTCAGTGACAATGCATAATTGATGTCGGCATATTAAATTCAAAATTGATAGCCATTTTCCGTGTTTTAAAGACAATAAACCAACTTAAAGGAAATATTAGACATTTTTTCGTACGAGTATTCAAGGATCCCGAACGTTCGATACTTTAACTGACTTTCAATCACACATATCCATGCCCGATACGTGATTCGAACCTGCTTTTGTCGGCTAAGCCTAGGGAACGATGATCTCAGCAGTTTGGCCCCATAGAAACTTACCAATAATTTCCAACTGCCCATGGACAGTAGTTATGTGGCCTTTGCGTGGTAAGTGTTTAGTCGAATTTTCGTCAAGGCTGCTTTTGTCGGCTAAACCAGTATCTACTATCGCAGAGTGAAGGGGCAGACAACCTGAAACTTATCGAGGTAGGTGGACTGATTGTTTAAAGTATAGTGAGAGATCAACGCGCCTGCCGCATGATCTATTACCGTAGCACATATGTACAAGTGGAAAAGGGTAAAAAAAAGTGTAAAATTTTTGAAAATAAATTCAGTTGAGAAAGCTTCAGGCAACCATTACGGACTTCAGACAATATGGAAAAAAATTGACACAGTTGTTATAACCAACGATCCAGATACAACCGACAATGCGTGTTGTCCCCCATTTTTCTCGCTGTACATCGTAATTACAAAGAAAATTGTTTCTTCAGATGTGACTTTAGAAAAATAAATTACCTTTATAGGCTCAGCTTGTGGCACTACAGTCTGGGGCGTTGCTATAGAGCTATTTCTAGAATAAGAGACTACCGAAACGATACGGTCATTATTTTAGCGCACATCTCTCCCGCACCCAACAAAGATGGGTCCGAAAATGTTTTATTTGCGTGTTAGAACTCATTTTCTGCGTTAGTTACCGCAGGCAACTCTTTCTTTTATTAATTGTTAAAAACGTCCTCCGTTAGCACTGATAGATGTGTTAGAACACCCGGTCGAATTGAATCCCGGATGCGCAAGTGTATTCCTCGCGAATTGTATGTGGTTTCGGAGCCTTCCACATTATCGGAACGAACTTTCTACATCTTGTGCCAGGGTTCGATACACGAGATTTTAAAATACACCCACAGATAAAATTCTAGTGCTCTTAGGTCCGAAGAACTTGGATACCAGGGATTTTGTCTAATTTCCCGCCCTTCTGTTACGGCATCTGTCATTCAGAAGTCGATAGCCAGTAACACTGAAATTAGGTGGAATTTCATTGCAAGTGAAGTGCATGTTTCGACGCACCGCTGAAGACGAATCTTCTAGCAGCTCAAGTTTAGTATTTTCTGAGAAAATATTGTAAGTTCAGCCGTTGAACTTAAATTGAAGAACAAGAGGCTCTAATCATCAACAACCACCCCAGCCTAAACACTGATAGAACATCTTATTTGATGACATTCACTAATATATCATGAGAAGTCATGTAATCACATACGTGTTGAATGCGTACATTTATAAGCTGATAACTCTTAAACGACGGCTCATACGTAAAGAGCACAGTTCCACTAAAATAAGAGTGAACACGTTGTTGAATTATCAGCTACCGGTGGTGCTTGTACGAGTAGTATCGATGCATCAGGCTTTCATGTAACACTCGGCAGTCAGTTTTCCGACATTGCTTGTTACAGCCACTTGTCACAAGTAGCAAGGTTAAACGCCCCATGCTCCCTAAGCCGACGGTCTATTGTCTGAAACGTCCTTCGGCATCTATGTTCTTTAAACTTCTTGTGATGCGAACGTTGAGGGGCACGGCCATAACAGTATCGTAACCCATACATAAAACGGATATCTACCAACGCTGCATTTGTATACCCTTCCATTGCACAATGCAGGAAAATGACCCGCTGATTAGCACGGGTAAACAGTTAAGTCCTCGCCAAAGTCCGTAATCATTACTTAAATGCTGATGCAACTTGTTAATAAGCCAATGAAATGAGTCGCATGTAGTTTTAAGACATTTAGCTTGATTTCCAAAATCGTAGTATAGTACATGAGAGCATTATTAGTTTGTATCAAGGATGTAGGAAGTAACTTGCTGTGTCAACAATACAGGAGTATGCGGGTGGCTGCTAGCACTACGCACAATCGTTACTTCTATTCGAGTCCTCTTGTGTGAACTTCCGCCCACTGTTGTCCTGGCTTGGCACGCTTCTCATTTAATGTTAGAATCACTCTCTGTACTGTGCTCCTTGTAAATATTGGCAGTAAACTTGTTTCCCTCGTGATATTTTGTTTAGTGACACATTATACGCAATAGTGTGATGAAAAGTATTAATAAAAATACTGAGTCTAGTTATGTCGCAATGTTTCTGTTGTTAATCAACCGATGGGTCCTCAAAATTCAAGAGACAAATACTACAAATTCTCTTGCTGTGATACTAGCTGAACGTGGTCTACATATTTAGAGGGAGAATGAGGTGTTACACAACGCAACAAATAACATGTGCCACATATCAACATTACCTTCGGTGAAAAGGAACATAAAACACTGAAGGTGGTCCTAAAAATTACAGCTTAACCAGATATAACACTAGTGTCCCATCGAACATTCGGCCACCTTCGGCCAAAAATTCGGCTTCGGACAAAATATACCGAAGTTTTCGCCGAAGCCGACGGTTTCTAGCAAGCGCCGAAATCGAACAGTTAGATTAGCGCATGCGCGGTGGACACCCGCAACAGTCGCGAAGCTATTATTTCGCGCGGACTGTAGTATACTTTTCTGCAGTCGTCAGTAAACACTATATTCTATTTAATTTCTGAAAATAAAGCATTTTATGTACGGACTGCTCAAAATATTCTTCTTGTGTCCCTTTGCATTTATATACTGGTAGGTTAGGATCTTAACGTCATTGTTCTCCTTAGGAATGAAGAAACCGAACGAAAAAAATTGTTAATTTTAAACCAAAGACCATTTATTTGGTTAGAAGAGGGCTTTATGTGATAGATGAGTGTCGTGTTGCGTATTCTATTACTCTATACACTTGGAGAACCAAAAAATGAAGTTCTGCTTTTCTTCATCTTTACATTCTTACATGCTAAATAGGGTAAATGCTCGGGTGTTACACCTTTTTATTCATATCGTTTGAGCTGAATGTAAAATGGGGCATTTGTTGCCCTCACATATTTTCTTTTTGAAAAAAAATGTGTATTTTGTTTCAACATGGTTGGCTGCTGTTTGTGAGAATTTTAGGAGGAACAATAAATTCGCAAGACATGCAAGCATCTCATGGCACAACGAGCAGTCCGGAAAAGTAATAATAATAATGAATGATAGTAACAATAATAATAAATTAACTTTTCAAGCCGGCCGGAGTGGCCGAGCGGTTCTAGGCGCTTCAGTCTGGAACCGCGCGACCGCTACGGTCGCAGGTTCGAATCCTGCCTCGGGCATGGATGTGTGTGTTGTCCTTAGGTTAATTAGGTTTAAGTAGTTCTAAGTTCTAGGGGACTGATGACCTCAGAAGTTAAGTCCCATAGTGCTCAGAGCCATTTGAACCATTTTTAACTTTCCAAAGCCCCAAGAAATTTGCAATTTTAGGGAAATGGAAACAGCGAACAACATTTTCTACTTTTTGTTCCAGTAAGAATAACTTCGCCATTGCGAATTGCCTTGCCTTTATTAATCTGTATTTTAGTGTAAAACGTGCTAAAAAGTTGTAGAATATCCATTTCGTAGACCACATTCGTCGATGCGAACGCATGGAAACCCGTTTAGTCGACCAACACGGTCGGAAGCACTGTGACCATCCAGTCGGCCTACGATATGGGTCGACGTCTGTCGAAAAGAATCTGATGACCGTTGTCGGTTGCACTGTGGCCGTACCCTTACACATGGATGGATTTTTTTTTTTTAAGTAATGAGAAATTCATATTTGCGTCCTCCCTGATCTAGTAGCTCGGGCTTGCGGGTTCGAATCCCGTGAGTAAATGTGGGTGTGATGAGCACGAGCATTTATACCAATAGCATGGTTTTTCTGGCTATTTAAGTATGTTTATTACGTTGTCTAATCACCATAGTACAAGCTTCGGATTATTTTGGGGCTAGAGATGGTTATTGTGACTGTTGAAAGATTTATTTGTTAATTATCTGCTCTTTCGCTTACATTTTGGCTTCTGTGAGACTAAATCCCACCTGGCAATATTTTTGAAAAAATGACAAAGCAACTTGTACAGTATGTAGTAGATCACTGTCTCCTGGTAGTCCCTTACCAAAAAAAAAAAAAAAAGAAAAAACAGACCATTACGAATTTTAAAAACCATTTGTCAAAACTTCATAAAAGTGAATGGGCAGCTTATTGTAAGACAAATGAAAAACACCGTAGTTTGATTAGAAAAGATCCAGACATACTTAACTTTTCACAAGACAAAAAGGTAGTCAAACAATCTACTTTACTGGATATAATTGAGAAAAAAGTAGCTCCACCGTGGCCTGATAATCATCTGATATCGTTGCTATTCGATAAAATTGTTGTGGATATCATTATCGTCGACATGCTGCCATACAAAGTTGTTGAAGGAGATGCTCAATTTGACTGATCCTGACAGTTCATCCAGGTACAGGAAAAAGTCTGGGAAATATTTTAGAACGACTTTAATGCCAGCGACGTACGAGAAAGTGAAAGGAAAAGTCGTACTCCTTTTAGAAAAGGTTGAATGTTTCAGCTTCACCACTGACGTATGGACTAATCCATCAAAGACTGTGCTCATTGCTGAGTTGCACAGTCAACTTCATAAGCTAGTGTCTTGGTACAAGATCATGCAGGACAGCATGTTTTAGAGACACCTAACCAAATTATTGAGGAATTTAATTTAACAAATTAAACCGACATGGATACCTGCGACAATGCTTTGACTATGCAAGCAGGCATGCGTTGTGGAAACTTTGTTTGTACCGGATGCATAGCTCATACACTGCAGCTAGTTATTCATGATGTTACACACATCAAAAAAAGGTTTTGCATCACCTCGGTTCTTAGAGTTCCGGAACCTGTACAGAAAACTGGAACAGTGATCAATATAAACATCTGTTCCACCCTTTTTATTGCTCATGAAAACCACACACAGCATAGTGTAGCACCATACAGCGAGACCTTCAGAGGTGGTGATCCAGATTGCTGTACACAACGGCACCTCTAATACCCCGTAGCAAGTCCTCTTGCATTGATGCATGCCTGTATCCGTCGTGGTATACTATCCACAAGTTCATCAAGGCACTGTTGGTCCAGATTGATCCACTCATGAACAGAGATTCGGCGTAGATCCCAAGTTGTGGTTGATGGGTCACGTCGTCCATGATAGTTGAATATGCGACACTCATCGGTGAAGAGAACGTGATGCCAATCCTGAGCGGTCCACTCGGCATATTATTGGGCCCATCTGTACCGCGCTGCACGGTGTCATGGTTACAAATATGGTCTCGCCATGGACGTCGGCATTGAAGTTGCGCATCATGCAGCTTATTGTGCACAGTTTGAATCGTAACACGACGTCCTGTGGCTGCACGAAAATCTTTATGCAACATGGTGCCGTTGCTGTCAGGTTTCCTCCGAGCCATAGTCCGTAGGTAGCGGTCATCTACTGCAATAGTAGCCCTTGGGCAGCCTGAACGAGGCATGTCATCGACCGTTCCTGTCTCTCTGTATCTCCTCCATGTCCGAACAACATCGCTTTCACTCCGAGACGCCTGGACACTTTCCTTATTGAGAGCTCTTCCTGGGACAAAGTAACAATGCGGACGCGATCGAACGGCGGTATTGACCGTCTAGGCATAGCTGAACTACAGACAACACGAGCCGTGTACCTCCTTCCTGGTGGAACGACTGGAACTGATCGGCTGTCGGACCCCCTCCGTCTAATAGGTGCTGCTCATGCACAGTTGTATACATCTAGTCGGGTTTAGTGACATCTCTGAACAGTCAAAGGGACTGTGTCTGTGATACAATATCCACAATCAACGTCGATCTTCAGGAGTTCGGGGCACCGGGGTGATGCAAATTTTTTTTGATATGTGTATATTCAAAGACGCTGCTGTAATGGGTGTAATAAAAATGTTGCAAAATTTTAGATCATTTTAAAAGAAGTGAACAAGCTTCCCGATATTTAAACACGTTCCAAGAAACATGAAACTTACCCAAACACGTTTTTGGTTCAAATGGCTCTGAGCACTATGGGACTCAACATCTTAGGTCGTAAGTCCCCTAGAACTTAGAACTACTTAAACCGAACTAACCTAAGGACATCACATACACCCATGCCCGAGGCAGGATTCGAACCTGCGACCGTAGCAGTCCCGCGGTTCCGGACTGCAGCGCCAGAACCGCACGGCCACCGCGGCCGGCCCAAACACGTTTTTATTCATGATACTGAAAACCACTGGAAGAGCACTTATTTAATGTCGGAGAGGCTTGTTGAAAAAAAAAAATTGCTATCAATTTGTACACGTCAAGACGCGGTGAGATAATATCCGTAACTGTAGAAGAATGGGTACAGATAAGCTACTGTATAACAATATTTAAGTGCTTTGATCAAGTAACACTTGACATTTAAAGCGTTTCTTCATTAGTATCTTTAGTAATACCAATAAACGTCACGCTTAATTCAAAGCTGACAACAAAAGCTGAAGCTCCTGCAAATTTAAAACTGTTCAAGTCCTAGTTGTGCGAGTCTGTTAACAGGAGAATTTTTTAGCAAGAAATAGTCCACATTTATTGATTGTAACTCCAATAGATCCCCGTTTTAAAAGTAAGTATTTGACTAGTGATGAAACGAAATACACGAAAACTGAAATATTATCATTTCTACGACAGAATGAGTGTCGGTCAAGTCAAATAGTTCGTAGATGTAGATGAGCTTAGACCTTCCTCTTCAACGTCAGATTCAGATATCGAAAATGCATCCTCAAAAAATGATGATGATTTATGGGATTCAAATGACAAACTTGCATTATCTGTCACAAGTGACAGTTGGGTTTGGAACATCACTATCCTCCTTTTGAAGAACATCTAACATATTTTTTAAAAGAACCGTTGTTCCTGAGGAATGCCGACATTTATTAATATTGGGTTTGTAGCCCATAATTTATCTGCTGCCGCTATTAGTGTTCCTAGTGAGCAACTGTTCAGTGCAGCGGGATAAATATATGCGGGCAGGCGATCTAACTTGATTGGTGAAAATTTGGACAAATTATTATTTTCAGCTTACTACATAAGACTGTTTAACTTTGATTATTAATTCTTTTTCACTGACAGATATCAAAACGTTAATGGAAATTTAAGATTAATTTGACGATTCATTTGGTATTATTATGTGTTTTTCAAATTGTAACTGTTCAAGTACTTTTTTAAGTAAATAAATATTATAATTGACTTTATTTCAAAGTGTTATTTCTGACACGTTGCAAGAAAATTTTAACCATCACGTTAAATTGCTTATATTACATTTAAAAAAAAAAATCATTATTTTAATCACATGTTGTTACCAATTTTGAACGGAATTTCTTGGGGCTATTAAACCTTCGGCTTCGACCGAAGGTAAGGGCGATAGCGATTAATCGGCTTCCGCTTGGCCAGAGGGCACTTTGAACATTTCATACATTAATATGACCACTGGATATTTTCGACGTCAGCGTGCAGTAACCACTTACAGACGGCAGGTGATAGCACTAGCAGTGGAGGGTATACAAAGGATGTTCGGCGGACGCGGAAAACAGTGCAGTCGTGTCGTAACGCGGAAACGGAGCGATTTAGTTGACGTCGAAAACGGCATGATCATAAGTTTTCTGGTCAAGGATGGAAGCATTTTCGAAACGGCTAAGTTTGTAAACTCTTTGAGTGCCGCCGCGGTTACCGTACACCACACACGGTAAAATGGCGCTATCCAAAACTGGTGCAGAGGCAACCGTGGTGCAATACGGGCCATAGATGTCAGGGGACAATGACGGCTGCAGATATGTATGCAGGTGAATATACGTGCAAATGTTGAGCGACTGATCACCCAGATGAACCAAGGGGCTACCAACAATGTCTCCTCAATGCCAATTCAGGGAACGTTGCTGTATATGGGCCTCTGCAGCAGGTGCCTGGTTTATGTACCCATGCTGACTGCTGTTCATCGGGGACAAAGACTGGAATTAGCATTCCAGAACTGCAGCTGGACGTCCACTGAGTGACGACAGGGGACCTTTTCAGATGTATCACGTGTTATGCTGCATCGGACAGATGGCCGTTGGCGGCGTAAGGATCCAGGCCGGACTAGGAAGTTTTTGGTCTGGTGACTGTTTTCGTGGCATTCTCTGGGTGATCTCGTCATTTTGGAAGGCACAACCGATCAACACAAGTATGCATCTATGCTTGGTGATCATGTCCACCTCTACATGCAGTTTGTTTTCTCCTCGGCATATACCGAGCGAGGTGGCGCAGTGGTTAGACACTGGACTCGCATTCGGGAGGACGACGGTTCAATCCCGCGTCCGGCCATCCTGATTTAGGTTTTCCGTGATTTCCCTAACTCGCTCCAGGCAAATGCCGGGATGGTTCCTTTCAAAGGGCACGGGCGACTTCCTTCCCCGTCCTTCCTTAATCCGATGACACCGATGACCTCGCTGTCTGGTCTCCTTCCCCAAAACAACAAACCAACCAATCTCCTCGGCATAATGACATATACCAGCTTGATAACGCAACGTGTCACACAATGCACGTAGGTGGTTCGAAGAGCACCAGGATGGGTTTACCCCACTCCTTTGGCCACCAGACTCCTCGTTTTTAAGCCAAGACGAGAATCTCTTAGCGCAAAGGGTCATAAACCGAGAAACCTATCACAGCTGCCCACGGCACTGGAGTCGGTACGGCTCCACATCCTTATAGAACCTTCCAGAGGCTCAGTGACTCTCTTCCTGCACGTCCGCGCCTCAAAAGGTGGTTATCCGGACATTTGACGGGAGCTCATCTTAATGTGACTGGACCCTGTATAGCAGAGTTTCACGTGATTTGCTGGTAAATTCTGTTCTGTGTGTTCTCCGTGATTCATGCACAATGAGGAGTTATAGAAAATGAGTTCTTACATGTTGATAAGCATTCCTGACCCAGGTCTACATAACATATTGTTTTCTCGTATGGGGAATGTGTGATGAGGCTTTGTTGGTATTTTTCTACGATGTCCCATATGGTGACGAAGCGAACAAATTACTGCTATAGTCTCCTGCGCCGACTCCGTTATTTCCTATTGATCAACGAACAAGATGAAGTTACAATCAGAAGGAATGAAGATTTAGACTTTGACGTTTCATTGATGTTGATATCACGACAGGTGGAGCATAAGCTTAGAATGAATATGGATGAGGAAGGAAATCGGCCATAGCCTGTCAAAAAACTAAATAAATTATAAATAAGAAAATAAAGAATAAAATAAAAATTAAAAAACCATGAGGTAGGTCAAAATGAAAACAGGTATCCAGAAATGGTGTGAAAGATATCAAAATAATCTAACGGTGCTAGCTGATGTACCTCACATTGTAGAAAAAGATATCACTGACAATGAAATCATCATAGAATTAGATATAAAATACCATTAACAGGTATTTAGGAATTTTTCATGGATGAAGGCAAAATATTTGAAACACATCTAAATCTTTTATACAAAAAAGCGTCAGAATTGATGTATACGGTCGATATTACAGTCACAAAAGTCTTTAGAATTCCAGTTAGCATTATAAAAAATTACAATGAGATACTTTCGTCAAAAGTACCAGTGACCGTACATTGATGCGAACGGTATACGAAAATTAATGTTATTAAAAAGCAAAAACGTCTATATCTCAATGTCACAGTCAACCTCCAGATGAAGAAGAGTGACTCTTATTATTGTCTGCGAAGTTCAAAATGGTTCAAATGGCTCTGAGCTCTATGGGACTTAACATCTGAGGTCATCAGTCCCCTAGAACGTAGAACTATTTAAACCTAAGTAACCTAAGAACATCACACACATCCATGCCCGAGGCAGGATTCGAACCTGCGACCGTAGCGATCGCGCGGTTCCAGGCTGAAGCGCCTAGAACGGCTCGGCCACATCGGTCGGTTGTCTGCGAAGTAATGACGTTCAGAAGGTATATGCAGTTACTAGCCCCCAAGCGATACGAGAAAATGAACTGAATAAATGGATCGCTACAACTGAGGACAGATCAGTCCTATGTACTACGAAGGACGGTTACTTCACCGTACTGGTAGACATTTGGAACACAATAGAGCAGGGGAGCCCAGCAGGACATGGATTCGACAAGTCTTTGGTGCTTTCCCGGAAGTATGTGGCACCAGGTGTTCTCACAAAGGTTACACAATACCCGTCAATTACGGGTCAGTGCTTAGTGGGCGTGGAGCTGGCATATCTTTATCCGCCTCCAAGACACAGAGGTTTAAAGTTACCCTACTTGTACACAAAAAATACGTACGTAACGTCCGTTGTAAGGTGGAAACGTAGCAGCACGCAGAAATATAATATAAGTGTCTTCATTATCATCACAAGGGTCTTGGAAACTTCATGTAGTAGTACTGAAGCACATGCATTGTTTTTATGTAGATAAAATCAGGTCTGAGATGTAAAATTAGTTTTGAATTATTTCAGTTTGACATAAGTAAATTATTAAAATTTAAAATTTAAATTTAATTAAATGTAATATATTAATATAAATTATTTATTATATATAATATATATTCAGATTTTAGAAGAAAAAACATAAACACCAGCAAAATAAATCAATAAAGAAGTAAAGACAGAGAATATAAACATTAGTTTTAATAGTTTAAAAAAAACGCCGGTCTTGTAAACCGGAAATAAGCCTGGCCCCCGCTTTTAAAACTTCAGAGGTGGAAAGCTTTCCATCATCGGTCCCCAAAACCGATATTTTAAATAAACTAACCCCTGAAATGATCAAAATAATAATTATATCACTATCAAACGTAATAAATATTAATTTTATTAAATTAAGACACCCAATATCAATAATGCTTTTCATTATCCTACAAACTTTTCTAGTTGGACTAATAACAGGAACAATAATGGAAAGATATTGGTTATCATATATTTTATTTTTAACATTTCTTGGTAAATAAATGTATTAAAATAATCATTCAATAATTATAAAATAACATTATAGGTATTTAAATTTAATTAAATGTAATATATTAATATAAATTATTTATTATATATAATATATATTCAGATTTTAGAAGAAAAAACATAAACACCAGCAAAATATATGAGTGACATGCCCTGCTGCAGCAGTATAAAGAAGGGAACCAGCGGAATAATGCTCCTATCGGGACACAAAAAAGGCTAATACGCTTCTGTTTTAAAATATTCTGACTAAAATGTGCGGTATCAGCTGCCCTATTCTACCTTGTTCAGCACTTTTAAAAATTTTCCAAGAAATTTTGGCATGCGAACATATCGCTCTTTTTTGTGCTGAGGGGAGGAAGAAATAGTGACAGAGGGAAAGAGACAGGAATGGCGACTGTTGTTGTGGTACAGAAAGAGCGAAGAAGCCAACGGCAGTGTGATAGAAAGAGAGATACATAGTGGAATATTGTTGGCAGTGACGTAACAGCTAGCAAAAGAGTGAAGAAGACAGTGCCAGTGGGAGAGGAATAAGGAGAAGAAGAAAGTGGAAGTGAGTGAGAGCCATAATAATGAGAGACAGTCTATAACAATGACAGCGAGGAAGAGAGAGATGGTGGCAGTGAGAAGAGGCAGAAGCAGTGGAAGGAATGAATCAGATGGTAGAAGTAAGAGAGAGAAGAGGGAGACAGTAGCAGTAGAACAGAATGAAATAGACTGTGGCTGTGAGACAGGAGACAGTCATAGAGCGAGACAAGGAGATAGTGACAGTGAGTAGGAATGAATAACTGAATGAAAATGGGCAAGTGGGAGTGGATGGATATTAGCGACTTCCAGCGGTGGACTAGTAGGTGTGAGCGACTTACAGTTAGGAGAGCTTGTGGAAGTGAGATGTGAGTTGCATGTTAAAAACAGTATGAATATGTTCGCAATCCAAAAGTTTTGAGAAAAATTTTAAAGGTGCTGAGGAAGGTACAATGACGCAGATGGAACCCCACATTCACTCAGAGTCTTTTTAACAGTCTTTTTTTGTTTGTGCTTCGATACATGGGCGCCATAAAATAGTTTGTAAGGGATGGGGGAATAGAGCTGGGGATATGAAATATGTTTAATATTTTAGATGAAAGCCGGCAACTTGTAAGTAGCTATAAAAAAATTCCAGTTCCGATCATATGAAAAACCTGCGTAATACTGACTTTTCAGTCATTTTATTGAAAGAAAAACACCTGAGTAGACAATATATCTTTCCTTCGCTTGAGACCTACGGGGGTAGCGCCCCTCCAAAAAATGGTTCTGAGCACTATGCGACTTAACTTCTGAGGCCATCAGTCGCCTAGAACTTAGAACTAATTAAACCTAACTAACCTAAGGACATCACACACATCCATGCCCGAGGCAGGTTTCGAACCTGCGACCGTAGCGGTCACGCGGTTCCAGACTGGACCGTCTAAACCGCACGGCCACACCGGCCGGCTGTAGCCCCCTCCCCCCCCCCCCTGACTCCGGGAAGTGCATACTTCCGCTTGTAGAATAATATTGCCCTGATTGGCCTGCGTCCGTAGCGCGTTGCACGTTTCGAGCAGCCGCTCGCCTGACAGTATATCCGGACACGACCCTCGACCTAGTGTAGGATGAAACGTGACTCATGATCTACGGTGCAGTTTCGATGATTTCGTGACCACTACAGTCGTAACTGACGATGCCCCACTCGTCTCTGTTCTGCTTGCACACTTTTCTTACCATCTCACGTTCCCGTAACGCCAACAGGCAGTATTCCATCTCGCGGAGAGCAGAGGTTATAATGTTTCGGATCGTTAGTGTATATTGATGAATATTAGTGAGTGAAGAGAGAGCTGCTCGTACATTAGCTCCAGTGTATCGGTGAGGATGTGGGAAAACTGATCCTTAATGGCTACACCTGTACGACATCCATAGACAAAACGACTAAGTGCGTCAGTACTTCAGCGTACAGTTTTCACACTCGTGAGGCCAAGTCTGACGAGGTTCCAGGAGAGCGATAAACATCTTGTTGTGCATGCAAACACACACGTGATGATCACACCTTGAATTTCAGGATTATCAGAGAAAGGGCCAATTGTTGTGACTCTCGTAACGTGCGCTGTCGCCAAAAACAGTTACGCAGTCCAGGAACGGAAACATTATGTCGATGACATCGACAGTTCCCCGTACAGTAGCAACGAGCGATATGGCACTGGAGTTTGTCCAAGAGTAGTCGTGATGTAGTTTTTATATGGATTCTCTAATTCGTTTCGGACATAACTCAGGGTGATCGGTTGAACACTACGACCTAACGCACTCTTTCTCAAGCGAAAACCTGGTCCAACTGAGCTGTTGTTCATTACTGACGAGTGCCATGTCGAAAAGTCGTCAATTTCCAAATGATTTTATTTGTTAAGAATATTACGGAGCCGCCAAGAAGGCCACTGACGTAAGTATGTTATTTGCTTTCCCACAACATCTGCAAAATCAGAGCCAAATATTCACAAATATCTGTCCTATTCCATTCGCATATAGGGCCATAATGAAGGTGCAGCACGATAGGGCTCCGCGAAAGAAATAGAAGCACGACTCAATAGTTAATCTGGAGAGGTACATGAGCTCTCCTGTCCCTCTTGTTCGTATCTTCTGCCTCAGAGAAGAAGCCTTTCTCTAGACTCCTTACAGTAAACGCACAATGTTGTCATTTCGTCGAAGTAACATCATACAGAAACAACTGCTGCCGAACGGACGTCCACAGCTAACACGATCTGTGTCACAATAGTGCTCTTGGCTCACAGTGGGATAAATTTATTAATATTTACAGTAATTACTATCGAAATAAATGGTTCAAATGGCTCTGAGCATTATGGGACTCAACATCTGAGGTCATCAGTCCCCTAGAGCTTAGAACTACTTAAACCTAACTAACCTAAGGACATCACACACATCCATGCCCGATGCAGGATTCGAACCTGTGACCGTAGCGTCGCGCGGTTCCAGACTGAAACGCCTAGAACCGCTCGGTCACATTGGCCGGCTCGAAATAAATACTTCCTTTTTTCATATAACTGGTCAAAATACGAAGGGTGAATATTAATAAAACCGATAAACTGCAGGGACGGGTTCCTGACTGGAAATGGAGGGAAAAAGGTCCTGTGAGCATGTGTCCGGAAATGCATCGTTGCCACGGTGGATGGCGCTAACGAATGAAAGTTCCACTGAACACTGCCGTGTGTTCCTTGTGTGTTGCAAGAGGAGGAGGAGATTAGTGTTTAACGTCCCATCGACAGCGAGGTCATTAGAGAGGGAGCACAAGCTCGGATTAGGGAAGGATAGGGAAGGAAATCGGCCGTGCGCTTTCTTAGGAGCCATCCCGGCATTTGCCTGAAGCGATTTAGGGAAATCAAGGTAAACCTAAATCAGGATCGCCGGACGCTGGTTTGAACCGTCGCCCTCCCGAATGCAAGTCCAGTGTGCTAATCACTGCGTCACCTCACTCGGATTGTGTGTTGCAGAATGTGTGACTGACACTATGTACTGCAAATAGCAGAATGGTCCGGTATTCATCTCAGGAACAAACCGAGATGATGTTTGTGTACGGCAAGCAGATGGTTCAAATGGCTCTGAGCACTATGGGACTTACTTCTGAGGTCACCAGTCCCCTAGAACTTAGACTTAAACCTAACTAACCTAAGGACATCACACACATCCATACCCGAGGCAGGATACGAACCTGCGACCGTAGCGGTCGCACGGTTCCAGACTGCAGCGCCTAGAACCGCTCGGTCACCCCGGCCGGCCAAGCAGATGGGAGCGGTAGAGAAACAGCACGGCTGTACCAAAAGAAGTACCCTCACAGACACCAGCCACATCAAAGGGCATTTCAAGCCCTTTTTGGGAGTTTGTGTGATCATGGGTCCTTTCAGATAGACGAACGTACAGGGCGTTGAGATGTTGTGTGATGTGGTTCGTGCCTGCGAGGGTAATTGTTTTGGTATAGCCGTGCTGCCTCTCAACCGTTTTCATCTGCTTGGCCGTAACGAACACCATCTCGGCTGGTTCCCGAGATAAATACCGGACCGTTCTGCTACTTACAGTACGCTGCGTCAATCATACAGTCTACAACACTCAAGGAACAAACGTCACATAATTAGAATTATATTAATACCTTCAGCTACTAACGGGCGTTTATATATAGCAACGGGGACAGGTGAAAATGTGTGCCCCGACCGGGACTCGAACCCGGGATCTCCTGCTTACATGGCAGACGCTCAATCTATCTGAGCCACCGAGGGCACAGAGGAGAGCGCGACTGCAGGGACTATCTCGCGCACGCCTCCCGCGAGACCCACACTCTCACCTTGTATGTCCACACACTACATTCGTAGTGGCCCACCCTAACACACTCATTACTCGTAGAAGACATTCTTACCAAGCCCCGTAAGTGTTTGGGGAATATGTGAGCATCCGCACAGAAGAAGGAGGTCATGGCCGGTATTGCCAGAACTATATACTTACATAGCACGTGGTCAGAGGAACCTTCATTCGTTAGCGCCATCTACCGTGTCAACGATGGTCTTCCGGATACATGTTCATAGGACTCTTTTCCTTCAGGAATCCGTCCTGCAGTTTGTCGGTGTTATTAATCTTCACCTTGTATAAACAGACCTATCACTCATTGCACCAAATGAAAATTTTGTGCAAGCATTTGTGGATTTCCCTGCAATCGTTCAATGACGATACTTTTCTGTAGACAGAAGCACAGCTAGCGAACAATCTGATAGTGCTGCTGACCTTATGTGATAAATGAGATATGTATAGTGAGAACGTTAGAAGTCTTATAATGCTTCGAATTCAAATTGGCTTAAGAGCGTAAAAATATTTTTTCTTGAAATATCTTGTTGCAGCATACTATATTTGAAGTCAGGTGTCGTGCAGTGTCGGTAGTAGTGAAATTAGCGTATTAGTATAGTGAAAGTATTGTTTATAACGCCATAATTCAGTAAGACAAAGTTTAACGTAGATTACTATAATACAATACAATATATTTCAGACTGATGTCGTGTAGTTCTTTTATACGAGTAAGTATTTATTAAGATTTAGCTTTTCTTTAATGAAGAATGAACATTCAGTAAACTAAATTATCATCAAGATCTACGGTAAACAAAACATGACAAGTTACATGTAACATGTCTAATTTAATTATTTTATCTATAATGCCTTGATACCTTCGAGACTGTGTGGAACGATGGTAAACACGCAAGTATTCACAACGTCGTTGAATGAATGATTTATTTAGTCGTGCATACTTGCCTATAAATGGCAGCATCTGTTGATCGTGTAAATTATATAATGTCTCTCCTTTAAGAATAGGGAATAAGTAAAGGTGTTTTTTATGCTTACTGTTTAAAAAAAAAGTCCCGGCGGAGGTTCGAGTCCTCCCTCGGGCATGGGTGTGTGTGTTTGTCCTTAGGTTAATTTAGGTTAAGTAGTGTGTAAGCTTAGGGACTGATGACCTTAGCAGTTAAGTCCCATAAGATTTCACACACATTTCAACATTTTTGTTAAAAAAATTAAAGGAGAAATAGTTAAAAATTTGCACAAGATAGCTAAAAGAAATCGTTCACTCTACGAAATTGTGACATCTTACTGTGTATATTTCTTTTTGTAATCTTTACATTGTCAATGTGCCAAAACGAACGGAATAACGTATTTAAAAGGGCACAGAAAATACAATGATATTGTGAGCTTAAAACGCATAGTACAAGACCATCGATATGCTACAATGGGCGAAGGTCAATCTGTTATTAATTTTGCTTCAAATAAAAGAAAAAGAGTGCAGGGAGCGATGTAAATATGAAGTCACATAAAAGATTTACATTTTGAGTCTTCAACGGATCTTTCTGTACAATGCTCTTTTATGTTTCCAAGCTACATTAAATTTAATAAAGTTGGAAGGAAATAATGTAGAATTCAATTAGTAATTTGACGAACTGCATAATATAAAGGGAGGCAGCCAAACAACAAACAGCGATTCTGAGAATTTCCGGCTGACAAAATAATAGGACAAATCCCTCTGTACTCGAGAGAATAAGGCTAAAATAGGTAGATCCACTCCAGCGGAATGAATGTACGAGCTAGTTTGCCTCGTGGCGGCTAATTAACTGGGAAACTAAGGAGAGCAGGTAGCGCTCCGGCGCTCGTGTAACAGCCACGCGCGCTTAAATAACACCGCCGACGTCACAGCCAGGCGGCTCCTGATTGGCTAACAAGAAGCTGCGTCCATGAGCTACCAATTAGCCACAACGTCAGCGGACGCTACTAGCTTCGAGATTTTCAGAATACAGAATCATGTTATAGAATTATATCTGATGTCCTAGAATATACTGAAAAGACGTCTTCAAAAAACTTAGTATTTTGGCAACTGTTTCACAATACACAAATTCGTTACTGTTCTTTGTCGTTCCAATATTTTTCTTTCCTTTAAAAAAATGTGCAAGGAATGAATATAACATTAGGATCAAAAACAACCACAAATACTCTTACATCAAGGGCTTAACGTTAGTACAGAATATACAATTTCTCTTGGGCAAGTTCTTCTCGTACGTAAGGTGGATTGTGGAGTGTAGATCTACATGTAGAGATGTCTCCGCATAAATTAATAATTTTGATGTTTCGGTAACTTTATAACTATTGTTCACTCTGTAATACAGTAATATTTTACGATATTAAACAATTTCATTGTACTACAGTTAAATAAAATTTGCATCCTTGACTTCTTTTCACATCTAAGAGATCTGTCTCGCTGGATCCATGGAATACGACTAATGTAACGTAATGTTGGAAGGAAGACCTAAGGCATCCACCGCATGATCCTCGTAAAATGTTGTTCAAAATGCCAGATAATATGCAGGTTTTTCATTGCTTGGCGAGAAAACTTCGCAAAAATTCCAAATTAATAACATGTAACTTTTGTCCTATCAGTAACCGAGAGTGGACTACTTGGAGCTGTCTGTTACCTTCACTGTCATTAAGAAATGTCAGCAGTATAGCCCATATGATGGACATTGAGACATGAAATGCTAGCGTCTCACCTCCAGTAACATAAATTTGAGAGACACACTACAAAGTAAATAAGGTTTTCTTCGCACATTTTCATCCACACATCCACACTAATAAGCAACTATGCCTGTTGTCTGTGCAAGTTAGGTTTTATTATTTTTTAATTTCACTAACTCGATGGTCGCCTGTCAGTGGTCCAATATTACGCTTTTCAGCAAAACAAAATTTTAAATGACAACAATTGATGTAAAAAATTAAACAGCATGAGATATTTGCCACTTTCGGGATGTGGAGGTGCACGGGCCCTGATCGAATCCACCAGGTGGATAATCGACGAGGGTCGGTGTGCCAGCCATCCTGGATGTGGCTTTTAGGTGGTTTTCCACATCTCACCATGTGAATGCCAGGCTGGTACACTAGACCCACCTCAGTTACATGATTTGCAAACATTTTGAAATCTTTCACTCACTTTCATGTGAGAGTAACACTACACACAGATATTTGGGGTACACATATTTCGTACTGAGGGTTAACAGGATAGCGACAGGAAAGGCATCTGGCCACCTCTTAAATGAACTATACCAAATATGTAAATAACCATGCTGACCCTGCGCCGATGCGGGACAAAGGCACAAGAGAAAGAAATTAAAGAAGAAGAAGAAGAAGAAGAATGCTGAGAGATCTTGAAGGGAGCAGTGTAAGTCATTTTATTGCAAGGGCCTCTTCTTGGGAGCGATAAATTAGGAGAAATATAGGTTATCGATTCTGTGGGACCATTAGGTGTGGAGCGCCATAGGATGAAGGTTGTTGGGATGTGCAGTTAACATCTGTGGTAGCACAAAGGAGTTGGAGTATGTGCAAGGAGGAAGAAAGTCGACCATGGAAATGGAGAGAATGGGAAAAGAAGCGGGGATCTCTGATGTGGTTAAGAGATGTGGGATGAATTTCATGGTATAGAATCTACTGCAGTTGCGTTGGGTTAGAATACAGTGTGTATTTTAAGTGTAGGGTAGGGTGGAAATGTTGTTATAGGCGTGGCAAGGTAGCAGGATTGGGAATTAAGGGAAAACAATGCCGTTGTTTACAAAAATCATAGGATATAAATAAGTATTTAATGTGCACGAGGAGGGAGGGGAATTGAATCAGTTGTCAAAGGTTTCCTGTAGTGAGGGGTAAGTGAATAGGGAAACTGAAATGGAGCTGAAAGCGTTCGAGGATTTGGAGCATGGTGGAGCGATACAATCTCTTTGTTCGGCCAGTTAGCAGTTTTAGTGTCTTTAATCTGCTGAAGGTTTTTTTAGATGGTTAATAGGAGGAGTTTCCATGTTAACTTGCGGTCGAGGGCTAGTCCCAGGTAAAAAAAAAAAGAGTGTATGGCAACGTTGGCTGGGAAGTTCGGCCGCCAAGTGCCAGTCTTATTTCAGTCGACGCCACATTGGACAACTCGCGGGCCGGTTAGTCCCAGGTATTTTAGAGTGCACAGAACGGCTAAAATGCAATAATTAAGATTTTACCTTGCGTAAATTCCGCATCTGGATTGCTCGTACAGCAAACCATACGAAGCGCTAGTCTGCGGGACAAGAACGTGTGCTTAATGCGTATCGAACCTACACGCTGGATTAATGCAGTAATTCCCCACATGCACCCAGCTGAATGTCGCTGTTGTACCACATGTAAAACAGACAATACTGAAACTTACGATACAAGATCCCCCATCTAATGAAAACTATCGAGAAACCCCTATGTAATGACCACTAGATGTCATACGAGGATGACACGCTACTAAACTACTGGCCATTAAAATTGCTACTCCACGAAGATGACGTGCTACAGGCGCGAAATTTAACCGACACGAAGAAGATGCTGTGATATGCAAATGATTAGCTTTTCAGAGCATTCACACAAGGTTGGCGCCTGTGGCGACACCTACAACGTGATGACATGAGGAAAGTTTCCAACCGATTTCTCATACACAAACAGCAGTTGACCAGCGTTGCCTGGTGAAACGTTGTTGTGATGCCTCGTGTAAGGAAGAGAAATGCGTACCATCACTTTTCCGACTTTGATAAAGGTCGGATTGTAGCCTATCGCGATTGCAGTTTATCGTATCGCGACATTGCTGCTCGCGTTGGACGAGATCCAATGACTATTAGCAGAATATGGAATCGGTGGGTTCAGGAAGGTAATACGGAACGCCGTGCTGGATCCCAACGGCCTCGTATCACTAGCAGTCGAGATGACAGGCATCTTATCCGCATGGCTGTAACGGATCGTGCAGCCACGTCTCGATCCCTGAGTCAACAGATGGGGACGTTTGCAAGACAACAACCATCTGTACGAACAGTTCGACGACGTTTGCGGCAGCATGGACTATTATCAGCTCGGAGACCGTGGCTGCAGTTACCCTTGACGCTGCATCACAGACAGGAGAGCCTGCGATGGTGTACTCAATGAGGAACCTGGGAGCACGAATGGCAAAACATCATTTTTCGGATGAATCCAAAAAAATGGTTCAAATGGCTCTGAGCACTATGTGACTTAACTTCTGAGGTCATCAGTCGCCTAGAACTTAGAACCAATTAAACCTAACTAACCTAAGGACATCACACACATCCATGCCCGAGGCAGGATTCGAACCTGCGACCGTAGCGGTCGCTCGGTTCCAGACTGTAGCGTCTAGAACTGCACGGCCACTCCGGCCGGCTCGGATGAAGCTAGGTTCTGTTTACAGCATCATGATTTCACATCCGTGTTTGGCGACATCGCGGTGAACGCACATTGGAAGCGTGTATTCGTCATCGCCATACTGGCTATCACCCGGCGTGATGGTATGGGGTGCCATTGGTTACACGTCTCGCTCACCTTTTGTTCGCATTGACGGCACTTTGAACAGTGAACGTTACATTTCAGATGTGTTACGACCCGTGGCTTTACCCTTCATTCGATCCCTACGAAATCCTACATTTCAGCAGGATAATGCACGACCGCATGTTGCAGGTCCTGTACTGGCCTTTCTGGATACAGAAAATGTTCGACTGCTGCCCTGGACAGCCCATTCTCCAGATCTCTCTCCAATTGAAACATCTCGTCAATGGTGGCCGAGCAACTGTCTCGTCACAATACGCCGGTCACTGCTCTTGATGAACTGTGGTATCGTGTTGAAGCTGCATGGGCCGCCGTACCTGTACACGCAATGCAAATTCTGTTTGACTCAATGCCCAGGCGTATCAAGGCCGTTATTACGGCCAGAGGTGGTTGTTCTGGGTACTGATTTCTCAGGATCTATGCACCCAAATTGAGTGAAAATGTAATCACATGTCAGTTCTGGTATAATATATTTGTCCAATGAATACCCGTTTTTGGTGTAGCAATTTTAATGCCCAGTACTGTATAAAAGGAGGCGGGGAATACTGTGTTGTCAGTAGAGAAGCAGTAACAGTACAGTAGATCGGTCAGGAGATCTGAGCGACTTAGAGAGTGGACTAGTCATTGGATGCCACCTGAGTAACGAATCCGTCAGGGACATTTCAACCCCTCTATACCCTCCAAGGTCGATGGTTGTGGATGTGATAGTGGAGTGGAAACGCGAAAAGACAACTTCGGAGAACAGTTAAATGAAGCCAGGCAGACTTCACGTACTGACTTACAGGGACTGTCGAGCATTGCGAAGAGCGGTTGTAAGAAATTGCATGAAATCAGGGGAGGGAATCACTCGTGAGTTCCAAAGTGCTAGCAGCAGACCAACAAACACAATGAAAGGAGTTAAAAAGAGTAGGTTACAATGGTCAAGCAGCTCCTGTTAAAACATACATTTCTGCAGTCAGTGTTGAATGGTGTGAAGAGCGAATCCATTGGTCCTGGCTGACTGGAAGCGATCGATCTGGAGTGATGAACCACGGTATACCCGATGGAAGAATTTCTCTTTAGCGAATGGCAGGAGAACATTACATGCCATCAAGGCGTAGTGACAAAAGTGAAGTATAAAAGAGGTGATGTTTCGGTATGGGGGTGTTTCTCGTGGTTAGGTTGTGGTCCCCATATTGCGCTTAAGAAAATGCTAAATACCGAAGGATGCGAACGAATTTTACAGCATTGATGCTGCATACGGTAAAGGAGCACCTCGGAGACGAAGGTTGTTTGTAACAGCATGAAAATGTACCCTGTCATAAAGCAGCATCTGTGAGGTCCATCGAAAGTGTTCCCAGCAGAGTTGTAGCCATTATGAAGGCGAGGAGTTGACACACTTCAGATTAATGTCCACTTATAGGTGTCTGGACACTTTTGATTGGATAATGTTAATTCAGAGGTCATGGCGACCCTTGTACCAAGACGCGACGGAAAGAAAGTAATGATAAATACTGGCTGAATGAGTGTCCATTACGTACAGACTCCTGCCAGCATGAAAAACGTACAGAACAAAGAGGAGTTTACATAATTAATAAAAAAGTCTATAAAGTGTGAATGCATTTTTTAAACTTTTCGTTTAATAATGACTCTGAATATCACAGAGATAAAAGTTTTAACTTTTTAATAATATTGGGAAGACCAAAAACCTTATCTTAATCACTCATGCTCCAAAGACGAAGTTGATTTTTTCCAGTGCAGCATTCCATCACTATTGCCATTAAAATGATTCGTCCTCATAGGCAATAAAGGTTGGCTGCTAAAATTTTCACTCGTCTTTGAACACACACAGGTGATGTCAGAGCTACGTGCTGTCCCTGTGGGAATGTTCAATATCACTAATGTTTCCTCGTATTACTCTCGAGCATTAGAGCCAGAGGATCTCTTACGGATTACGTAGGAATAACTCCATTAGTGGAATGAATTTCGTGAGGAAGGCTGGCTTATCATGAAATAGTATGAATGGATTAATGGGAATGAAATCGATGAAGATACAATGCCGTGAAATGCTGTAAGTAAAATTCGTTTGGAAATGTTGAATTTGAAATTAAGTCTATTAAGTACAACAAATGAAAATCTGGATCACCTGCTTTTAGAGATCGGACACTTGGATCATTTAAACGTCACACCATCTCAGCATGCTTCCAGGACAAATCAAAAGCACACTGGACGAACAATTACTTGACCCCAGAAAACATCACGCTGATACCGTGTAACACCACCTCCAGCTTCGATAAAAGCCAGTTCGGGGAGGAAGAAAGCTCGCAAGATTCTTCAGGGATACTGTATCCAGCTGAAGCCACTCATTAATGCTTAGATCCCTTATTATTATTATTATTATTATTATTAATAGCGAGCATTACATGTTGTGACAGTTCTTCGATGCTGACATCAAAATGCTTGCTGGGTAGCTATATCTTAGTATTTAACTGTCCAATGGATGATTTTCATATCTTCTCTGACGTCAAAGTTGCGTAGCCTTGTTACTGCGTGGTTATATTTAAACTGACGGTGTTCCGAGCGCTGCAGTGTGGGCAGTGTACATCGCAGGATGCTGATACATCGTAGGTACGTTCATTAATCTGCGCGCTCGAGGAGTACAATCAACAAAAATACACTCCCGGAAATGGAAAAAAGAACACATTGACACCGGTGTGTCAGACCCACCATACTTGCTCCGGACACTGCGAGAGGGCTGTACAAGCAATGTTCACAGCGGACACACCAGGAACCGCGGTGTTGGCCGTCGAATGGCGCTAGCTGCGCAGCATTTGTGCACCGCCGCCGTCAGTGTCAGCCAGTTTGCCGTGGCATACGGAGCTCCATCGCAATCTTTAACACTGGTAGCATGCCGCGACAGCGTGGACGTGAACCGTATGTGCAGTTGACGGACTTTGAGCGAGGGCGTATAGTGGGCATGCGGGAGGCCGGGTGGACGTACCGCCGAATTGCTCAACACGTGGGGCGTGAGGTCTCCACAGTACATAGATGTTGTCGCCAATGGTCGGCGGAAGGTACACGTGCCCGTCGACCTGGGACCGGACCGCAGCGACGCACGGATGCACGCCAAGACCGTAGGATCCTACGCAGTGCCGTAGGGGACCGCACCGCCACTTCCCAGCAAATTAGGGACACTGTTGCTCCTGGGGTATCGGCGAGGACCATTCGCAACCGTCTCCATGAAGCTGGGCTACGGTCCCGCACACCGTTAGGCCGTCTTCCGCTCACGCCCCAACATCGTGCAGCCCGCCTCCAGTGGTGTCGCGACAGGCGTGAATGGAGGGACGAATGGAGACGTGTCGTGTTCAGCGATGAGAGTCGCTTCTGCCTTGGTGCCAATGATGGTCGTATGCGTGTTTGGCGCCGTGCAGGTGAGCGCCACAATCAGGACTGCATACGACCGAGGCACACAGGGCCAACACCCGGCATCATGGTGTGGGGAGCGATCTCCTACACTGGCCGTACACCACTGGTGATCGTCGAGGGGACACTGAATAGTGCACGGTACATCCAAACCGTCATCGAACCCATCGTTCTACCATTCCTAGACCGGCAAGGGAACTTGCTGTTCCAACAGGACAATGCACGTCCGCATGTATCCCGTGCCACCCAACGTGCTCTAGAAGGTGTAAGTCAACTACCCTGGCCAGCAAGATCTCCGGATCTGTCCCCCATTGAGCATGTTTGGGACTGGATGAAGCGTCGTCTCACGCGGTCTGCACGTCCAGCACGAATGCTGGTCCAACTGAGGCGCCTGGTGGAAATGGCATGGCAAGCCGTTCCACAGGACTACATCCAGCATCTCTACGATCGTCTCCATGGGAGAATAGCAGCCTGCATTGCTGCGAAAGGTGGATATACACTGTACTAGTGCCGACATTGTGCATGCTCTGTTGCCTGTGTCTATGTGCCTGTGGTTCTGTCAGTGTGATCATGTGATGTATCTGACCCCAGGAATGTGTCAATAAAGTTTCCCCTTCCTGGGGCAATGAATTCACGGTGTTCTTATTTCAATTTCCAGGAGTGTAATATAACACTTTGTATGTAGGGCACCCACAGTCGAAATATTCCATGTCGAATAATAAGGACCACTGCGACTGTTTAAAACCTTTATTCAAAGACACAACCGGTTTCGCAAATTATATTTGCATCATCAGGTGTTTATATGAACGTTTGAAACAACTTATTAGAATATTGGCAGTGGCAGGTAGTGGACAATAAAAGCGAGTAGGTATGTGTCTACTTACAGTCAATCCATAAAAGCCGGAAAAAGCACATTCCCCAACATTCTCATCAAGTTCTTCATTTGTGTGGCCATAGTTTCCGTAGTTGCTTTATAATTCTTGAGGGTATTTTTGTTCTGTCGTTGCAACTACAAGAATGCGTGATTTTTTTCACCAGACACGTTTCGCTTTATTAAGTAAAGCATCATCAGTGGTCTGTAATTAAGTTATTTACATTTTGATTTGCTTTTAGATCGAAATCAACCGAAAATCACAGTAAATACAAATAAACTTTTTCTTGATGAACTGTTTTTCGATTTAAACGCAAATCAAAATGTAAATAACTTAATTACGGACCACTGATAGTGCTTTACCTCGGTAAAGCGAAACGTGTCTGGTGATAAAAATTCACGCATTTTTGTCGTTGCAACGACAGAACAAAAATATCCTCAAGAATTCTCATCAAGGTATTTAAAAATTTTAACTCGCAATTGAATGAACGTTTATAAATAAAAAAAGAACCCGGTAAAAGCGACAAAGGTGGAATGTGGTGAATACTAAATTAATAATTTATAAAGATATTCTGCAAAAGAACCGCAGTTGAAAATGTGATGGAGAAATCTGTTAGAATAATGTCACATTTTACCTCCAATGTTGACAGCCGCTTGGGGAGGAAGCGTTACTATAGCCAGTATTTAACTAACGTACAATGCAGTGTGATATACGTGGAAAGCCGTGCATACGCAGTGTCGCAAAGAAGGTCAAACTAGATACCACGACTGAAATGTTGGGGCCGGCTGCACATTTTTAAAAACAAACTCCAGGAATCAGAAACATTACAGTCTGTTTGAGTCTCTTATGCCCAAATTACTGTGACAATTAATTTCGAAATTCTTTCAGTTTCTATCAAAGCTCACACATATAATTCGCCATCGCCCTCTCCGCAGAAGTGTTAACACCGATTCCCGTCAGATCACTGAAGTTAAGCGCTGTCTGGCTTGGCTAACACTTGGGTGGGTGACCCACCAGCTCTTCCGAGCGCTGTTGGCAAGCGAAGTGCACTCAACTGTTGTGAGGCCAGTTGAGGAGCTACTTGATTGAGAAGTAGCGGCTGCGGCCACGAAAACTGACAGCACCCAGTAGATCCTATCGACTGAGGATGATACAGCGGTCGTTTGCTAAAGTTGGGTCTTCCGAGGCCTGTTCGGACGGAGTATAGACCAATAATCCCAGACGCAATGCCCTTACGATTAATAATTATTTACATTAGTAATTTTTTTTAACATTTACATAGATAAAAATATTCCAACGAGGTAAGAATGGAGAAATATAATTCATTTATGTAATCAAAATTGGCTAAGACCTTTCTGTGGCGTAAAACTGTCCGGAAGTTCAGAGTATTTTCAGGGGCTCTTTAAAGCTGACACTGCACTTGTATTATCAGTATGTCCCCTAAATGTCATTTCAAAGCTTCTTCCTGCTTCGCCAATGTATTTTGCAGGACTGCTGTCGCATGATGTACTGTACACAACCGGGTATTTTAATAACTCACTTTTTTTCTTTGCTCCCTATGTCTAAATTTACGGCCGTTATTTTTAGGAATAAAATAGGTTAATGTCATTTTTGTGCAGTCAGCTATTTAGCTGTTTTCTTGGACATGTTCCAAAAATGGCTCTGAGCACTATGGGACTTAACGGCTGAGGTCATCAGTCCCCTAGAACTTAGAACTACTTATACCTAACTAACCTAAGGACATCACACACATCCATGCCCGAGGCAGGATTCGAACCTGCGATCGTAGCAGTCGCGCGGGGACATGTTCCCATAGCAAGGCATCCTACGGTAGTTCTCATCGTTAGCAACGTTACTGCGTAGTCGGATTAAAATAGTATAGGAGTGTGTCTAAGAAACTAGATAAACAGTTGACTGCACAAAATATTATACCAGCCTTTGATGTTCCTAAAAATAATGGTCGTAAATTTAGACACAGGAAGTAAACAAAAAGTGAATTATTAAAATCCCCTGGTGTGTACAGTACATCTTGCGACAGCTGTCCTTCAGAACACAATAGCCAAACAGGAAGAAGCTTTGAAATGACATTTAGGGAACATACTGATAATACAAGTGCAGTGTCAGCTTTGAGCGCGCACTTGCAGGAGACAGGGCACACAATATCCGACATTTCCACTAATCTCCAAATACTTCAGCTGGAAGGAAAATATTTTAAATATTCTCGAGGAACTTGAAATTTTACGCGCCCTAAACAGAGCTCCTGAAAATACGCGACACTCCCAGACGGTTTTACGTCTCAGAAACGTCTTAGTCGATTTTGATTACTTAAATGAATGATATTCCTCAAGTATTACGACGATGGAAAATTTTTATCTGTGCAACTATTCAAAAAAAAAAAAATGTTACCCGTGTAAATAATTATTAATTGTAAGGGTATAGCATTGTGTATTAATGAACTGTAGGATCTTTGATAGTTGCTGAAAAGTTTCGAAATTAATAGTAACAATAATATGGACATAAGCGATTCGAAAAGCATCCACAGCTTTCCACATAGGCCTCGCTGCAGCTTGCGGTTAGTTAAATACTGGCGACAGCAACGCTTCCTCCCCAGGCTAAATTGGAGGTAAATATGACATTATTTTAACAGTTGTTTCTTCATTACCCGACTCCCACCGTCGGAGGTTCGAGTCCTCCCTCGGGCATGGGTGTTCGTAAGTTAGTTTAAGTTAGATTAAGCGGTGTGTAGGCCTAGGGACCCGTGACCTCAGCAGCTTGGTCCCATATGAACTTATCAAAACCAAACGAGCTCTTCATTACAGTTTTAAATTATAAATTAGAAACTATTAATCTGATATACACTACGTTCCGGCCTTTCATGTTTTTACCAGGTCCTTTTTTAAGCTTCGGGATGGCCTTAGATCCCATGTTTAATTGTGAACATTCGCACATTTGCGAGTTAGAAATTTTAAGTTACTTGATAAAAGTGTTGGGAAATGTGCTTTTTCCGGATTTTAAACGGATCACTTTTATGGACTGACTGTAAGTAAACAAAAACCTTATCATTTTTATCTTCCATTATCTGCCACTGCCAAGATCTTGATAAGCTATTTCATACATTTGTATAGAGATAAGAACCTGATAATGCAAATATAGTTTGCGAAACCAGTCATGTGCTTCGCAACAAAATCTATCTCATAATGTGAATAATCCTCGCCACACTCAATACTTACATGTTTCGTTTATACATCTACATCTACATACATACTCCGCAATCCACCATACGGTGCGTGGCGGAGGGTACCTCGTACCACAACTAGCATCTTCTCTCCCTGTTCGACTCCCAAACAGAACGAGGGAAAAATGACTGCCTATATGCCTCTGTACGCGCCCTAATCTCGCTTATCTTTGTGGTCTTTCCGCGAAATATAAGTTGGCGGCAGTAAAATTGTACTGCAGTCAGCCTCAAATGCTGGTTCTCTAAATTTCCTCAGTAGCGATTCACGAAAAGAACGCCTCCTTTCCTCCAAAGACTCCCACCCGAGTTCCGGAAGCATTTCCGTAACACTTGCGTGATGATCAAACCTACCACTAACAAATCTAGCAGCCCGCCTCTGAATTGATTCTATGTCCTCCCTCAATCCGACCTGATAGGGATCCCAAACGCTCGAGCAGTACTCAAGAATAGGTCGTATTAGTGTTTTATAAGCGGTCTCCTTTACAGATGAACCACATCTTCCCAAAATTCTACCAATGAACCGAAGACGACTATCCGCCTTCCCCACAACTGCCATTACGTGCTTGTCCCACTTCATATCGCTCTGCAATGTTACGCTCAAATATTTAATCGACGTGACTGTGTCAAGCGCTACACTACTAATGGAGTATTCAAACATTACGGGATTCTTTTTCCTATTCATCTGCATTAATTTACATTTATCTATATTTACAGTTACCTGCCATTCTTTACACCAATCACAAATCCTGTCCAAGTCATCTTGTATCCTCCTATAGTCACTCAACGACGACACCTTCCCGTACACCACAGCATCATCAGCAAACAGCCGCACATTGCTATCCACCCTATCCAAAAGGTCATTTATGTAGATAGAAAACAACAGCGGACCGACCACACTTCCCTGGGGCACTCCAGATGATACCCTCCCCTCCGATGAACACTCACCATCGAGGACAACGTACTGGGTTCTATTACTTAAGAAGTCTTCGAGCCACTCACATACTTGGGAACCAATCCCATATGCTCGTACCTTAGTTAGGAGTGTGCAATGGGGCACCGAGTCAAACGCTTTCCGGAAGTCAAGGAATATGGCATCCGTCTGATGCCCTTCATCCATGGTTCGCAAGATATCATGTGAAAAAAGGGCGAGTTGCGTTTCGCAGGAGCGATGCTTTCTAAAGCCGTGCTGATGCATGGACAGCAACTTCTCTGTCTCAAGGAAATTCATTATATTCGAACTGAGAATATGTTCGAGAATCCTGCAACAAACCGATGTTAAGGATATTGGTCTGTAATTTTGAGGATCCGTCCTTCTACCCTTCTTATACACAGGAGTCACCTGCACTTTTTTCCAGTCGCTCGGGACTTTACGTTGGGCAAGAGATTCGCGATAAATGCAAGGTAAGTAAGGAGCCAATGCAGTAGAGTACTCTCTGTAAAACCGAACTGGAATACCATCAGGACCTGGTGATTTATTTATTTTCAACCCATTCAGCTGCTTCACAACCCCAGGGATGTCTATCACTATGTCCTCCATACGGGAATCTGTACGAGACTCAAACGGCGGTATGTTTGTACGATCCTCCTGAGTGAAAGATTTCTCAAATGCCAAATTTAAAATTTCAGCTTTCGTTTTGCTATCTTCCGTTGCCAGGCCAGACTGATCAGTGAGTGACTGGATGGAAGCCTTCGATCCGCTTACCGATTTTACGCAAGACATCTTGTCACAGCTACACGACTCCCACACTGTTGCAGACGATAAGTAAATATGTACCATTTGATGATGAATTGCTAGGCAGTTCGAAACCGGTAATAGGATAATAAAAATTGAAGAACGAAACAAAAGGCGATTGACTGCAGTAATTTCAAGAAACCTATATTCATCATGGTCGCAGTGATCCTCATCAATTATGGATAAAAGTTTCAGTACGCTGTTTGTCGCTTGGCGACGCGTGTTGATTTTTTTTGTGAATGACTGTTGGTGTAAAGGATTAAAAACTTCGAAGTTTTCCGTAAGAAACGCAATGGTTATTGAGAAAAAAGACCATGGATCGTGGAATATGGCCTACGGAAGCAGCTGTGAAGAGGCCCCAAATCGATAAATGGGCTAAAGAATACGGTCCAGAAATTTGAAGAAACAGTGAATTAGGTGGTGCAGCAGGGAGAGGGAGGCGACTCATTCCCATGGCAGTTGTTGCTGAAATAGCTGTACCTATAGCTGACCATGCAGCACAAGCTCCAAAATCTGCGTCCACTGATCGAGCTGTGTCATGGGAATTGTTTCTCACCTGATCAACAGTTCAAAAGATTTTGCGGCGCATTTTACAGTGGTATACCTGTAAGATTCATAATTTGCACCAAATGAAGTCCTAAGACACGCTGAAACGACATGATTTTGTCTTTCGTGTTTTGGCACGCATGGAAATGGTTGACATGTGGCCGGGGAAATTCTTTTTGCTCTGTGCAGTACCATGAATTCACAGAACTGTCACATGAGGGCTTCTACTCCTCCTCATGTTGATCGGTAACATCCCCTGCATTCAGCTTATGTAACTGAGTGGTTTCACAAGCTTCTTCATTCTCGGTCCGTTTTTCGTCGAGGAAATGACACCTCGCGGGCGTGTTAGGTGTATAGAGAAACCTGCAAGTTATTAGTACCTCCCTGTGCAACACGTGATTTCAACTTTGTATGAACACAAGTGTCCACATCACTACTTACTTGCATGATGAGGCGGTACCATATGTCACTTGTCGGGTGAAAGATTTGCTTCGAGAGGCCATCGTTAACGATTGAATCCTCTCTAGGCAATTTCGAGTCGTATGGCCTTCCAGATCCCCCGAACTAAATCCATGTGACTTCTGGTTGTGGGTATATGTGAAAGATCGTGTCTATCGGGGAGGTACTGCACTCTTCCTGATCTGAAGGACAGCATACAACTACATATCGTTCTGATCACACTGGATATTCTGCGAGCACCTGTCGATCATGCTGTGTTACGGATGCATAGTGTTGCTGAGTCAGGAAACCGTAATTGAAGCATGTTGTAATTTGTAAGCATATGCTAATAAACGTGCCAGAACCACCGTTATCATGTGTTCGATAGTTCCTCCCCTTTTCCTGCAACCACACCACATTCTGACTGCTTACAGCGCCATTTTGGCACCTGGTGGCAAAAATTGGAACTATATATTATTCCCCAGATAGCTCACAGCTTTTAACCCGCTTTTATTGTCTTGAATATCATCACCGCTTTCAGAACAACTTAGTGCAGCAACGTTGCAATGTTTTATCATAAAGGGAATTAAATTTACGTCTCTTGCAAACGAAATCATTCCTGTGAACCGGACATGTTTCGCCTACTCAAGTTACATATCTTCAATGGTCTATAATACATAAAAAGATCAATTAATAGTACAAATTTGGGTATGAGAGCTTGGGTGATTCTCTGATAGTTTTACTTAAATCTACGAGGTCGTGCTTGAAAGTAATGCTTCCGAATTTTTATGCGAAAACTCTTCAGGCTTTTTATATTAAATAAACGTTATTAACTTTGTAAATCGTTGTTCTTCATGTATACATGCTTGCAGCCCTCTGTCGCTGGAAGACTCCGAATTGTAGCGTGTAACATGGCGGTGTGTATCGTAACTGTGTCGATGCTCGTGAAACAGAGCGCTGTAATCGAATTATTCTTGGAGCGTTCTGAAAAGTAATACACTGTGTGGTCAAAAGTATCCGGACACCTGGCTGAAAATGACTTACAAGTTCGTGGCGCCCTCCATCGGTAATGCTGGAATTCAATATGGTGTTGGCCCACCCTTAGCCTTGATGGCAGCTTCCACTCTCGCAGGCATACATTCAATCATGCTGGAACATTTCTTGGGGAATGGCACCCTATTCTTCACAAAGTGCTGCACTGAGGAGAGGTATCGATGTCGGTTGGTGAGGCCTGGCACGAAGTCGGCGTTCCAAAACATTCCAAAGGTGTTCTATACGCAGGGCTTCCCAACGTGTGGACCGCGGACCCCTTAGGGGTCCGCCGGCTCTTTCTAGGGCTTCCGCGGCCACCTTCCACCAAATCGTGTAAAATAATGAGTAAAATTATTGAATAAAAATGTGAAAATCAAAGTCATCACTATTTTTTTGTGTGTGAAAAACATGTGTACTTTTACTTCATGTCGTATTTCAAGCAGCCTTTGCGGTTCCTAAGTGAGAACGCATACACAGTTTAGTGCCGGAGAATGCGGCTGCTCTGATGGACTGTTTTGCAAGAATCGGGGGTCGGTTGTGCGCCGGCTCACGGCGCTAGATGCGCTGAAACCTATTACGCATGCGCGGAGCGAGCTTTGTCGACCATTCACAGCGCTCGCTGGCACGTATGCGGCCCCAGGCATCATTAAATGTTAAACTTGCTTTGTCAGTGCACTACCTATTTCATAAGTCAATTTTTGACCAGTTTATTACTTCTAACATGGATCGGTAGTTGAAGTCAGGATCATTGAAGAAGGCTGCAGTTCCTCCATCGCCTTCCCAACAAGGGAAGTTCCAGTTGAAATGAATGAGGAGGGAGGACGACCAAAGGAAGAACAATCACAAGAAGCTCCACAGCTGGGTTTATTATGTGAAAACGCTGCAAGTGCTCCATTTGTTGCAATATCCTGTGGAAGTGGAATAACCAAGAAGCGTTAAGTACAACGAAAGCTATTTAGAAATGGGCTTTATGTCCTTCTGAACAGTTCAATGGTTGCAGTTAAATTGCGCCGTCATTTTGAAGGTACTCACCCGGGTTTCCGGGCTAAAGACATCGATTTTTTTCAAAAGGAAGACTGTTGAACTAGCTGCTTCTCAGCATTGCATGAAAAGTCATGCAAAAACAATTAATGAAAATTCATTAAAAGCTTCTTTCTTGGTGAGTTATCGAGTGGCAAAAACAGGCAAAGTTCATACCATTGCAGAAAATCTCATAAACCCGTGTGTTAATGATATTGTTTCTTGCATGCTAGACGAAAAGGCAGTAAAACTTGTATCTTCGGAGCCATTATCAAATAATACTGTCAAGAGACGCATCGTTGACATGTCAATTGATGTGAAAGACACTCTTGTTTCTCGCATCCAACACAATTCATTTTCTCTGCAGACAGATGAATCCAATGATGTTGCAGGATTAGCGATTTTATTGGCTTTTGTCCGTTATGAATATTCTGGATGTTTTGAGGAGGACCTCTTATTGTGCAGACCACTACCTACCAACACAACAGGTGCTGAAATATTCCATCTATTGGATGATTTTGTAAGGACTAACGAAGTTTCATGATCTAATTGCATAGATGTGTGCACAGATGGTGCAAAAGCTATGACAGGTCCTACAGTCGGAGCAATAACTAAAATAAAAGAAAACGCCAAGAATTGCAGCAGTAGTCATTGTGCTCTCCACAGATACGCTTTAGCTACGAAACAAATACCTCTTTCGTTCAAGAAAGTTTTAGATGAATCCATTCAAATCGTTAACTACATAAAATCAAGGCCGTTGAAATCAAGACTTTTCACAATACTGTGTGAAGATATGGGAAGCCTTCATCGTTCCCTGCTTCTCCACACAGAAGTGAGGTGGCTCTCACGTGGGAATGCACTCTCTCGGTTGTACAAATTAAGATTGGAAGTCTTAGCTTTCCTTTTGGAGCATAACGCCAAATTAGCAGACCTTATTAATGACGAAAATTGGCAGTGTATAGTTGCCTATTTGTCAGATATTTTCTCCAAAATGAACGAAATGAATAATTCACTCCAAGGGCAAAGTGAAACAAAGGTCACCGCTATCGACAAAGTTCGAGCATTCAAGAGGAAAATCAATTTTTGGGCAGAGAGTGTCGAGGAGGGGGAGGTCGAGTGTTTTCCTCTTCTCAAGGAGTTTTTGAAAAACAAAACATTGGCGCTTGGGAAGAATTTGTTTCATCAAATCCTGGAACATCTCCGAAGGTTGATGTCATTGTTGGAGCATTATTTCCCAACAGCTGAAGATGAGAAGCTGCAGAAATACGAATGGGTGGTCAACCCATTCACTGTATCAAAAAGCCGAACATTCTATCATCAGATGAATATTGTTGATAGAAATTGCCACAGACCCTATCTTGAAATCAAGTTTTGACATTAATGGTTACTCACATTTTTGGATCCGTTTGGCTAACGAGAAATATTACTCCCGTGTTGAAGAGGCAAAACGTGTACTTCTTCCGTTTGCCACAACATACATGCAAGAATCTGGATTCTGCCCACAAAACTAAGTACCGAAGCTGTCTAGATGCGGAACCAGACATCCGTCTCCATTTGTCATGAATTGAACCCAACTTTTCAAAATTGTGTCAGCAGAAGCACCCTCAACCATCACATTAGGATTCCATTATTATTCCTACAGACTCATCTATAGTAAAGAAGAAAGCATTTTTCTTCGTAGATGCTCAGTGAACGTACCTGAACTCTGTAGGAATTTTGTTTCTGTCTTCTATCATTTACAAAATAATTATTAATTGGATTCTGTTGGCATTGATATTTTTGTTACGAAAATGAAAATGATCTCTAAAGCTAATTTCTTTCCTTTATAATATATTCCGTCCTCTCAGTTAAAAATATGGCCTGCCTATACTTCAGTTACAATTACTTGCTATTACTCCAACACTATATTGTGGCAACTGGCTGCGAGCGTAAACAAATGAGGACTTTTCACGTGCAACCTTGTAAAAAGTAAACCTCCTCTGCCAGAATTGTTTCCTTTAAGAAAAAAAGTCTTACGTTCTGTGCAGTGCTTTGTCTTCTTATATAGAAATAAGAGAGTCTGTTTGTTTGTTTTCCTAATTTGTTTACAGTCGAGGCTGACTGCCACGATATAGTGTCCAAGTATTAGTTGGAGTTGACAGCTATTGTTAAACTGTTGCCACGCCGCCTGCCAGTTGCCAGCTACCAACTGACAGTACAGTGTTGCAATGCCGCCTGCTAGCTGCCGGCTATGGACTGACAGATGCCGTTCGGTAGATACGCAAAGGCGGAAAAATAACTTAGACTTTCCGCGCTGTTTATATGGGCACGAAAATCGATTGTGGAACTGGAAAACGGCTTTATAAAAGCAGATTTCCAGAATCGATTTTGAACTGTTTACCTGACCAACTAAAAGCGGAACTGGGACATCGGCTTACGAAATCCAGGTTTGGAAACGCATGTAAACTGGGTGAATGTATTCCCACACATTGCACAACAGATGTCACAACAGTCCTTTATAGGCAATTCCTTGGCCTCTTTTCTTTCGTGATGTGTTTGTATCCCGAATCATGGGTCTGCCTCTTTTCTTCACAGCCGCGCGGAATGACAGCGCTGTCTCAGGCGCCAGGTCGTCATGGACTGCGCGGCCGCTCCCGCCGGAGGTCATTTTAATCAGGCTATAGTGTGTTGAACAAAGGGAGTAAATCCACTAGTAAGTGTCTGTATACAGAGGGAATTCAAATTGGATCGTTAATTTCAAGTTGTTTTCTTTCATCTCTAAACCAAAGACTATTGATACTTCAGGGTGGAGGGTCATTCGGAACAAGGCACTAAGAAGATTTCAGTTACCATGGATTTTCGACTGAAGAAGGGGTCCGCCAGCTGAAGAGGTTGGGAAGCCCTGTTCTGTAGGATTCCGGTCAGGTATCTGTGCAGGACAGTCCATTACAGGAATGTTATTGTCGTGTAACCACTCCGCCACAGGCCGTGCATTATGAACAGGTGATCGATCGCGTTGAAAGATGCAATCGCTATCCCCGAATTGCTCTTCAACAGTGGGAAGCAAGAAGGTGCTTAAAACATCAATGTAGGCCTGTGCTGTGATAGTGCCACGCAAAACGACAAGGGGTGCAAGCCCCCTCCATGAAAAACACGACCACACCATAACACCACCGCCTCCAAATTTTACTGTTGGCATTACACACGCTGGCAGATGACGTTCACGGGGCATTCGGTATACAAACACTCTGTCATCGGATACCCACATTGTGTACTGTGTTTTGTCATTCCACACAACGTTTTGCCACTGTTCACTCATCCATAGTTTACACTCCTTACACCAAGCGGGTCGTCGTTAGGCATTTACTGGCTTGATGTGTGGCTTGCGAGCAGCCGCTCGACCATGAAATCCAAGTTTTCTCACCTCCCGCCTAACTGTCATAGTACTTGCAGTGGATCCTGATGCAGTTTGGAATTCCTTTGTGGTGGTCTGTATAGATGTCTGCCTACCACACATTACGACCCTTTTCAAATGTCGGCGGGCTCTGTCAGTCAACAGACGAGGTCGGCCTGAACGCTTTTGTGCTGTACGTGTCCCTTCATGTTTCCACTTCACTATCAGACTGGAAACAATGGTCCTAGGGATGTTTAGGAATGTGGAAATCTCGCGTAGAGACGTATGACGCAAGTGACACCCGATCACCTGACCACGTTCGAAGTCCTTGAGTTCCACGGAGCGCCCCATTCTACTCTCTTACGATGTCTAATGACTACTAGGGTCCCTGATATGGAGTACCTGGCGGACTTTTTCTCAGCAGTCATCCTGGCGACAAACACACTTCTCCCAACAAGAGACCAGTAGAATGACGAAGCGGCTCTTAGCACATCTGTTGGCGTTCACAGCTCGTACAATACCCAGTAATTTTCTGCTCAGAGATTTTTAATGTGAACACGGAAAATGACTTATCCCCACCTGTCCGTGAAATTACATACGTTACTTTTCTCAAAGAAGTTGGCAACCCTAACCATGGTAAATGTGTCATCTGAAAGGCTGAAAAAGTAAGTGGGTAACTGAAACCCAGAGACTGAGTGAAAAAAATTTATATGACATACGTAAACGTCAGAAACTTTTGCCCACCGGTTGTCTCACATTAAGTGCAACCATTCCAACCCGGAGAGTGAATGAAAAACGCTTATATAGTTGACGTGGCCGCAGAGGCTACTCTTCTCCAGTCGTTTAGTTCGACTGAGAAAAAAAAAAAATAAAAGCAGACTGAAAGGAAAAACAACCGACTGTCCAGTCGGTTGTTAAAATCAGTCGTTTTTTCCATCACTAATGGTACAGTCAGTAACCTGTTAGATACATTAATTAGGACGTGGTAGTAGTGATAGTCCAGGCTGATGGACCTCACTGCTTCGCGGTTGACTGAGACTGAGAAAACTGCTGGTGCAGCCCGATCGTCCGTCTTACAACCTACAGATCGCACACTACACATGGTCTCGTCGCCTTTATTCTCCCTCTTTGCATTCCCAGGAAATGTGACGTCTTGGTGGGGATTCATTGTCAGCCAGAATCGATTGCTCACACTCGTGGCTGTCGTCGGCTGGTACAGGACTGAACGGTTCTACCAGGGCGCACACAGAGAAAAGCTACCCGATCATATACGCATTCTGAAGCCAAAATACTTACGACAGCACCGTCGTAACGAATCGTCGATGTCAACATCTCAGGAGACAGAGCGCTAGCCCAACTGGAGAGCGTTATACAAAAGATACGCTCCTTTCACAGTATTATACTCGCATTCGATTAAAGAAACATCCAAAAACTAGAGGAAACCTACATCGCGACAGCCGGACGCGGACTTAATCCCCAGTGCTCCCGAATACGAGGTCATTATCTTAAACTCTGCTCCGCCTTAGTCACTAGGGAACCGTGCCTACTCGTCACCGCCGATTTGCTCCAAATTAATGGTACGTGCTGGACTTGCAAGTCAGTTGTTGAGATCCCTCTGTGAACTACAGAGATATATCACTGTGTTTCGATCATTCTGAAATTTCCCGTAAGAGACACAAAGGAACATGTCACGGTCTAGCTTGAGTGTTGGGCTAGAATCGCATCAACGAGGGTCGTTCAGTAAGTAACGCACACATTTTTCTTCTCGGCCAGTTTCGGATGAAAAAATTCAGAATTTGCTGTGGGTCATCGTGCAGTATTCCCGCTTCAACTCTGATAGTGTCAGGGGTTTCCGATAGGTGGCGGCGTTATACGTGGCCTTCAAGGTGGCGTTTGTAACGCAGGTGCGTTCCAAGCAGAGAGCTGTTATTGAGTTTCTTTTGGCGGTAGACCTGAGCATCTCAGACATTCATGTTCATTGCAGAATGTCTACGGACACCTGGCAGTGAACAAAAGCACGGTGAGTTTTTATGGGAGGCGTCCGTCATTATCGCAAAGAGGTCGTACGAACATGTTCGATCTACCCTGTGCCGGCCGGCCGCATGCAGCTGTGACTCTTGCAATTTAGGAACGTGCCGACACACTGGCTCGAAGTAATCGACGGACCACAATCAAACACCATACTGCACTACTTCTCCTTCTCCTTGACAACGCAAGGCCTCACACAAGTCTGTGCACCCGAGAGGAGCTCACAAAACTTTATTGGAATGTTCTTCCTCAGCCACCCTACAGCCCGTATCCCGCACCTTCCGACATCCAGCTGTTTGGACCAATGAAGATTGCACTCCGCGAGAAAGAATACGTTCATGATGGGGAGGTTATTGATGCAGCAAGACGTTGGCTCCGTCGTCGATCACTACAGTGGTACCATGCGGACGTAGAGGCCCTCCCAGTAAGGTGGCGTGAGGCCGTCGCACTGAATGGAGATTATGTTGAAAAATAGAGTCTTGTAGCCAAAAGACTGGGGAACAGTAAGGTGTATTGGAATCCTGAATTAAATCTACCCGCTTTAAGAAAAAAAATGTATTTCTTTACGTATTTAACGCCACTCGTAATTCTGGGTCCACAGTGCAACTCTTACTTTTTAGTGTGTAACTAGACAGACTATCACTAAGCATTTTCTCGACATGGTCGCTCTGAGTAAATTGACTGCTTACGACGCCGGCAGAGCTCCTAGGAATTATTATCAGTGTGTTCCACTCGTCAATTTTTCTCTAGCACAGAAAGAGTCTACCGCACATAGTTTCCTATTTATACCATTATGTACGCAGGCCCTTCGCACGGCTTAGGAATCTGTAAAGGAAATTTACGAATACCTTGTGTAGTCTTCAGGTTGTAGACATTGGTTTGGAGCCCTCTTTTTCGACAGATATTGGTGTCGTTTGGGGGCCGTTTGGGGTTGAGTACTGTGAATGGCATCAGATGGACAGTAAAACCCAAATCCTTGAGCACTACTGAAATAATCCTTTGATGCTAGCTACTCTCAGTTTAATGACAGTAATTTTTCCCAGGTTGTGAGAGGATTAAACGAACTTCATCATGTTAGCAGTTACAGAATTGCTGTTTCACTTACAGTAGGTCAAGTCAGAAGTGGTTAACCAGAATGAAGAGTCTTGTAGTCTATTCCCGTGGCAGTCTGGTTTCCTGAATTATTGGTAAGTTTCTGTGGTCAGCTGATCCTGGAGGACCTTCAACACTCCGGCCGTTCCATAACTCTTCAACTAATTTATGACTCCGCTGTTCACAGGCCTTCCGTCGAGCCCATTTTTGGGTCTCTCCACTGTCGTAACAGTTTGCAGTGCTCTTCTTGTAACGCCAGTCAGACAGCGCTTATTCGCATACTTCAGTATAAAACAAAGATCGCCAACTCAATATCACCGTCCAGCACAGTGTTCCTTCCTTGTCTGCCGGTCGAATTTGAATAAAAGTACACTAACTAACTCTAATGCCGAAGGCAACTGCCAAATAAAACAAAATTTCATGACGGTCACGCCTCTTGTTTCGATGCTCTGAACCTGATTCGTACCAAGTACGAATATTTTATACACACTCAGACTAATCTGTACATCACCACCTGCTCTCTTCCGCTGTCGAATCTGAGACATACTACTGCCCTGTCTCCGTGCTCGAAGCAGATTGGCGTTCCGAACGTTTATGTAGTCTCTGGGAGGCCTTTGACAGCTTTAGCAGTAGGTCTAATCTTAGAGATAGTTAACGTCTCTAAAAGAGTTGCCGGCCGATGTGACCGAGCGGTTCTAGGCGCTTCAGTCTGGAACCGCGCCACCGCTACAGTCGCAAGTTTGAATCCTGCCACGGGCATGGATGTGTGTGATGTCCTTAGGTTAGTTAGGTTTAAGTAGTTCTAAGTTCTAGGGGACCGATGGCCTCAGATGTTAAGTCCCATAGTGCTTAGAGCCATTTGAACCTAAAAGAGCTAACAACATATAAATGGAATGGAAAGTGTGATACTCCTTAAATTAAATCTACACTGCCAGTTATACTCTGCAAAGCGCCCTAAGCAAATGCAAGAGGTGTGTGTATTATGTATCGAACCAGGGACCTAGAGACGACGGAGAGGCTTCGTCCAGATGTATCCCTCGGCAGTTCACAATTCCACAATAAACCACAGCAGTCCATCCACTCCACCGCCGCCTCACACCGAACTCAGGGTTATTGTGCAGTTCGCCCCCAGGGGGGGGGGGGGGAGGGGGGGGGTAGAGTAATTACGGTGTACACATATGTACACATACGTGGAGACAGTGTTTGCGCAGCAATCGCCGACATAGTGTAACTGAGGCGGAATAAGGGGAACTAGCCCGCATTCGCCGAGGCATTTGGAAAACAGCTTTATAAACCATCCACGGGCTGACCGCCACACCGGACCTCGACACTAATCCGCCGGGCGGATTCGTGCCAGGGACCAGCACGCCTTGCCGCTCGGGAAGTAGCGCGTTAGACCTTGCGGCTAGTCGGGTGGGCTAAATGCAAGAGGTACTTCTTGTTGTACTAAGGTTTATCCAGTTTGCCAGATGGAGCATGGGAAGAATGGTTGCTTCTGCCTCGGCACGAACTATTATTCTAATTTTATCTTAACTGTCTTTATTGGGGCAGTGTGTAGGAAACTGAAGAATATTTGCGGATTGAGCCCTGTACAAGATTCTTAGAATTGTCTAAGTGAGGTTTCATCAGATATTCGATGTTTTTCACGGTAAAACGAGGATAATGGAATGTAGTCGAATTAAGTCGGGTGATGCTGAGGGAATTAGATTAGGAAATGAGACACTTAATGTGGTAAAGGAGTTTTGCTATTTGGAGAGCAAAATAACTGATGATGGTCGAAGTAGAGAGGATATAAGATGTAGACTGGCAATGGCAAAGAAAGCGTTTCTGAAGAAGAGAAATTTGTTAACATCGAGTATAGATTTAAGTGTCAGGAAGTCATTTCTGAAAGTATTTGTATGGAGTGTGGAAGTGAAACATGGACGATAAATAGTTTGGACAAGAAGAGAATAGAAGCTTTCGAAATGTGGTGCTACAGAAGAATGCTGAAGATTAGATGGGTAGATCACATAACAAATGAGGAAGTACTGAATAGGATTGGGGAGAAGAGACGTTTGTGGCACAACTTGACCAGAAGAAGGGATCGGTTGGTAGGACATGTTCTGAGGCATCAAGGGAGCACCAATTTAGTACTGGAGCGCAGTGTGGAGGGTAAAAATCGTAGAGGGAGACCAAGAGATGAATACACTAAGCAGATTCAGAAGGATGTAGGTTGCAGTAGGTACTGGGAGATGAAGAAGCTTGCACAGGATAGAGCAGCATGGAGAGCTGCATCAAACCAGTCTCAGGACTGCAGACCACCACAACATCTGCCAGATGAGGTTTCTCATTGTCCTACAATGCCAACAGTTCTGTGACTGCGTTATCCTTATGTGTATATGTTCAATATACCTATTATTTCTACGTCATACTGATCCCTCAGACATGAACAGTACTCCAATTTGATCTGTACAAGTGTTCTGCGAACAAAGAGATTAGTAGAAAAACAGCAGCTCTTCAGTATCCTTCTTATGAATCGAAGCCATCAGTTCACTATACCCATACTGCAGTGCCGCTACCTAGTCTTAGGTGAAATTTGTTAGAAGCTGCCGTGAAGCGTAGCGTTAGCTACCGCTGGCCAGTAAGTGCAGTGTAGCGACACGTAGAATATGGCAACATGTGCACAAGAGGACTGCAAGACGACCAACCGCGTTGTGTGAGACCTGTGCCGCACAGTGGTAATAGCTGGAATGGACAGGACGGCATCACCACACCACGGCTAGAACTGTGTTATGATCTACGTGACCAGGAGCCGGGCAATAGTGCAATAAATGCGCCCTGCAGCAGTTTAAATAAAAGTGAATTTTGGGACAGAGGCATTTGGTGACCAGCAGTAGTACCACAGCGCCATGTTACAGTATATGACGAGACGACTGAGTGCTTCCAGCTGCAGCCATGGGTCCAAGACCGGGCCTGGGCAGCAGCGTTCACATTAAGTCCACCATTGGGGGGGGGGGGGGGGGGCGGGGGATTTGATACTGCACAGCAAAAGACCTGCCGTCTACACCAGCCGCCGCGAGACTCCTGCCTGGACACTGCGGGTCGTGCCCCGTGCAGGGCAGTCATCCCTAGTCGCGAGCCTCATCTGAGTCGCCTGGGCTCGGGCTTTCGACGTCAGAGAGTTGACGCAGCAGGAAGATGGAACGCAATGTTGACGTCAGAGCCTTGTCCTACTGACTCGCTTCCCAGGTCTGATCTCAGCATCGCTGGGAGCCAACGCAAGTACCGTCCGTCTGGGGCAAGGACCAGCCATCCACTCACCGTCGCTGGCCTGCAATGTCGGAGTGGTGTCTGCCTCTCATTGACGGCGGGAAAATGTCGGAATTAAAAGTAAGAAAGTCTCTTCTCAACCGCTGACCTGTCACTGGCCTCTAAGTTAGCCGACTCTTACATTACATTTCCCCGTGAAGCATTTGAATTTCACAGTAATAATGGACTTTTTGGGATGAAGTTCGCATCCACATACCAGCAGAGCTCAGTATATGTCACATCAGACAAACTAAACGTGAGTTAGCTACTACTTTTCAGTCCTCAAGTATACCTTTTGGGCGACCTCTTTTAACGATTATACAAGATACAGTCACACTGTGTAAGGTAGTCCATGGGTGTTGAACAACACTTACATAACAGAACCGAGCGACGTGGAGCAGTTGTTAACACACTGACCTCGCGTTCGGGAGAACGACGGTTCAATTCCGCGTCTGGCCATCCTGACTGATTTCCCTAAATCGCTTCAGGCAAATGCCGGGATGGTTCCTTTGAAAGGACACGGCGACTTCCTTCCCCCTCCTTCCCTCATCCGATGTGACCGATGGCCTCGCTGTTTGGTACCTGCTAAACAGAATTTTAAAATCGATTAGTATGTTATGGGAGAGTGGGAGAAGCTCTGAAACTATGTTAGCAACATGGCGGCCATTTTGGAAGTCGCCATCTTGGATGGAACTCCTAATTTTCAAATTACTATCTCATACTACTTGACAAACTTCTGTTTACCCACAAGTTCTTCTTTTAGGAGACTGTTTCCACACCCATGGACCACCCTGTACATTAAACCCAGGCTGAAACAACGAACTTATCGTGACACTGGTTGCCCACAGACGGAAACTTTTTGATCGTCCGTAATATACACTTTTGCCAACGGACTTGCCGCAACTGTAACACCTCCCATCACATCACCGACGATGATGAAACGGCTGTCGGTTGGTAATATTGGGCCTTACGAGGCCTGTTCGGTTGGGGTAATATACACTTTTTCTATAGCTTTGGAAAGAGCCTTAGAAGAAGCCTTCAACAACGTAAAACGTGTGGAACTTGATCAAAGAGTAACAAGACAACAGCGCCGCAAACCACTGTCCGTTTTCAGGAGAAGAGGGCCCATAAATGTTTGCCCAACAAACAGAACGTATTTCAACTATGAGTAGGGTGTTTACCTGCACAACTGAAGCCTGTCAGTTTGTGCCCTGCTGTTGTAGCGATCAGACAACTTGTTCGCGAAGCTGTTCACACTTCCATAACATATACGATAGTCGAAGTGGTTCGTTTATAGCGAATGTCGCCAAACTCGCAGAGGGGCGGTGCAGTTTATGCTGAAAGGTATCCCGATCTTACTATGCCCTCAAGACATTATTTAAAAAAGTCATGAAACTGGTAGTATGAAGAATAAAATACACAGAAGAAGAAAAGCGACCGATGAGAGAAATGCAACTAACACTTTAGTACGAGTAACACACAATCCGCATGCCACTACTAAGCAGCATGCATTATTGATGGGATTCTAAGTAGACAAAAGTTTCTAAAGTTCCTAACAAATTTGTGGCCTTAGTCATTGAAAGACATCCCACCCGACATAAGGCAGTCTGTGTAGCACCAACATGACTGATGTGCCGCCCATTGAGTATTATCTCATCTTCTGCATCCAACTTCCTCCTTCCGTTTTGACGACTTTTTTAATCAATGATGGTCGATATTCGTCAGCAGATATTCAATGACGAGCATTGCAGTAAGCGGCAGATGACAAAGCACAAATGGGAAGGCTGTAATCAGCACAATATTCAACAAATAATGCTATTTAACTTGGCTCTTCAATGTAGTCTACTCTAAGTTTCTTTCATCTGATTGCTCAGTGTCCATTTGAGTAAGCCCCTGTTTAGCAAGGAAGAAATCTGTAGTTTTCTCTTGTTATGTTATGTTGTGTAATAAAACATTGTGGAACGTTTTTCGTCTTCAATAATTACTGCTTCTGTTAGAAAGTGCCGGCCGATGTGGCCGAGCGGTTCTAGGCGCTACAGTCTGGAACTGCGTGACCGCTACGGTCGCAGGTTCGAATCCTGCCTCGGGCATGGATGTGTGTGATGTCCTTTGGTTAGTTAGGTTTAAGTAGTTCTAAGTTCTAGGGGACTGATGACCTTAGAAGTTGAGTCCCATAGTGCTCAGAGCCATTTTGTTAGCAAGTCTCAACACATTGCACCAAAACACATAATGAAACGGGACTGATAATTTAGAACATTAGTTCTCTAACACAACATATCAATTCATAAATGCCTAAAAGGAAGAGAAAGATGCGAATCTCGCAGTAGAAAGATGTTAATGTTTAAATAGCGATTTTTTATGTTCACTGAAATTCATATATAATTAATAATTTACTGTACAAATGTTTTCAAATTCTCATCCAAAATATTAAATAAATAACAATGATAATAGTGTTTGTCACAACTCCCCAGTATTCTCTTCTTTGGTTTCAAATAACTCCTCATTACACGTTTTTATAATTGTTCTTGCTGAGTACCCAGCATTGCCCAGGTCTGTACTTATTCCAGTATTCTATTACTCCATCTTCCGCTTCCTCCCTTCTCCGTCCATCTCCTCCTGCTCCCCCCACTGTCAACCTGCCCCACTCCCTCTCTCTGCCCATCTCCTCCTCCCCCTCCTCTCGTTCCATATGCTTCTTCCCACTCTGTCCATCTCCTCCTGCTCTCCCCACTGTCCACCTGCGCCACTCCCTCTCTCTGCCCATTTCCTCCTCCCCCTCCTCTCGTTCCATATGCTTCTTCCCACTCTGTCCATCTCCTCCTGCTCCCCCCACTGTCCACCTGCCCCAACCCTATCTCTGCCCATCTCCTCCTCCCCCTCCTCTCGTTCCATATACTTCTTCCCACTCTGTCCATCTCCTCCTGCTCCCCCCACTGTCCACCTGCCCCACTCCCTCTCTCTGCCCATCTCATCCTCCACCTCATCTCGTTCCATATGCTTCTTCCCACTCTGTTCATCTCCTCCTGCTCCCCCCACTGTCTACCTGCCCCACTCCCTCTCTCTGCCCATCTCCTCCTCCCCCTCCCCTCTTTCCATATGCTTCTTCCCACTCTGTCCATCTCCTCCTGCTCCCCCCGTTGTCCACCCGCCCCACTCCCTATCTCTGCCCATCTCCTCCTCCCCCTCCTCGCGTTCCATATGCTTCTTCCCACTCTGTCCATCTCCTCCCACTGTCCACCTGCCCCACTCCCTCTCTCTGCCCATCTCCTCCTCCCCCTCCTCTCGTTCCATATGCTTCTTCCCACTCTGTCCATCTTCTCCTGCTCCCCCACTGCCCACCTGCCCCACTCCCACTCTCTGCCCATCTCCTCCTCCCCCTCCTCTCGTTCCATATACTTCTTCCCACTCTGTCCATCTCCTCTTGCTACCCCCACTGTCCACCTGCCCCATTCCCTCTCTCTGCCCATCTTCTCCTCCCCCTTCCCCCTGCTCTTGTTCCATGTGCTTCTTCCCACTCTGTCCATCTCCTCCTGCTCCCCCCCACTGTCCACGTGCCCCATTCCCTTTCTCTGCCCATCTCCTCCTCCCCGTCCTCTCATTCCATATGTTTCTTCCCACTCTGTCCATCTCCTCCATCTCCCCCCACTGTCCACCTGCACCACTCCCTCTCTCTGCCCTTCTCCTCCTCCCCCTCCTCTCGTTCCATATACTTCTTCCCACTCTGTCCATCTCCTCCTGCTCCCCCCACTGTCCATCTGCCCCACTCCCTCTCTCTGCCCTTCTCCTCCTCCCCCTCCTCTCGTTCCATATGCTTCTTCCCACTCTGTCCATCTCCTCCTGCTCCCCCCACTGTCCACCTGCCCCACTCCCTCTCTCTGCCCATCTCATCCTCCACCTCATCTCGTTCCATATGCTTCTTCCCACTCTGTTCATCTCCTCCTGCTCCCCCCACTGTCTACCTGCCCCACTCCCTCTCTCTGCCCATCTCCTCCTCCCCCTCCCCTCTTTCCATATGCTTCTTCCCACTCTGTCCATCTCCTCCTGCTCCCCCCGTTGTCCACCCGCCCCACTCCCTATCTCTGCCCATCTCCTCCTCCCCCTCCTCGCGTTCCATATGCTTCTTCCCACTCTGTCCATCTCCTCCCACTGTCCACCTGCCCCACTCCCTCTCTCTGCCCATCTCCTCCTCCCCCTCCTCTCGTTCCATATGCTTCTTCCCACTCTGTCCATCTTCTCCTGCTCCCCCACTGTCCACCTGCCCCACTCCCACTCTCTGCCCATCTCCTCCTCCCCCTCCTCTCGTTCCATATACTTCTTCCCACTCTGTCCATCTCCTCTTGCTACCCCCACTGTCCACCTGCCCCACTCCCTCTCTCTGCCCATCTTCTCCTCCCCCTTCCCCCTGCTCTTGTTCCATGTGCTTCTTCCCACTCTGTCCATCTCCTCCTGCTCCCCCCCACTGTCCACCTGCCCCATTCCCTTTCTCTGCCCATCTCCTCCTCCCCGTCCTCTCATTCCATATGTTTCTTCCCACTCTGTCCATCTCCTCCATCTCCCCCCACTGTCCACCTGCACCACTCCCTCTCTCTGCCCTTCTCCTCCTCCCCCTCCTCTCGTTCCATATACTTCTTCCCACTCTGTCCATCTCCTCCTGCTCCCCCCACTGTCCATCTGCCCCACTCCCTCTCTCTGCCCTTCTCCTCCTCCCCCTCCTCTCGTTCCATATGCTTCTTCCCACTCTGTCCATCTCCTCCTGCTCCCCCCACTGTCCACCTACCCAACTCCCTCTCTCTGCCCATCTCCTCCTCCCCCTCCTCTCGTTCCATATACTTCTTCCCACTCTGTCCATCTCCTCCTGCTCCCCCCACTGTCCACCTGCCCCACTCCCTCTCTCTGCCCATCTCCTCCTCCCCCTCCTCTCGTTCCATATGCTTCTTCCCACTCTGTCTGTGGTGTCACCGCCAGACACCGCACTTGCTAGGTGGTGGCCTTTACATAGGCCGCAGTCCATTAGTATACGTCGGACCCGCCTGTCGCCAGTATCAGTGATTACAGACCGAGCGCCGCCACACGGCAGGTCTAGAGAGACTTCCTAGCACTCGCTCCAGTGGTACAACCGACTTTGCTAGCGATGGTTCACTGACAAATTACGCTCTCATTTGCCGAGACGATAGTTAGCATAGCCTTCAGCTACGTCTTTTGTTACGACCTAGCAAGGCGCCATTACCAGTTACTATTGATGCTGTAAAACATGTACCGTCAAGAGCGATGTTCACCATTTATGGATTAAAGTTAAGTATTCCACAGCTACGTCCTTTTTTGCTAGTCTAATTTCCTTGACCTGTTCAAGACCTCACCCCAGCCTGCGTGAGCTAAAACACGTGCCTTTCGGCTTCCTCTCATACCGGGTTGGCTCTCTTACCAAACCACAGCATTTGGCGACGAGGCCACACCGCATTCGTAACTATACTGCCCTGATTTACTTGTGTAATGGCTTCGCCACCATCTCCAGATGTACTGTCCCAATTTTATCACTTACAGAATCAGCAGACGCAGGCCTTACTGGATGCCCTTGGACAGCTTGTCCAGGGTCAACGTGCAATGCAAAACGATGCGACAGCTGCCGCTCCACCGCTAACACAGCCACAACACGCAGTTGCACCAACTTTTCGTCCTTTTGATGCTGCACTGGAAGGCTGGACGGAGTGGCCACGCCAATTTGGATTCCATCTCACCGCCTACAGAATTCAAGGTATCGAGCGGCAGCCTTTTTTATTATCTTCCATCGGGGTCGCCACGTACTGTGTGATAGTCAAATTATTTCCCCAACGCGACGTAGCAACTCTGTCCTACTATGAAATTTTGTCTGCATTAGATGCATATTTCAAAGAATCTGTCAATGTAGTTTCCAAACGGTATACCTTCTTTCCTACAAAACGTACGGCAGGTCAGACTAATCAGGAGTGGGTTGTAACCTTGCAAGGCCTTACTAGGGATTGTGCTCTTGAGCGTCAATGTGGACTCCCTTATTCAGAAACTATGGTGCATGTAGCCATTGCACAGAACGTTTCTGATGTTCGTATACAGGAACAGATTTTGAAACTAGTCAATCCCTCCCTTCAACAAGTGATGGACATATTGAATCGGCAGGACACACTTGACTTTGCTCAGGAATCATTTGAAACTTCGCCAGCCGTGTGTCAGATTAACCGGCCCACCGGGCGAGCTGCACAGAACAGTAAACAGTCCTTGCGCCCGGCCGCGCCAAACCTGCCAGGCTCTCAGCCACATGTACCGCGCCGGCAAGCAGATGCAGTGCTAAAATCATGCCCGCGGTGTGCTACTAGACATTCGCGTGAGAACTGCCAGTCACGCCAAGCTATTTGCTTTTTCTGTAATAAAAAAGGACATGTTCAAAGTGTTTGCCAGAAAAAGCTCAGATCGGAAGCTCAAAATCATTCCAGGCCATTTGCTTCGCGCCGGAATTGGAATCGAACCAAGGATACTCTGGCCCATGACACTTCGCCCATAGAAATTCATATACGTAGTTCATGCCACTCCGCCCAGTGCCACTCTCTCTAACAGTGACTGTGTTCGTCCCACAAATAGTGTGCATCGACATTGCCGGAACTCTAGTCAAGTCGCCAGTGATTTTGTACCAGTGTCAGTTCACGTTGCACGAGACAATCGCTCTTGTCGTCAGCAGGACAATAAACTTTTTGTGGACTCGGACATTAACGGCAAAGTGATACCCTTCCAGCTCGATACTGGAGCTGCAGTTCCACTGATCAATCAAGACACATACAAACAGCTGGGCACACCTCCGTTCCGTGCCGCAAATGTTAAGCTTCCTAGCTATTCCGGTCAGCATATCCCTGTGTTAGGACAGTCCAGCCTTCTTGCAACATACAAGGGACAAACACAACTTGTGTCATTTTACATCCTTCGTTCTTCTTCTGCAGTGAACTTGTTTGGTTTCGATTTATTTCAGTTGTTTTACTTGTCTATAGTAAATCAGGTCCTATCAGTGAACCAGACTGTGCCTTCAGACAGTGTTTCTCGTCTATGTGAAGAATTTGCAGACATTTTTGCACCGGGCCTCGGTTGCGCTAAGAACTATAAAGCACATTTGGAACTGAAAGTAAACGCGCAACCGAAATTTTTCAGAGCGCGCAATGTTCCCCACGCATTGCGTGATGAGGTCGCAAAAACATTACACGATTTGGAATCACAAGGTGTAATTGAACGTGTGCAGGCTTCTCTCTGGGCATCACCATCAGTAATTTTGCAACAACCTTCGGGAAAATTGAGACTTTGTGTGGACTTCAAGGCAACAGTGAATCCACAACTAGTGACTGCAACTTTTCCTTTTACCCTGCCCGGAAGATCTTTTTGACAAACTGTGCCCGGGTAAATATTTTTCGACGTTGGACCAAGCAGATGCGTACTTGCAAATACCGGTGGACGAAGAATCCCAGCTCGTTTTGGTGGTTAACACGCATCTTGGTTTGTATTGATTCAAACGACTGCCATTCGGGTGTGCATCCGCCCCTGCATTGTTTCAGCAATATCTACAAACCGTTTGTGCGTCGGTCCCTACTGCAGCAAACTATCTGGACGGTATTGTGATCTCCGGAAAGACGGAAGAAGAACATTTAGCCAATCTCAGAACATTATTTCAGGTCTTGCGACAAAATGGTCTTCGCTTGCCGAAGGACAAATGTGTGTTATTTGCTCGTGACTTACCCTATCTGGGACATGTACTCAATGCCCAAGGCATACATCCCAGTCCAGAGCACCTCCATGCCATACAAGACTTGCCTTCGTCGCAGAATTTGAAGCAGCTACAGAGTGTGCTGGGAAAAATTAATTATTATAACCGTTATATCCCACACGCCTCTTCCATTTCAGCTCCGCTTCATCGCTTACGCCGTAAAGGTGTTCCGTTCGTCTGGACGATGGAATGCGAACGCGCCTTTCGCCAGTTGAAATCGGCGTTGATTTCCAATACTTGCCTTACGCCATTCGATCCCCGGAAGCCCCTGTTGTTGATGGTGGATGCGTCGGATTTCAGGATCGGTGCTGTGCTTGCGCACAAAGATGGTTCGCGAGATCGCCCTACTGCCTTTGTGTCCAAATTGCTCTCGTCTGCACAAAGTAATTATTCACAGATCGAGAAAGAAGCATTGGCTCTCGTATTTGGTGTTACAAAGTTTCATGATTTCTTTTATGGTCGTCCATCATCACAGACCACAAACCTTTGACATCGCTTTTTCATCCGACCAAGCCTGTACCTAAACGTACAGCGCAGAAATTCATTCGCTGGTCTGTTTTCCTCTCGCAGTACCGCTACGATATCTTGTATCGGTCCACTGCTAAGCACGGAAACGCCGATGCGTTGTCCCGTTTGCCTGTTGCTAAGGATAGAGTATTCGATTCCTCCGAACTTGCTTGCATGTTCATTGATTCGGAAACTGATGACGTGGTCGAATCGTTTCCGATTGATTTTCGTCGTGTAGCTACAGCCACAGCTGCCGACCCTGTCCTTGCTACCGTTTTGCGTTTTGTTGCTACGCAATGGCCTTTGTCAAAGTCATGGATCGGGGATCCGTTGCTTCGCCAATTTTTTGCTCACAAGGAGAGACTTTTTGTACGACGTGGTGTTTTGCTGTTGCGTTCTGATAATGATCAGTCCAGGGTCGTGGTCCCACGTTCGTTACAGTCCTCTGTCTTACAGCTTCTCCACCAAGGACATTGGGGCATAGTGAGAACGAAACAACTTGCTCGTCAGCACTGTACTTGGTTCGGAATCGATGCCGCGATTACGAATATGTATGCTTCTTGCATGGTGTGTGCTGAACAACAATCAGCCCCACCGCGGAAATTTTTTGCATAGCCAAAAGCCACTTCCCCTTGGCAACGCTTACACATCGATTTTGCTGGTCCATTCTGGAATGCTCGATGGTTGGTTGTGGTAGATTCATTCAGTAATTTTCCTTTTGTTGTCCGGAAGTCTTCCACGACGTCATCTGCCACCACCCAAGCGTTATCTACTATCTTTTGCATTGAAGGTCTTCCACAGACTATTGTTTCCGACAATAGCCCACAATTCATGTCCGCAGAATTTCAGTCATTCTGCAAGGCCAATGGTATTCAACATCTGACGTCCGCGCCGTTTTCGCCACAGTCAAACGGTGCCGCTGAACGTTTGGTCAGGACTTTCGTCACAGATGTTGAAGTTGAAAGAGTCGCATTCTCGGGAGGACGCGTTATTGCTCTTTTTGTCCTCGTATCGCTCTCAGCCCCGAGATGGTCGATCGCCGGCTGAGTTGCTCCACAGTCGCCCTCATCGAACCTTGATGTCTTTGCTACATCCGCCGCATCAGGTTCCTGTGCAGCGGCAGACACCTGCTTTTGCCCCAGGCGACGTTGTCTACTACCGCAACCATCGAGGTTCACAGCGTTTGCTCGAAGGGCGCATTCTTCGCTGCCTCGGCCGCGCTATGCATCTGGTTTTTTGGGCCTCTGGTGAGGTGCGTCGGCATCTCAATCAGCTGCGCCTCTGTCGTCGCATGGGATCTGCCGCTCGCCGTCTCCTTTCAGCGACGGTGCCGTCCGGTCAGCGCCCTGGGGACCCACCTACTGGCTCGCCTCATCCCCAGATGTTACCGACGCTGCCTTCCATTTTGCCGCATGGCGACGCGCCGCCGCCGCTGCCACCGCCGCCGCCGCCTGTTCTCCCGCCGGCGACGCCCACAGTGGACGTGTCGCTGCAACCGTCGGGCGCCTCCCTGGGTCACGCGCCGCCGATCGCTTCCCGTGACCAGTTGTCCTCTGCTATGGAACTGTTGCCCACTCCGGACCATATGTCGTCTTCGCCCATCGGGTGCCCCGGCCCGATGGAGGTCGACCCTTTGGCCCCTCCTGTCTCTCTACGGGCGCATACACCGCATGTTGGCGTGCACCCTGGAGCAGGTTTTCAGGTGTTTCCTAGCTCCCCTCGGTCCGAATGGCAGGGTGCGGGTGGCACAGCCTCGCCTGTTGTTAGGCTCCCCACCTCGTTACATACGTCAACATGGGGTCCTCCCCACGGCGGACGGAAGCCTTATGCCACAACCGTCCACCGATTTGCGGGGGAGGAATGTGGTGTCAGCGCCAGACACCACACTTGCTAGGTGGTAGCCTTTATATCGGCCGCGGTCCGTTAGTATACGTCGGACCCGCCTGTCGCCACTATCAGTGATTGCAGACCGAGCGCCGCCACACGGCAGGTCTAGAGAGACTTCCTAGCACTCGCCCCAGTGGTACAACCGACTTTGCTAGCGATAGTTCACTAACAAATTACGCTCTCATTTGCCGAGACGATAGTTAGCATAGCCTTCAGCTACATCTTTTGTTACGACCTAGCAAGGCGCCATTACCAGTTACTATTGATGCTGTAAAACATGTACCGTCAAGAGAGATGTTCACCATTTATGGATTAAAGTTAAGTATTCCACAGCTACGTCCTTCTTTGCTAGTCTAATTTCCTTGACCTGTTCCAGACCTCACGCCAGCCTGCGTGAGCCAAAACGCGCGCCTTTTGGCATCCTCTCATACCGGGTCTGCTCTCTTGCAAATCCACAACACTGTCCATCACCTCCTGCTCCCCCTACTGTCCACCTGCCCCACTCCCTCTTTCTGTCCATCTCCTCCTGCCCCTCGTCTTGTTGCATATGCTTCTTCCCACTCTGTCCATCTCCTTCTGTTCCTCCCACTGTCCACCTGCCCCACTCCCTCCCTCTGCCCATCTCCTCCTCCCCCTTCCCCCCGCTCGTGTTCCATATGCTTCTTCCCACTATGTCCATCTCCTCCTGTTCCCCCCACTGTCCACCTGCCCCACTCCCTCTCTCTGCCCATCTCCTCCTCCCCCTCCTCTCGTTCCATATGCTTCTTTCCACTCTGCCCATCTCCTCCTGCTCCCCCACTGTCCACCTGCCCCACTCTCTCTCTCTGCCCATCTCCTCCTGCCCCTCCTCTCGTTCCATATGCTTATTCCCACTCTGTCCATCTCCTCCTGTTCCCCCCACTGTCCACCTGCCCCACTCCCTCTCTCTGCCCATCTCCTCCTCCCCCTCCTCTCGTTCCATATGCTTCTTCCCACTCTGTCCATCTCATCCTACCCTTCGAAGTCCATCTGCTCCTCCCCTCTATCTCCTCACCCCCCTTCCCCTCTGAGCCCACCTCCTTCAGCTCTTCCATCTCCTCCTTCCCCTGTCCATGTCACCCTCCCCCCTCTGTGTCCATCTCATCCCCCCTCTCCATGTCCATCTCCTCCTCTCCTCCTCCCTCTCTATCTCCTCTCCTCCTCCTCCCTCCACATTACCACCCCCACCCCAATAAGAGGTTGCCGGTTCTTATCCCCACATTTTAAATGGTTCAAATGGGTCTGAGCACTAAGGGACTTAACATCTGAGGTCATCAGTCCCCTAGAACTTAGAACTACTTAAAAATAACTAACCTAAGGACATCACACACATCCACGCCCGAGGGAGGATTCGAACCTGCGACTGTAGCGGTCGCGCGGTTCCAGACTGAAGCACCTAGAACCGCTCGGTCACACAGGCCGGCTATCCCCACAGTATTTCCTTCCCGATAGTAAGTAATATGAATTCCAAATTTAACTGAAATCGAGGCAAGAGTTTAGGAGGAGCTTTTTACCCATGTATGTACTTTTAACATAGGTTTAACATGTTTCACTTATGTTTGTAGACATATTTCATCTGTATCTCCAGCGAATTTCGCCCTGCAGTTTAGCTTTCACATAGTTCAATGTTTATGACGTCATATCTCCTGAACTACGATGACATAATTTTGCAGGCACTTCCTATGGTATATGTGGATACTCTTGTCGAAATTTGTTACGAATGGCGTTAGTAGTAAGTAAGGAATAAATTAAAACGTTATTTATGACGCGGCAGTTTTTAACGTATCTCAGTGTTTATGACATCATATCTCCTGAACTGTGTGTCGTACAGTCATATGCTTTTGCAGGTACATTCAGTAATATATGTGAATTCTGTCTGCAAAATGTGATGCGAATAGAGTTAGTAGTAAAGACGAAATAAATTAAAAACGCTGCTGTCGTTTGATTAACTTTCAACCTACGGCCGTTAAATAAAGACTCAGTAATACCTCAATTTCCGTGGTATAAACACTAGATACAGTGACTCTTGCAGCAGCCAGAGCCTACGTTAGATTTTTGCTTCTGGTTCGATCTTTACACGTAAAAACATCCTAGTCTTGCAGTTAAGTCCTATACTTCTTTTTGTCCTTTAAAGAGCTAACTTCACGTTCAAATATGGCTGGGGATTGTGGCTGTTGCCAATTTCTGAAGGAAATGGCTACCGTTCGCGAAAAACTGGGAGCTGCGTTGGTCACTCAACGGGCTGCTAGTCGTGTTGCTGGAGTGGCAGAGCAGTCTCCCATTGTGAAGGTGCTGTGTAGCTTACCGATTTGGTCCACAAATAAAGCTGTCATCGGATGTTGGTTAGTGGGATGTGCCCGGATGTGGGGCTGTTTCGAGAGGAAGAATTAATATGGCGAACGGCCAAACCGCTAGCCTCTAAGGCCTAGGTTTGAGATATTACCTCCCACTGGTAATGAGACAGAGGTGGGGGCCTTATTTCTGCTTCTCGTGTGGTGATCCCTCCTTTGTCATAGTCGCGGCGTGCACATAGAGGAAAGAGAGGGCTGATAATTGTAGGCAGTTTCAGTGTTAAGCGCGTATTGGAGTCTTTTTGGGAAATAACGTTAAAGGAGGGAAAGTAAACAAACGTCGGTTAGTATCTCGGGAGGACCTGTTTGCCAGGAGTAAGAGGCTATCCCGCCACAAATTGAGGGCATAATTTGTAATCAATTGCTGGTCGTCTCTCACGTCGCCACCCATGTCTTCTATCGCCTAGGGAGAAACCATGTTCAGTTCTTTCTGGGGGCGTGGTGAAGGCAGGTAACCTCACTCGTGAGACCTCTGCACAGCTGTCGATTTGCAGCGCCTTCCCGACGACTGATCGGGGCCCTCTGCTCTGCGGCCGAGTGGAGGATGTAAACCAGATGCTTCGCCGACTCTGTGACGAGATCTGTTGCAGATTACTCTACATCT